>NC_088980.1:648671-997237 GCF_963932015.1 Anas acuta
ATCCCATCCCCATCCCCATCCCATCCCCATCCCCACCCCATCCCATCCCATCCCATCCCCATCCCATCCCCCATCCCCATCCCCATCCCCATCCCATCCCATCCCCATCCCATCCCCATCCCCCATCCCCATCCCCATCCCCACCCATCCCATCCCCATCCCCATCCCATCCCATCCCATCCCCATCCCCATCCCCATCCCCATCCATCCCATCCCCATCCCCATCCCATCCCATCCCATCCCCACCCCATCCCATCCCCATCCCCATCCCATCCCATCCCCATCCCCATCCCCTTCCCCATCCCATCCCATCCCCATCCCACCCCACCCACCCCACCCCGTCCCCGTACCGCAGTGCCCCCAGTGTTCCCGCACTGTCCGTGTTGCTCAGCTGCCGTCTTTTCCTCTTCCAGGAGGCCACCAGCTGGTCGCGACTGTGAGACGCTGTTGAACCGCAGCTTGTAGCTCCTGTGGGGGGGGTTGATGTGAGCAGGGCGGGGGGCTCCCAGTGCCCGGAATTAGCAAGGGGAGCTGTCCCCATAGCAGGGGGGGGGACAGGGACACCCGTGGCCTCTATGCTCACTTGGGCGGCTCAGCCTGCGAGGCGCTGGTGTAGGGCGAGGACATCTCCATCAGCGCCTTGGAGAAGCTCTGTGGGAGGCACAGGTCACGGCCCTATCCCCATCCCGTCCCCATCCCCATCCCATCCCATCCCCATCCCCTCCCTGCCCCTCACCTCCCCGCACTCCGGCGGGTCCCCGTTGCCAAAGGTGCTGGTCACCACCAGCACCAAGGTCTCGTGCTCCAGGGACACGATGTCGTACTCGTCCATGCACAGCACCTGTGGGGTGGCGGGCAGGATGGGCTCCGATGGCCGGGCCCCCCCTGCAGCCCCCCCCAAGTCCCCTCTGCCCACCTTGGGTCGAAGGCGCGTCGGAAGAGCTGGCAGAGGCTCCAGGCGTAGGTGCGCGACTTGCCGGTCTCGGTGGCGTACAGGATGGTGGCCTTCACGCGCCGCGCCATCACGTGCCCCATCAGCTTGGCCGAGATCTTCACCGCGCTGTGGGGCCGAGAGGGTCAGCGCCGGCCCTGCCCCAGCCCCCGTGCCCCCCCCCGGGGCTGCCACCTACTTGGCCACCTCCTTGAAGGTCTTCCTCCGGGTGACGGTGGTGCCTTTGGAGACGTAGACCTTCCAGGCGTCGGGCTGCGGGCGGGCGGGGGGGTCAGGAGTGGGGAAGGACCTGTGGGGTGGGGAGGGGATGGGGTGGGGATGGGATGGGGAAGGGGAAGGGAAAGGAAGGGAAGGGGAAAGGGGAGGAAGGGAAGGGGAAGGGGAAGGGGGAGAAGGGAAGGGGAAGGGGAAGGGGAAGGGGAAGGGGAAGGGAAGGGAAAGGGAAAGGGAAAGGGAAAGGGAAAGGAAAGGAAAGGGAAAGGGAAAGGGAAAGGGAAAGGGAAAGGAAAGGGAAAGGGAAAGGAGAAAGGGAAAGGGAAAGGGAAGGGAAGGGGAAGGGGAAGGGGAAGGGAAGGGAGAAAGGGAAGGGAAAAAGGGAAGGGGAAGGGGAAGGGGAAGGGAAGGGGAAGGAAAGGGAAAGGGAAAGGAGAAAGGGAAAGGGAAAGGGAAGGGGAAGGGGAAGGGAAGGGAAGGGAGAAAGGGAAGGGAAAAAGGGAAGGGGAAGGGGAAGGGGAAGGGGAAGGGGAAGGGAAGGGGAAGGGGAAGGGGAAGGGGAAGGGGAAGGGGAAGGGGAAGGGAAGGGGAAGGAAGGGGAAGGGAAGGGGAAGGGGAAGGGGAAGAAAGGGGAAGGGGAAGGGGAAGGGGAAGGGGAAGGGAAGGGGAAGGGGAAGGGGAAGGGAAGGGGAAGGGGAAGGGGAAGGGGAAGGGGAAGGGGAAGGGAAGAAAGGGGAAGGGGAAGGGGAAGGGGAAGGGGAAGGGGAAGGGGAAGGGAGGGAAGGGGAAGGGTCCGGGCGCACCTGGTAGCGGAAGGTGGGGCAGAGCTGGTAGTTGACCATCTCCTGGTGGAAGACGGGGGTGAGGCTGCCCGAGATGGGGGGCACGATCCAGACCCAGTCGGCCGGGCACCCCCCCCGCGTCCGCAGCTCGTTCTCCATGTGCTTCACGAAGGACTCGGTGGCCGCGTGGTGGTCCACGATGGTCACTTTGGCGACCTGCGGGGACAGGGGGCAGGCAGTGGCCAATCCCCCTGGCACATGCCATGCCCTGGGGGTGTCCCCCCGGCTGTGCCCCCAGGACCACCCCCCCGAGGCCGCGGTGCCCCCGGCCGTGCCAGCCCACCTGGTAGCTGTGCAGCACGGCGATGTTCACCTCCACGGCGGCTTTGTCCTTCCAGAGGGACGAGGTCTTGCGCGTGTCCAGCCCCATGCGCAGGGCCACCTCCTGTCGGGGGGGGCGCAGGCTCGTTGGGACCCCCCCTGGCCCCCATCTCCCCCCTACCCCCGTGGCACCGCGGTGCTCACCTGCAGCAGGTTGTAGCGGTGGCTGTCGCACAGGTTCCTGGTGCCGATCTCGCTGCTCATGTACCAGCCGTTGAAGGGGGCCGCCGGGAACTCCAGCCCCCCGATCTCCAGCAGCATGTTGGAGACGGCGGGCAGCGCGTACCAGCGCAGCCCCAGCTCCCCGAACCACTCCAGCCTGCGTGGGGAGGGGGATGCAGCCCAGGACCCCTCACCGGCCCCCATCACAGACCCCCCACCTCCACCCCCGCCTCCCATCCCCACTCCTGCCCCCTGCTCCAGGGCTGCACTGTGATGAGCACCAGGAGCCCCCACCCCGTCCCCAAACCCGTGGCCGTGCCCACGCGCTGGGGCAGCCCCCAATCCACGGGCAGGGACACAGGGGGGCCCGGAGCCACTCACGTGGGATGTGTGAGGGGCACCTCGAGGACCAGCTCCGGCGGCAGGGGGAAGAGCTCGGGGGCCTCGTCGGGACCCTGCAGCAGCAGGGGCAGCACGTCGAAGCGGCCGTTCCCCGGGCTCCAGCCGTAGTGCACGCAGAGCTGGGGGCGCAGGGGGTATTAGAGGGGGGGGTCCGCGGTGCCCTCACCCGGTGCCGGGGCAGCAGGGTGGTCCTGGGCCCCCACCTCGGTGATGTCCACGTTGGCCGGGTCGCCCAGCACGGAGCCGTCGGGCTGCCGGTACCCGGCGTAGCGGATCAGCTGCGAGTTCCAGATGCGGAAATCGCCCCGGCCCGGCACCCGCTGGGGGAAGATGGTGATGGCCGACCTGCAGAGAGGGGGGAGGGCACCAAATGTCCCCCCAGGTTCTCATTGCTGTCCCCATCCCCATCCCATCCCCATCCCATATCCCATCCCCATCCCCATCCCCATCCCCATCCCC
Organism: Anas acuta; assembly: GCF_963932015.1. Classification (NCBI taxonomy): domain Eukaryota; kingdom Metazoa; phylum Chordata; class Aves; order Anseriformes; family Anatidae; genus Anas; species Anas acuta. Next base: position 652,023 of record NC_088980.1, read on the forward strand.
ATCCCATCCCATCCCATCCCCATCCCCATCCCCATCCCATCCCCATCCCCATCCCCATCCCCATCCCCATCCCCATCCCATCCCCATCCCCATCCCCATCCCCATCCCATCCCATCCCCATCCCCATCCCATCCCATCCCCATCCCCATCCCCATCCCCATCCCCATCCCCATCCCCATCCCCATCCCATCCCATCCCATCCCATCCCCATCCCATCCCCATCCCCATCCCATCCCCATCCCCATCCCCATCCCCATCCCATCTCCATCCCATCCCCATCCCATCCCCATCCCCATCCCCGTCCCCATCCCATCCCATCCCCATCCCCATCCCCATCCCCACCCCACCCCACCCCACCCCCCGTTGGTGTTCTCTCTCACCGTATGTTGCCGCGGTTGGTTGCGTACTGGATGTGGGTGCAGAGGAACCCGAACATCTCCCCCACGCTGGCGCAGTCCCGGGCATCAAATACCTGTGGGGCAGGGGGTGCCGCTGCCTCCTCCATCCCCAGCCCCACAGCGTGCCCGGCCCTGGGGCGCCCCTCCAGCCCCATGGGGCTGCGCCCACCCTCACCTGCAGCTTGTTCCACTGGATGCGGCCGACGCAGCGGGCGGCGTTGCGCCAGGCCTGCTTGGCCCCAAAAATCAGCTCGGGCTCCAGCAGCTGGTAGGTGCCCGTGGCCTCGATGGCTGCTTCCACGTCCCGCAGCCGCTGTGCGTGCGCCGGGGAGTTGTCCCTGCGGGCACCCGCTCAGCTCACCCCAGCACCAGTATGGGGGCAGCCTGGAGATGGGGGGACCCCCTGGGGGCTCGGGATGCTCAGGGTGCAGCGAGGGGGGCACAGGCAGGGAGGGGGAGGCGGCGTCCTTGGAGCTCCCAGCTCAAAGTGGGGGCTTTGGGGAGGGGAAGGGGGGTTTTGGTGCCCCAGGCAGGGATGAGGATTTGTGTGCTGTGGGGTTGGGCTGGGCTGTGGGGTGGGGATGGGGATGGGGCCGTGGGGTGCCCTTGGGCAGGTTTGGGGCTGTGGGGTGCCCTGTAATGGGGATGGAGATGGGGCTGTGGGGTACCCTGGAGCAGGGATGGGGCTATGGGGTGCTGTGGGGTGGGGATGGGGCTGTGGGGTGCTGTGGGGCAGACCCCCGGCCACACTCACCGCCGGATGGACGCGTAGTACTGGTTGATGAAGTCCCGGGCCAGGGCCAGCAGCTCGGGGCCGCTGCGGGCACCCTCGTTGCCGGGGGCCGGCAGCTGCTTGGGCAGCACCAGGGAGCCCAGGCAGCGCCGCCCCGAGCACGGCAGTTCCTGGGGGGGTGGCAGAGGCTGGGATCCGTGGGGGCACCGGCCCGGCCCCGCACCCCACAGCCCCCCCAAGCCCCCACCCCGGTCCCCACCTGCTCGGCCTGGGCGCAGAGCGTGTCGTAGGCGATGCTCCCGGTCTCCCAGTTCTTCAGCCGGGCGAAGCGCGTGGGCTCCGTGGGGCGCACGGGCACCGGGCTGGGGGGAGGCAGCCCTGAGCCTGGGGACCCCTCCCCGAGCCTGGGGACCCCTCCCCACGCTCAGCCCCGCGGCTCCGACGCTTGGGGACGCTCCCGGCCCCCCAGGGGATGGGGATGGTGGGGGCAGGCAGGAAAGGGGGCAGCAGGGGGGTGCTGAGGGCAATGGGGTGCAGTGCTGGGGGTGAGGGGGGGTATCTCCCATGCCCCCCTGCCCTCGGTGTCCCCGGGCCCCCGTGGGGTGTGGGACAGGAGTGGGGTGAGGGCCCGGTGCCGGCTTGGGGCGTTCCTCGGCCTCGTGCGTGCGTGCGAGTGTGAACAATAGGCGTGAGTCAGAGCCGGGCCCCGCCACCCGAAGGGGTTAACGCCATCCTGTCCCCACGGGGGCTGCGGTGTCCCCCCCTGTCCCGACACGGCTCCCGTCCCATCCCCGTTCACCCCCCCTGTGTCCCATCCCCACGTCCCATCCTCCCCAGCTCGCCCCCTGGGCTCCCACGCGTCCCACGGGTGCCGCGGGGCAGGGGGGGTGGCAGCGGGACAACCCGGGCACGCCGTGGGGCAGGGAGGGCAGGGGGCTCACGGGGGGGCTCCCGTGGCTGTGCCCCCCGTCCCACCACCACCCAGCCGCCCCCACCCCACCGCGTCCACGTCTCCCGTGGGGCGAGGGCACCCCAGGGGCCATCCCCATGAGAACCGTCCCCGGACAGCGGACGGAGACGGGGGTCCCGCCGAGCCCTTACCCGCGCCCCCCCCCAGGCACCCACCTGCCCTTATCGGGGCCGGGCCCCTCGTCGGGTGCGGGGCTGAGCTGCCGCGAGCAGAGGCCGAGGCCGCAGGAGCGGGCAGCGCCGGGCAGCACGGCCGGCAGGTTCCCCATCGCGCCGCCACTGAGCCTCCGGGCAGGAGCGGCCGCTTCCTCCGGCGGTGATAAGGCGCGGGGGGAGCCGTGCCCCCCGCCCGCACGTCAGGGGGGCGGCCGCCACGCGGGACGGCGGCGGGGGCGTGGGGCCGCGGGACCCCGCGCGTGGGGCGCGCGGTGGACGGCGCCCGCCCGAGCCCGGACGCACGGGGAGAGGGGGCGCGGACACGGCCCCCCCCCCGCTGCTGCTGCCGCGGACCCCACGCGGGACCCACGCGGGACACGGAGGGGGAGGCGTCGGGGCAAGGGTCGCGGTTGGGAGACCCCCTGGGGGCCGCGGTGCTGCTGTGGGGGGGTGGTCGCGGTGCCCCCCGTGGGTGCCCACGGTCCCGCGCCCCCCTGGCCCCCCCGGCGGACATCCGGAGGTGCGCCCCGGCCCCCCCCCGGCCGGGCCCCCACCCAGTTCCTGCCATTGATGCCGCCCGGCCGCTGCCGGCCCCCCCTCGCAGGGCACCCTACGGGGGCCCCGCCACGGTTTAGGGGGCGCAGGACGGGGGGGACACACTGGGCGGGGGGGGAATGTGGGGGTCCCGTCGGGTACCCGCGGGGATGCTCCGAGCGGGGCGAGGGGACCCCGGGGGCCAGGGGGTGGGGGGGCGGGTGGTCCCGGGGGGTCCCGGGAGTGGGGCTCAAACCCCACGGGATTGGGGGGGCGCGGCGGGAACAGAGCGGGGTGCCCCGGGGGGGGGCCCGGCCGGGTCGGTCCGGCAAAGGGTTCCGCAACAGTGCCGGGACTCGGGGGGGGGGGCGGCAGGGAACGGGAAGCCGCGCCCCGAGAATTTCCTTCCTGCGCCTCGGAGGAAAGCAACGCCTGGGAAGGGCGCGGGGGGGGGCAGGGAGGGAATCCGGGCAGGGGGCTGGGGGGGGGCAGGACCCGGGCAGCCCCCTCGTGGGACACGTCCTGGGGACCCCCCCGGGGGTGCCGCCGCGGGGGCAGCGCCGGGTGCGCCCCCCAGCCCCGCGGGCAGCGCTGGGCAGCCGGCCCCGAGGGGGGGGGCGTGGGACCCCACCCCCAGCCCCATGCCGGGGCCACCGCCCCCCTTGTGCCCCCCCCGCCCCTACCCCGACCCCCTCGCCCCCCCGGGGGCGGGACAGGGCTGTCCGTCACCGCCGGACGCTCACCCCATTGGCTGCCCCCCCCGAGGGGGCGGTGACCGGGCGGCCCCGGTGCCGGTGGGGGGGCCGGGGGGGGACCGGGGGCGGCCCCGGGGGCAGGCGGGGCGGGGGCTCGGGGCTTGTCCTGCCCGCAGCCCCCCGCCCACGGCCCGGCCCCTCCCGCGTGGGTCCGCCCGTGGGGCAGCCGCGGGGTCCCTCGCAGCCTCCTGGGGGCCCGGGGCAGTGCGGGAGGGGCTCGGCTCGGCTCCGCCAGTCCCGTCCTGTCCCGTCCCGGTTCGGCCCGGCTCGGCCCGCTGGAGCCCGCTGGCACCGCGCGGGTCGGGGCAGGGTCGGGCCGGGGCCGGGGCAGGGCCGGGGCCGCCGCCGCTTTCAGCACCTCGGACAGGGGCGGGCGGAGCGGCCCCGACGGGACCGGCACCGGGAACGGGAACGGGAACGGGAACGGGTCTGGGGCTGGGACCGGGACCGGCACCGGGACTGAGACTGGGACTGGGACTGGGACCGGGACTGGGACCGGCACCGGGACCAGTAACGGAACTGGGACTGGGACCAGCAAAGGCACTGGGACTGGCACCGGCACCGGGACTGGGACTGGGACCGGGACCAGGACCGGCAATGGGACAGGGACCAGTAATAGGATTGGGACTGGGACTGGGACTGGGACTGGGACCGGCACCAGCACCGGGACTGGGACCAGTAATGGAACTGGGACTGGGACCAGCAAAGGCACTGGGACTGGCACCGGCACCGGCACCGGGACAGGGACTGGGACTGGGACCAGGACCGGCAATGGGACAGGGACCAGTAATAGGACTGGGACTGGGACTGGGACCGGGACCGGCACCAGCACCGGGACTGGGACTGAGACTGGGACTGGGACTGGCACCAGCACCGGGACTGGAACTGGCACTGGCACTGGGACTAGAATCAGCAACAGAAGTAGGACCGGGACCGGGACTGGGACTGGGACAGGGATCAGCACTGGAGCAGCACCAAGACCAGTACCAGCACTGGAGCAGGACTGGAACCAGTACCAGTACAAGGACCAGCACTGGGACCAGTACCAGTACTACGACCAGCACTGGGACCAGTACTAATACTAGGTCCAGCACTGGGACCAGTACCAGTACTACGACCAGCACTGGGACCTGTTCCAGCGCTGAAGCAGTACTGGGACCAGTACTAATACTAGGTCCAGCACTGGGACCAGTACCAGCACTGGAGCAGGACTGGCTGTGTGGAGCCCACACGGCGGGGGACAGTGTCTGGGGGCTGCACTGTGGGGCTGGTGGGGGGGTCCCCAGTGAGAGTCAGATGCAGCCCCCCCCCCATGACCTCACATGACCCCGGGCAGAGCACACTGCCCCAGCACATCCCAGTGTCTCCAGTACCAGGGCTGGGATGGGGATTGGGACTGGGACTGGGATATGGGACCAGAAGCAGGACCGAAACTGGGACTGGGACCAGAACTGTCACCAGCACCAGCACTGGGACTGGGACAGGAACAGGGACTGGCAGTGGGATTGGGACAGGGACTGGCACCAGGACAAGCAGTGGGACTGGGGCCAGTAAAGGAACCGTGTCTGGGACCAGCAATGGGACTGGGTCTGGGACCGGTGATGGGACTGGGACCAGTAATGGGACTGGGACCGGCAATGGGACTGGGACTGGCAATGGGACTGGGACTGGCAATGGGACTGGGACCAGCAATGGGTCGGAGACCAGGACCAGAACCCAGAGCCAGGATCAGAACTGGGACCAGAACCAGGACTGGGTCCCAGCACTGGGACTGGGACCAGCACAGAGACTGGAGCCTGGCACCAGGCCAGGACCCAGCACCGACCTGAAACTGGGGAAGGCACTGGGACCAGTACCAGTACCAGCACCAACACTGGGACCAGTCCCAGCACTGGAGCAGGACTGGCCGTGTGGAGCCCACCCTGCTGAGGACCGTGTCTGGGGGCCGCACTGTGGTACCGGTGGGGGGGTCCCCAGCGTGGGTCAGATTCAGCCCCCCCTCATGACCCCACATGACCCTGGGCAGAGCACGCTGCCCCAGCACATCCCAGTGCTCCCAGTTGCAGACACACAGCGGGTGCTGCGTCCCCCCCCGTTTGGCCCCCGGCCCCCCCCCGGCCCCCCGGCGCTGCCTCCCAGGCGCAGCTGCTGTTTATGTTCCCGCGGCTGCTCCGCCGCCGGGGCTGGCACCGGCCCCCGCTCTGAGCTCCAGGGCTGGGCTGGGGGGGGGGCGGGGACAGGGGGGGGCCCTGGGGTAGAGGGGGGGGCCGGGAAGCGTTTCTGTGCCCCGGCCCCGCCTTGTGTTATTCATGAGCCCCTATCCGTGCCCCCACATTCACGAGCCCCCTCCCGTCCCGGGGGGGTTGTGGCTGGGCTCTTCTCATGGGGGGGGGCGTATTGCAGCCGGGATGGGTGTGGGGGGGGCGTGATTGAGTCTGGGGGTGCCGGGGGGGCGTGGTGCAGTGGGGATGTGGGGAGGGGGCTCTGGGGGGCACGCGGGGCTGGAGGGGCCCGGGGCGGGGGCGGGGCTGGGGGGGGCCGCCCCGGGCGCTTCCCCCCCCCTCCAGGACCCCCCCCCGTCCCGCTCGGGCCATTGGCTGCGGCTGCGCTCGCTCCTCCCCGGCCGGGCTCGGCTGTCACCGCGCAGCGCCGGCCCCGCCGCACCGAGCCAACACCGGGCCGGGTCGAGCCGAGCCGGACCAGGGCGCAAAACCGTGGGGAAGGGGTGGTTGGGGGGGGGGTGGGGGACACGCAGAGCGGCCGGGGCTGAGCCGAGCCGAGCCGATCCGAGCCGGGCGGGGGAGGCGCGGTGATAAATCTCCCCCCCGGGCAGCCGCCTCCTTGCCTAAATAAGGCCGATGCTGCGCCCGCCGCGGCGCGCACGGAGCCGCTAGCGGGGAGAGGGAGGGGGGGGCCGGGCGGGGCCGGTACCGGTACCAGCACCGGTACCGATACCGGTACCAGCACCGGTAGCGGCGGCACCGGCACCGGCACCGGGTGCGCCCCGTACCTGGCCATGGGCTAACGGCGGCGGGGAGCGGGGCGCGGGGAGCGGCCCCGGGGGGAGGGCCCGGTTTTAACCCCTCCGTGCCCGCACGGCCCCGCCCGCCGCCGCACCGAGCCGTGCCGTGCCGTGCCGTGCCGTGCCGTGCCGTGCGCGCCCCGCCGAGCCGGCCCCGGCGGCGCCGTCCTTGGCTCAAGGGCACCGGGACCCCCCGCGGCTCGGGGCCGCCGCCGCCGCCGCCGCCGCCGTCGCTGCCCCCCCATGGGCCCGGCGCCATGCCGGTGCGGCGCGGCCACGTCGCCCCCCAGAACACCTTCCTGGACACCATCATCCGCAAGTTCGAGGGGCAGAGTGAGTGCGGGGGGGCGCGGCCGGGTGGGGGGCGGCACCGGGCCGGGGGGGGATGGGGGCTTCGGAGGGGGATGGGGGCTTTAGGTGGGGCTGGGGGGGCTTCTTGTGGGGCTGGGGGGGGTTATATCGAGGCTGGGGGGGGTTATGTTGGGGCTGGGGGGCTTTATGTGAGCCTGGGGGGCTTTATGGGACTCTGGGGGGCTTTTATGTTGGAGATGGGGGGCCTTTATGTTGGGGATAGGGGCTTTGTGTTGGGGCTGGGGGCTTCAGGTGAGGCTGGGGGGCCTTCGTGTGAGGCTGGGGGGGCTTTATATCAAGGCTGGGGGGGCTTTATGTTGGGGCTGGGGGGCTTTATATCGGGTCTGTGGGGCTTTATGTGAGCCTGGGGGGCTTTTATGTTGGGGATGGGGGGCCTTTATGTTGGGGATAGGGGCTTCAGGTAGGGCTGGGGGGCTTTGTGTTGGGGCTGGGGGCTTCAGGTGGGGCTGGGGGGTCTTTATGTGAGGCTGGGGGCCTTTATGTCGGGGCTGGGGGCTTTTATGTGAAACTGGAAGGCTTTATGTTGGGGCTGGGGGGAGCTTTCTGTTGGGGCCGGGGGCCTTTGTGTTGGGGCTGGGGGCTTTGGTAAGGCTGGGGGGGGGATTGGTGAGGCCGGGCATTTTGGGTGAGGCTGAGGTTTGGTGAGGCTGGGGGCTTCTGGTGAGGCTGGGGGGGGGGTGGGTGCCACGGGGCTCTGGGGCAGCTGGGGGGCACGTGCGAGAAGTCCAACTCGGGGGGCCATGGGTGTTGGTGCCACGGTGGCCCCACAAGCACCCGTCCCCACGTCCATCCCCGGACAGGGCACCCAGGCAGGGGGGTACAGGGGGGGCTGGGGGGGCTGGGGGTGCCCAGGGTCCGGTCCCTGAGGTGGGGACAGGGACAGACCCATTGGGGTCTTTGTGCTGCAGCCTACGGGGGCACTGCGGGGTGGCACGATGTGCCCCGGGGCACCGGGGTGGGCGCACGGGGCTGCGGCGGGGTGCCTGGTACGGGCACGGGGCGGGGGTCCCCGCTGCGGCCGGTGCCCTTGGGGACAAGCAGGGCGGTCCCTGGGGACGCTTGGGTTGGTGAGAGCCCTGGGTGGGGATGGACGGGTGGATAAATGGATGGATGGACGGACGGACGGACGGATGGATGGGGAGATGGAGAGGGGCGCGGGGCCAGGGCTCCCCCCGGGCTTCACCTCCGCCTCCCCTCAGGCCGCAAGTTCATCATCGCCAACGCCCGGGTGGAGAACTGCGCCGTGATCTACTGCAACGATGGCTTCTGCGAGCTGTGCGGCTACACGCGGGCCGAGGTCATGCAGAAACCCTGCACCTGCGATTTCCTGCACGGGCCCCGCACGCAGCGCAGCGCGGCCGCGCAGATCGCCCAGGCGCTGCTGGGCTCCGAGGAGCGCAAGGTGGAGATCTGCTTCTACCGCAAGGACGGTAGGGACCCCGCCATCCGCGTCACCTGTGGGCTGGGGGTGCCGGGTGGGGAGCGGGCGCGCGGGCACCCAGCGCCGCCGCTGCCGGAGCCTCCCGGCGCGCTGCCGGGTGGAGATTTATGGTTATTTGTGCGGGCGTGAGGGCGGCCGTCCGTCACGGGCAGACAGACCCTTGAGTTAACGGCTTGCTGCTGCGGGCGGCCGTGCCGCGTCCATCCATCAGCCGTGCCAGGCCTCGCCGCGCCGTGGGTGGCGTGCTGTGCCAGCATGGGGGGGAGCTGGAAGCCCCCACCCCCCCGGTGACAGCGTGCCGGGGCTGTGCCGGGGGCTCGTCCTGCCCCAGTGGTGCCAGCACGTCCCCTGCTGGGGTGCACAGCCCTCCCAGCTCCTCTGGGTCTGGGCAGGGTCTGTGGGTGCTGTGGGGCAGCTGTGGGGCACGGCGCTGTGACCTGCCTGTGGGGGCTGCAAAGTGTATGGGGGGGGGATCGGGGGTCCCTGTGCTGCACAGGGAGGGGGGAGAGGGGTGGCAGGGAGCTGTGTCTGGGGCAGTGGGGATGGAGCCCCCAGGGGCAGGAGGGGCAGCCCCTCTCTGGTACCCCACAGTGCCCCACAGCTGCCCCACAGCCGCCCCACAGCCAGGCCCAGCCAGCTCGGGGGCTGTTGGCTCTGAGCCTCAGGCAGCACGGCCCCCCCTGCCCCCCTCCCCGTGGGCACTTTCCTTGCTGGGGTCCCCAGGCAGGCAGGGACGGTGCCAGTGCTACCCATGGCACGAGGGCTGTGCTGCATTCCCCGAGCCCGGTGCTCCCAGTCCTGGGGGTGCCAGTCCCTCATTTCGGGGCCCCACAGCATGGTGGCTCCATGGAGAGGGGCTCGCTCCCCCCATCCCCGTGTCCCTGCAGTGCTCTGGAGCTGGGTGCAGTGGGGCTGCCCCTCGCCACGGCCCTGGAGGAGCCGGTCCCTGCGCCAGGTGTCCCTGCTCTCTCCGGCAGCTGCCTGCGGCGCTCGGCACCCGGCCCCGGATCCGGCGCGCAGAGTAAACAAAGCTGGCTCCCAGCTGCCCGCCCTGCCGCCGAGACACCACGTGCAGCTCTGCACAAGGGCACGGGGCACGAGGGCACAAGGGCATGGGGGCACAAGGGTATGAGGGTACAAGGGCACGAGGGCACGGGTCCTCGCACTGCGGCCCCCATCTCCCGCTCCCTCCTCCCGTGCGCATCCCCTGGGAGGAGCGGGAGCGAAGCTGCCTTGGCTCATGGCTCGGCTGCGTGTCCCCAGGGCTCTCGCTGCAGCTCTGGGGCTGTCCCAGCGCGGCCGCATCCTGGTTCTGTCGCAGCCCCCGGCGTGGAGCTGAGCTCCGGCCCCGGCACGCAGCCGCTGGCGCATCCGTGCCAGGCACAGCCCGGGGCGCAGCCGCTTGGACGGGCACAGCTGCTGCCTGCGCACTTTGGACCCGCACGCAGGGTGCTCGGGGTGGCCGGGGCGCAGGCAGCACGTGGCTGCTTCCTCCCGCAGCCGGCACGCGCGCCGAGTCGTCCTCGTTAGCCCTCTGCTAATTGGCCCTGCCCATCACCCGCTGCCGGGCATGTGCTGAGCAGATGGGGAGGCCCCCGGGTCCCAGCCTCTGCCTGCTGCCGGGGGGCTTTCCCTGCCCCGTGCAGCAGGGCCATGGGCAGGTGGTGCCGTGCCGTGCCGTGCCATATGGTGCCATGCCGTGCCATGCCATGCCGTATGGTGCTGTGCCGTGCCATGCCATGCCATGCTGTGCCGTGCCGTGCCATGCCGTGCCGTGCCGTGCCGTGCCGTGCCGTACGGTGCTCGGTGGCAGCAGGGCCGTCTGGCTGCAGGGCCGCCCTGCTGACAGCAGCGTATGCTTCGTGTCTCCGCTCGCGGGGCTCTGGGCAGCGTCAGCGCAGCCGGGGCAGACAGGCTGAGTGAGGGGGGGGACAAGGACAAGGGGGGGGACACAGCCCTCGAGGAGAGGGGGGCTGGGCTGTGCACCCTCTGGTGCCAAAGGGGTCCGGTGCCGGTGCCGGTGGCACCACACGGTGCCAGGGCAGCACAGTGCTTGCAGGCGGGGTGGGGTGGGGTGGGGTGGGGTGCTGTGCTTGTGACCCCCCCAGGAGTAGGGAGAGGTTGGCTGCATGGTCTGTGCCCCCGGTGGGGGGGCTGCGGGGACCACCACTGCTCACTGCCACCCTGGGGCTGTGTCCCCGTGGAGCCCATGGGGCTGAGCAACCCCCACCCAGCCAAGGAGGGGGCACCGGGGGCTGCCCCCCCACGGGGCCGTGCTCCCCACGGGGCCATGCACCCCTGCAGCACTGTGGGGGTCCCGGCACCCCACAGCCCCCCCCCCCTCCATGTGCTGCCACAGGGCTGCGGGGAGCAGCGGTGCCCCTGCCCCTTGCTGTGCCCGGGGCTGCCGGGGGGGGGCCAGGTGGGGGCCCCCTGGGCGTGCGGCGGGTGCCGGGTCGGCTGGCGCTGCGGCAGGGCTGCGTCCCCGGGGAGTGCGGTGTTTCCGAGGGGATATTTATAGCCAGAGGCAGCGGCAGCGCCTGCAGAGGGGGAGCTGCTCCCTTTAACCCTTCCCTGCCTCCCCGCGCTGCAGGAGCCCCCCCGTGAACCCCCCCTGGCAGCCCCCTCCCCGTGGTGGCAGCAGGGACTGCAGGGTGCAGGCGCCCACAGCTTGTGGGGTGGCCAGGGGGGTCCTGGCCCCGTGCCCAGCCCCGATGCCCCACCAGGCCGGGGGCACCCACGCTGCCTGGTTGCTGTCCCCAGCCCTGCGTGGCCCCGTGCCATGGCACCGCACGGTGACATCCCCACGAGGCCAGGCTCTGCTGCGGGGGGCCTGCCTGGCAGAGCCCACCGGGGCTGGGGAGCGGCCGGAGAGATCATCCCCGACCCCAAAATGACCAAACCGAGCAGCACAGCAGCGTGTGGGGGCCCTTGGGCAGCTCCAATTTCCCCCTCCCCTCAGCCCTGCTGAATGCGCCGTGCGCCCTGCTCAGCCCCAGCCCCGCGCTGCCGCCCCAGCGGGATGCGAGCGGTGCCTGGTGGGGTCCCACACCCCGCTCCCACCCCGTCCCCCTGCCCCGTGGTGCTCTGCTGCCTCGGCGGGGCCCGGCTGCTCCCGCAGTGCTGCTGAGCGCCGCTGCGGCTCCGTGCGCTGAGCGATGTTTGCAGAGCCCAGGCGGGGACGCGGGAAGGTCGCGGCCACCGCAGGGGAGCACGGCGGGGACAGCCGGCGGGACGGGCAGCCGAGGCAAGGAGCGAGGTCAGGGCCAGGCTGTGCCGGAGCAGAGACCCCCCCGGCGCTGTCGCCGCTGCCAGTGGCGTTTCAGGTCACCGGCGGGTCCCTGGAACGCGTGCGAGGGTTGATCCTGGGCCAGGATCGGGCCCTCGGTGCCGCCTGCCAGGTGCCAGCGGGTGATCCTGGCACACGGCCCCCCCGCGCTGCTGGGGCTTCCCCGCCGTGGGCAGCTCGGCTGCTCCAGCCCCAGAGCATCCCAGTGCGGCACTGGGGGCTCCCAGTGGGTTCGTGCGTGGGGGCACACGGTGACATCGCCAGGGTGCCCCCACCCCTAGGTGCACCCACAACACTGCAGGGTGGGCGCATGGGGGCCGTGTGGGGTGCAGGGGGCAGGGGGCTGCGTGCTGTGCTGGGGGGCACCACCATGGCCGTGGGGTGCTCAGGGGGGAGCAGCGCAGAGGGGAGGGCGCACGAGGGGGGGGTGCGGTTTGGGGGCAGGGTGCGGGATGCGCGGCTCGGTAAGGGGGGGGGCACGGCGGGGGGGGCCCGGTGCCGCCGCCCGGTGGCCAAGGCGAGCAGCGCATCCCCGGGCCGGAGCGGGGCCGGGGGGGCTTTGGGGCGCACGGAGAGGGGGGGACATGGGGAGGGGGTGAGCCCGCGGGGTGCGCCTGGGCTTGGGGTGCGCCGGGACCTGGGGTGCGCCCCGGGGCCGGGGGGGGGTTGGGTTTTGGGGTGCAGGGCGGGAGGGGAGGGGGCTCCCTGGGTGTGCAGGGTAACGGGGGGGGCGGTTGGGGCGCAGGGCGCACCCCGAGCAGTGCGGGGCCACCTCCAGCCCCCCCGGATCGTGGGGGGGGGTGGAGCCCTGCGAGGGGTGCGGGGCCCCTCAGCCCCCCCAGTCCTGCTGCGGGGGGGTGGCACCGGGCAGGGGGGTCGCTCCCGGGCTAGACCCCCCCCCAGGGTTCCGGGGAACAACCAGCGGGGGGGGCACGGCCGGGACAGGGGCCAAGGGGCGCTGGCGAGGCGTGGGACCGGGGGGGCGATGCCGGGTGGGGGCGATCCGGGCCGGGCTCTGCGCAGCCCCCGGCCCCCCCTCCCAGCACCGGGCTCCCCCCGGGACCCCCGCGCCCACCGGGGGTCCGCAGGGCCCGGCCCCCCCCAGCCGGCTGCCCCCGCGCCCCCTTCCCGCAGCGCCCCCGCAGCCTCAATCCCGGGCCGGGGTCGGTGGCTTGGGATGGACGGGGGGGGGCAGGACACGGGGCGGGGGTGGGGGGGACACGGGGTGGGGTGGGAGGGGGGGGGTCCCGCGGGGAGTGGACCCGGGGGGGCGGACACGGCGCAGGGTGGATGCGGGGCGGGATGGACACGGGGGTGGCCACGGCGGGGGGGGGAAGGATCCGGGCGGGATGGACACGGGGGGGTGGCCAAGGGGGGGGGGGCCGCGGATGTCCCCGGCCCGTCCCGAGGCGCAGCGGCCGCTGGCCGCAGCCATATTTAGGCATAAAACCGGCGCCGGGTGCGGTGCCAAGGCCGCAGCCCCTGCAGCCGGGCCGGGGGGGGCGCGCACCCCAGTGCCGGGGGGGCCGGGCCCGGCCCCCGCCCCCTCCCGCGGGACCCCCCCGCCCGCCGCCCGGTGAGCTTCGCGCGGCGCCGGGGGCTCCGGGGGACCCGGGGGGGTCGGGGGGGTCAGGGAGGGGGGGGGGGACACCGCGGAGGGGGGGGGGGGATGCGGGGCCCCCGTCCCGTGCCGTGGCCGCGGGGATGAGCCGGGATTAGGGCATCCCGCGGCGGGGGGGGGGGGCCGGTGGAGCTCCGGGGACACGTTGCTAATCCGCCCCCCTCCCCCGCCCCGCGCCCACGGGGGCGTCCGGGGCCGCGCCCCCACCCGCGGGGGCCCCACACGGGGCCGGGATTCCCCCCCCCCCGGGGCCGGGGCTCCCCGGTGCAGGATGCCGGGCGCGCTGCCAACGGGGGGGGCGGGGGTGGCGTGGGGCCACGGGGGGGACTGCGGGGCCACGGGGGGGAAACTGCGGGGCCTGGCCCCCCCCCCGACCCCCCCGCCGGCAGGAATAGGGAGGGAACAGGGAGTTGCGGGGACCCCCCCCAAAAGATGCCGGGGGAGGGTCGGCCCCCAGCGGAGCCCCGTGGGTGGGGGACGAGGCCCCAGCCCGGTGCGGGAGAGGTCACCCCAGGCTGTCCCCCCCCCCCCGGCCCCCCCCCGTGCCCGCATGGCCGAGTTCACAGCTGCAGGAGTGGGATTAACGCCGCAGCTGGCACAGCGCTGAGCGGCTTAGGGCGGCCGGCCGGGGGCAGCGGGGGCAGCCCCAGCCCCCCTGGGGCCTCTGGGGGGGCCGAGCGCTGCCCCCACCCCACCATCAGCTCCCCCCGGTGAGGCCGTGCCGATGGGCCCCAGGGGTCCCTCTGTGCCCCCGCCGTGCCTCAGTTTCCCCCGGGGGTGGCGGTGGCAGCCCCCAGGTCCCTGAGCCCCCCCCTCCCCGCAGGCAGCTGCTTCCTGTGCCTGGTGGACGTGGTGCCGGTGAAGAACGAGGATGGGGCCGTCATCATGTTCATCCTCAACTTCGAGGTGGTGATGGAGAAGGAGCGCCCGGGCTCGCCCGACGCCGACACCAACCACTGGGTCACCCCCACCAGCTGGTTCCCCGCAGGTGGGGGGCGCCCCGACCCCTCCGCACCCACCGCGGCCGAGCTCCTTGGCTGGGCTCTAGGAGGGTCCGGGGGGGTCGCCCCTTATCACCCCCCTTCCTCCGGCCAGGGCGCAGCAAATCCTTCAGGCTGAAGCTGCCGGCGCTGCTGGCGCTGACGGCGAGCAAGCAGTCCCTGCCCCAGGAGCCCCCCGATGCCGTCATCGTGGACTTCTCCAAGCACAGCAGCGAGTCGGCGCCCGAGGAGGCCACGTCCTCGCTGGAGAACAGCTGCCTGGGCTGCTCCCAGCCCGAGGACCAGAAGGCGCTGATGGACCCCGAGGAGGGCGACGGGCGCCCGGAGCCACCCGTCACCCAGTCCTCACCCCGCGCCGAGCGCCTTCACCTCCACGCCGCCTTCTCCAACTGCAGCCTGGCGCGCAGCCGCTCGCGGGAGAGCTGCCACAGCGTGCGCCGCGCCTCCTCCGTCGACGACATCGAGACCATGAAGGGCGAGGGTGACAAGCGCTGCCACAACCGGCACGCCACCGCGGGGGCCAGCATGCACCGCGGCTCCAGCACCGGTACGGGGGCTCCTGGCGCATCCCGGTGGCCGTGGTGCTGGGGGTGCTGGGGGTGGGTGCTGCTGGGGGGCTGCCCCACACCTCCATGCCCCACAGCTGCAGGAGGGGAGGGTTCAGGCCCAGCATGTGGCCCTGGGGGGAAGTCATTAGGGCTGGCAGCTCGTTAGGGTGCCGGGCAGCTGCCAGCAACGGGTGCCGCCGGCGGCTCGTTAGCGGCGCAGGGCGCTGGGCACCCGTCACTGTCAGGCTGGGCATTGCTGTAATGCGCCGCGCTGCCGGCATCGCCGGTGCGTGTGGGGCAGCCGTGCCCCCGTTTGGCTCCCTTGTCCAGCGCCCTTCTGGCCCTCGTTGCCATCAGTGCCTGTCTCTGGTGCCAGTGCCGGTGTCCTGCCCGCTGGTGTGGCCACTCCGTCACCACCTGGCGTGACCCCCGGCCCCGTGATCCTCTTAGCGACCAAGGGAGGGGGTGGCAATTGCCTCGTTAAGCCCCCGCGCCCGCTAAGCGCATTAGGGAGGGGGGAAATAATTACATTAACAGTAAATGATACCAAGCTGTCTGTCCCCGTCCCGCCGCGCCTGCTGGCAGCTCCCTGCCTGCCCCGGGCACGGCTCCCCGCTCCCCTCACCCCGCTGGGGACCCTGGGGGTGGTGGGGGGGGTCAGAGGGGGTCCCACGCAGCGGCTGCAGCCCGTGCTGATGGTGCCCCCCCGGCCAGGGGCGATGAACAACATCCGCAGCACCCTGCTGAACTCCACCTCTGACTCGGACCTGATGCGCTACCGGGCGATCAGCAAGATCCCCCAGATCACCCTCAACTTCGTGGACTTCAAGGCCGACGCCTTCCTGGCCGCCCCCTCCAGCGAGAAGGAGATCATCGCCCCCACCAAGCTGAAGGACCGCACGCACAACGTCACCGAGAAGGTCACCCAGGTGAGCCCAGCGGCCGGGGGTGGCCGGATGGACGGTGGTGTTTTGGGCATGGTCGCAGCCAGAAGGGTGCTCTGCGCTGCGGCAGGGTGGTGCTGGAGTGTGCTGGTGATGCTGGAGATAGCGCTGGTGCTGGAGTTGATGGTGATGCTGGAGTTGATGGTGATGCTGGAGTTGATGGTGATGCTGGAGCTCACAGGACGATGCTGGAGCTCACAGCGAGTTGCCCGGGGGTGCTCTGCACTGCAGGATGGTGCCACTGGGTGCCCGTATGGCTCCTGCCCCCCACCCATGGGACCAGGCTGTCCCCCCAAGCCCCTCAGGGGCTGCGGGCTGCTCTGCGCTCCCCACAGCAGGGCCGGGGTGGCAGGGCTGGGGTCACCCATGGGGTTTGGCCCCCTTCCCCAGCAGGGAGACCGATGTGGGTGCTGCCCCATGGATGGGGGCATCCCCTGCACACCCTGACCCTGCTCCCACCTAGGTGGGCGCAATGCCATGCTGCACCGTGCTGCACCGTGCCGTGCCATGCTGTGCCACACCATGCCATGCCGTGCTGCGCCGTGCCGTGCCATGCCGCACCATGCTGTGCCATGCTGCACCATGCCGTGCCGTGCCATGCCGTGCCACGCTGCACCGTGCTGCCCGCTCCCTGTTCTCTGGCCGTGACTCTTTGGCCCGTGCTGGGCCCCTGCCCCGCGCTGGCACTGCGGGCTAATCCTTCGCACGTTGTGTAACTGCCATCTGGCTGCGGGGAGCAGGCGGCTGCTGCTGCTTAATTACACCCTGAGCCCAGCTCCCACTAATGAAGTTAAAGCTGCCGGCTTGATGCGCCGGGGCCGGCGGGCTCGGGGGACCTGCTGTGCTCGCCCTGCCTGCCAGGGGCCGGGGGCTCAGGGGGGGGCCCGGCGGGGTGGGAGCTCCCAGGCACATCTGCCCCGTGCCGCCTGCGTGCGCTCGGGGTCCCTCGGTGGCCCGGCCCCCCCGGCTGCGTGCCTGCGCCTCGCGCCTGCTGGCCCACGTGAGGGGCGGTTTGGGAACCCCCCCCCAGCCTGGGAGCTCCCAGCCCTGCTGTCGGGGCTGCCCCTGGCCCCCCCTCGCTGTGACACGGAGCGGCTGTGGGGTCCTGCGCGGGCGGCAGAGCCCCCCAGGGGGGGGTCCGTGGTCCCAGGGGCAGCACAGTGCCAGTGCTTGGCCCCCACCCCCTGCCCCTGCAGCGCCGGCCTTCCCTGCTCCTCTCCAGTGCGCTAACGAGCAACGCATCCTGATTGCCTTTGCTGTGTAATTAATTACGATGCCGCGGCGGCTGCCGCTGCTGCTGTGCTGCCTGCCCAAGCCACGCTAATCTCCTCCTGCCACCAGCTGCCATCGCCAGGCGGTGCTGGACGGATGGACGGAAGGACACGACCCCCCCTTGCTGGGCCGGCGCAGCCCCCCTGCAGTGGGGTGGAGAGCTCGGCCGTGCCCCGCTGGGCTCTGGGGCAGGAGCAGACGCTGTGCCTGGGGGTGGGGACGGGGTTGGGGCACACCAAGCACCACTGCCGGGCTGCGGGGTGCGTGCTGGGGATCCCCCAGGATGGAGGCGGATAGGGGTACTGGGGGTGCTGGGGGTGCCGGGGGTGCTGGGGGTGCCGGGGGGCATGGGGCACAGGCCTGGCTCAGCGGGGTGGATGCTGTGGGTTTGGGGGCTGAGGCCAAGGCGAGCCTGTCCCCGAGCAGCCGTAGCTCTGGCACGGTGAGCTGCTGGGTGGGGGCCGGGGGGGGGGCCGGGGCTTCCAGGCAGCGGCACCGTGAATCATCCGCAGTGACGGCAGCCAAACAAGCCCGCGCTGCCCGCCCCACGCTCCCGCAGCTCCCGTCAAGGTCACTGAGCTCCTGGGCAAGCTGGACACCCTGTCTGGCCGTGATGTGCTCGCCCGGTGGGGGACACAACCCAGGGACAGGGACAGGGACGGGGGGCTGCGGCTGGCACGGGGCGTTGTGGCTGGGGGGCGCGAGGCCCTCCTGCAGCGCAGGGAGCACCGGAGGTGCCGGGGATGGAGGCTGCAGGGTGCTGGTGGCTCATGGCAGATTGGGGACACCCCCGACCCATCCTGGTGGGGACCCTGCTTGTGGGGGTGCAGGCTGGGGCTGGGGCTGGGCGCTGTTGGCACCGCGCTGCCCTGTGCCTGGCTCCGCTCGCTGCTGGTTTTGGGGCTGGTTTGGGGTGTGCGGTGCCGTGGAGGGCTCGGTGGCCGTGCCCAGCTGCCTGCGCTGAGGGCTGGGGGGCATCAGCAGCACCTGGGGGCTGGGAGCACACGGGGGCGGCCGTCCCGCTGCGGGGTGTCGTGAGGGAGCAGCAGCACTGGGAACGCAGAGCGGGGTCGCGCTGGCAGGGCTGGGAGGCAGCCAGGGAGAGCGGGAGCCAGCGGAGCTGTGAATCAGCCTGCGGCAGCTGAGGAGTCCTGCGGGCAGCTTGGCCCCTGCTCCATCCCCAGCCCTGTGCCTGCTTCCTTCCCTGGGTGCCCCCCCATCCCATCCCCATCCCCATCCCCATCCCCATCCCCATCCCCATCCCCATCCCCATCCCCATCCCCATCCCCATCCCCATCCATCCCCATCCCCATCCCCATCCCATCCCATCCCCATCCCATCCCCATCCCCATCCCCATCCCCATCCCACCCCCTCCATCCCCCCTTCCCTGGCACACGGGGCTGTGCCCACCTCCCACCGGGCTCCCTATCTCGGGGGGTCCCGAGGGACCGTGGGACACCCACCCCGTGGCTGGGGACACGCGGGAGGGGCTCGGGACCCCGCGAGTGGGGAGCCCCCTCCCACCCCCCCCCCCCGTGCCTCAGTTTCCCGGGGGTGTTCCCGGTCCCTCCCCGGAGCGTGACGGGCACCGCGGGGGAGTGGCGGCGGCGGGCGGGGGGGCGGCGGCTGCCGGGCTGGGAGCGAGCCCCGGCGGGGGCGGGGGAGGGGGCCGGGGGGGGGGGGGTGGGGGGGGGCCGGGCCGCCCCGCTCCATCTGCCGCCCGCCGCGGCAGCTCCGCGCCCGCAGCCGCGCAGGGCAGCGCCGGGCTCCGCGGCAGCAGCTCCGGGATGCGGGGCCCCGGGGGGGCGGCCGGCGGCTCCCCCCGCCCGGCAGCGCGGCGCTGAGCGCGGCCATGGTGGCCCCGGGCAGGCGCGACAGCGGCGACCCGCCCCGACGGCGACCCGAAAAAAGCGCCCGGGTCCGCCGCGCCGTCCGCATCTCCAGCCTGGTGGCACAGGAGGGTGGGTGCGGGGGGGGGCGGGGGGGGACACCGGGACCTCGGGGGGGGGGGGTTCCCGGCGCCGTACCCCCGCCCGCAGCCGCGCTCGCCCCGACGACGGCGTCCCCAAGGCATTGCCTGCGCTGCGCCGGCTGCAGCCCCCCCCGCGGGATGCCGAAGACCCCCCCCCCATCCCGGACCCCGGTGCGGGGGTGCCCTGGGTGCCCCGGGCGCGCGGGGGCTCGGGTCGGAGCCGTTCCTGTGCGCGGGGCTGCGGCTGGCCCGGTGCGAGCCGGTTGATGAGCCAGGATGGAAAGGATGGGGCTGGGGGTGGGCTGCCCGCGGACCCCCCCGGCGCTGAGCTCTGGGGCGGGGGGATCCCGAGTGCCGGGGGGCGGCGGTGCTGGAGAGCCCCAAGCAGCGGGGGGCACCACATCGGCTGGGCTGGGCTCGGTGGGGCTGCGAGTGGGGGCTGTGGGGACACGGCCCCCCCCCCAAGGAGATCCCTTGCCCAGCCGGTGCCACCCCAGCCCCTGGTGGGGGCCACGGTGAGGGATGGGGCAGTGTTTGGGTGGCTGTGGTGTCCCCAAAGCCTGTTCCCTGGTCCCCCCCGTCGGGCGTTCCGTGGTGCGGTGGCGCACGCAGCGTGGCCGAGGTGCCGGGGCTGCTCCGTGCCTGCGTCAGCGGGTGGGGGGTTCGGCTGCTGGGGGCTCGCACCGCCCCGTGGGGACGTCACCCCGTCACGGGGCTCGCCGTCCCACCCCGCCACCGGTGCCTGTGCTGCTGCATTGCTGTCGGCAGCGGGAGAGGGCAGCGCCTCGAGGCCCGCGGTGGCACCCGTCCCGCTCGCCCATGTCGGTGGGTGCGCAGGGCGCCGCGCCGCTGCCGCAGCTGAACGCGGTGAGTGCCGGATGGGCCCTGGGGGGTCCCCAGCACCGGAGTGCCTGTGGTGCGTGCCGTGAGTCCGCGCGGTGTGTTTGGGGTCGGCTGTGCAGGTGCCTTGCTGCTGGATGGTGTCTGCTGGCGGAGAGGTGCGTTGGGTGACCCCAAAACCGGGCACCTCTGAGGGTGACGGCACCGGGTGGCCGTGGCGGCATTGGGTGGCTGTGCTGGCGTTGGCCGTGGTGGATGTGGGGTGCCTTTGTCCCTGTGGCGTTGGGTTTTGGTGTGAGTCCTGCCATCGGGTGTCTCAGAGCACGCCGAGTGTCACTGGCACACTGGTGCTGCGGTGCCGTGGCTGTGGGGTGGCTCTGGCAGTACCACGGCCATCGGGGACCTGCGTGGGTTTGGGCAGCCGAGCTTTGGTGTTTGTTGGGCATCACAGAGGGCGTTGGGAATCATCAGCGCTGGTGCAGGGGTACCTGGGCAGGTGCCAGGTGCCTGATTTGGGGCAGGCATTGGGGTCTGTGGCACGGCGAGACCAGGTGGGCTCTGCGAGTCCGTCCCCAAGAGCTTGGGGACGCCGGGTGCCTGCCTTGCCCCAGGGCTGGGGCTGTTTCCCTGCAGCGGGTGCCTGGAGCCACCGCAAGCACTGCCATCAGCTGACGGCTCGGCGTGTGCCTGTGCCCCCGAAGCCACCAGCTGGTGGGCTGGGTGCTGGTGCCACCCACGCGCCGGGTGACAGCGGCCAAAGGATGGCCGCGGGCTGCGGGGTCGGGGTATTTGTGGCAGCGAGGGGGCTGAGCCCCGTGGGCGCGGGTGTCTGGGTCACGGCAGGTGCCGCGCCGGGCGCCTCCGGCTGTGCGGGCTGGGTGTCAGGTGCCAGTGTCACAGCAGGTGTCGGGCGTACGTGTCACCGCGAGCGAGAGGTGCTGGTGACTGCACGCCTGTGAGCGTGAGGTGACGCGTGCCTGCGCCAGGGCGGGTGTGCGTGTCACCGGGTGCCGGCACTGCCGGGTATCTGTGTCACCGTGACTGATGGGTGTTGTGGCGCCAGGAGTCTCGAGGGAGCGCGTTCCTGCCGTGTGCACGGGTTGCAGGTCCCGGTGCCACGCGTGCAGCCGGTGTCCGGGTCCGCTGCCGCACCCGGTGAGCACCCACGGTGGGCATGGGTGCGCCTGGGTGCCGGGCACCAGCTGGGCTGTGACATTTGGGGACGGTGCTCTTGTTATAGGTGGGGCCCCCCTGTGCCACGCTTGGGGTCCCAGTGTGTGCTGGGAATGGGGCAGGGGGTGCTGGGGCTGCCTCCTTGAACTGCTGAGGGGTCTGGGGGGGTCCCGTGTGGCACCGGGCTGTGATGGTGCCGCATTTGGGGAGGGGGTGTCCGCAGGGGGTGTCCGCAGGGGGTGTCCGCAGGGGGTGTCCGCAGGGGGTGTCCGAAGGGGGTGTCTGCGCTGCAGCTATGGGGCAGGGGGTGTCCCGCAGTGCCAACACCTCTCTGCTCCCCCGTCCCATTATGGCCCAGTTTGAGCGGCTCAGAGGGGCTGTGGGACGGGGCCGTGGGGCTGGGGGTGTCCCCCCCCCCTCTCCCCGCGTGTCCCCGCGGTCCCCATGACCCCGCGTGCCCTCGTGGCCCCGTGCCCCCGCGTGCCCCCGCGGTGCCATCACCCCCATACCGCGGTGCCCTCCGTGCCCTCAGCCGCCCCCAAACCCCCAGGTAGGGGCGTGCGGTCGCCCCCCCCCCGCCCCCCCCACTCCATGCGCGTGCCGCGCGCGTCCCCGTCCCCCGCTCCATCACGCGGCGTCTCGCGGGGACGCGCGGTGCCAGCGGGAAATCCCCGCGCGTGGGCGGCGGCGGTGACTCAGGGCTGCCCGCGGCTGCCGAGCCCACGCGTGTCCCCCCCCCCCCCCGAGGGTCCCCCCCCCCCTCCGCAGCCCCGGGGCCGGCCCCGCCGCCGCCTCCCGGGGCCTCCCCGAGGCCACCCGCGGCCGGTGGCGCACCGGGGGTGGGGGGGCGCGCAGCGAGGGGGCGCGGCGGCGGCACCCCCGTACCGGAGGGGTTAACGGGCGGGGGGGCGGGCGCTGGGGGGGGGGCAGCGGGGCAGGCTGGGTAGGATTTCCGCCCCAATAATTCCCCGCTCCGCCGGGGGGGCTCCCGGCCGCGCCCCGCCGCCGTCCCGCCGGGGGGCACCGGGCGATGGGCGCGGGGTCGGCGCGGGGGGGGTGGGGGCCGGAGCCCCCCGAGCCCCCCGGGTTGAGCGGCGGGTGGAGCGCGCCATGGGCTCGGCCCCGCGCCCCGGGCGGCCGTGAGGATGCTGGCGTCGCTCCTGCAGCTGCTGCGGGACTTCTCGGGCCCCCCCCGGCGCCGCCCCCCCGGCCCGAGCAAGCCCCATGCCCGGCGCCTCGCCCTGCGGCACCTGCCTCGGCCTCGGCCTCGATGGCGAGGGGCAGCGCCAGGAGCAGAAGGTACCGGCCGCTGCCCCCCCCCCCGCGCACCGGGACCGCTGGGGGATGCCCGGAGGGGAGCAGGAGGGGGCCGGGGGCGAGGGCAAGCGCCGGGCGCTGCGACCACCCCGGGGCGCCCCTGCCTGGGGGGCGGGGGACCACGCGCTGGCACCCCCACTCGTGGCACGGCCCCCACGCAGCGGGGGAAGGAACACGCGGGGGGGGGACGGGGACGGGGTGCCTGGGCAGGGGTCGCGCCGTGGGGCGCAGGATCCTTGCTCCTGGGGGGGCTGCGCTCGGGGGCGTGCAGCTGCGGGGCCGGTGCGGTGCCCAGCGGGGCTGTGCCCGTGCCCGTGCCCCCCCCGGCGCAGCGCCCCGCTCCCCCCCCCCCCTATTTATAGCCCGTGCGCCCGCAGCTGATCCCGCCACGGATGGATGGGCGCAGCTGCCGGGCACGGCCGTGCCACCCGGGGCCCTGCTCAGGGTGCATGCGGCTTGGGGGGGGGGTCCCCGCTCCCCGCCCTGAGCCACTGGGGTTGTTGGGTGCTGCCGGAGCCCCCCCATGAGCAGGGTGAGCCGGGGGCCCCCGCATGTCCCCGCTGTGTGCGTGTCCTCATTGCGGTGGGAAGGCGAGAATCGCCCGCTCCTGCCCCATTTCTGTGCCAGGGGTGCTGCTGCCCCCACACATCCCCCCCCCCCACAGTGCTGGGGGCTGGGGGGGGCTCAGCGGCTGGGGGGGGAGGTGTGGGGCAGGATGAGCAGGGCTCTGCGGGGTGCAGGAGGACGGGGGGGTGCGGAGAGGTGACTGCGACAACCGAGGTAGCGCCTGCGGGGGCCGGGTCCCCCCCGCATGGAAATGTCCCCTGGGCGCCTTTGCATTCGCGCCCTCATTTCCATGGGGCTGGCGCTGCCCAAGGAGGGATGGGGGGGGGGGGAGGGGGAGCCCTGCCAAAGCTGGGGGCTGGGAGGGCTCTGCTGCACCCCCACCCCAGCCCAGTGCATCCCAGTGCACCCCATTGTGAGCACCCTCGCACCCCCCTGCACCCCACAACACCCCCCTGCACCCCATTGCTCCCCCCTGCACCCCGCTGTCCCCCACCACATCCCCTGCACCACATTGTGCCCCCTGCACCCCATTGCTCCCTCTGCACCCCAAAACACCCCCCTGCACCCTGCTGCCCCCACCAGTGCCCCCTGCACCCAGTGCAGCTCCTGCACCTCCTGCACCCGGCACGGCACGCGGCCAGGAGCAGCCTGGTGCTGCAGTGCCTGGGGGCGGCCGGGGCTCGGTGTCCCCACGCTGGTGCCCAGCAGGGGTGCAGGGGCAGCCTGGGTGCCTGTACCGTGTGCCGGGGGGGCCGGGGGGGGCTCGTTCCCCGCCGGAGCAGGTGGGAGCTGAGCCCCTGCCGCCTGCCCAGGTGCTGTCGCTGGGCGCCGACGTCCTCCCCGAGTACAAGCTGCAGGCGCCGCGCATCCACAAATGGACCATCCTGCACTACAGCCCCTTCAAGGCGGTGTGGGACTGGCTCATCCTGCTGCTGGTCATCTACACGGCCATCTTCACGCCCTACTCGGCCGCCTTCCTGCTCAACGACCAGGAGGAGGCCCAGCGGCACAACTGTGGCTACTCCTGCAGCCCCCTCAACGTGGTCGACCTGATCGTGGACATCATGTTCATCATCGACATCCTCATCAACTTCCGCACCACCTACGTCAACTCCAACGAGGAGGTGGTGAGCCACCCCGCCAAGATCGCCATCCACTACTTCAAGGGCTGGTTCCTCATCGACATGGTGGCCGCCATCCCCTTCGACCTGCTCATCTTCGGCTCCGGCTCTGAGGAGGTACGGGGACGGGGATGGGGATGGAAAATGGGGGTGGGGATGGAAAATGGGGGTTGGAACGGGGATGGGGACGGGGATGGGGATGGAAAATGGGGATGGGGACAGGGATGGGGATGGGGACGGGGATGGGGATGGAAAATGGGGGTTGGAACGGGGATGGGGACAGGGATGGGGACGGAAAATGGGGGTTGGAACAGGGATGGGGACGGGGATGGGGATGGAAAATGGGGGTTGGAACGGGGATGGGGATGGGAACAGGGTGGACAGGGACCAGCCCAGGTTTCCTGTGCAGGGAAAGAGGTTGGGGTCTGCATGTCAGGGCTCCCGTGGGGGTCCCCAGAGCCCTCAGTTCCCCCCTTGCAGACCACCACCCTGATCGGGCTGCTGAAGACGGCGCGGCTGCTGCGCCTGGTGCGGGTGGCCCGCAAGCTGGACCGCTACTCGGAGTACGGGGCGGCCGTGCTCTTCCTGCTGATGTGCACCTTCGCCCTCATCGCCCACTGGCTGGCCTGCATCTGGTACGCCATCGGCAACGTGGAGGGGCAGCGCATCGGCTGGCTGCACTCGCTGGGCGACCAGATCGGCAAGCCCCTGAACGACAGCAACCCCCTGTACGGCCCCACCATCAAGGACAAGTACGTCACGGCGCTCTACTTCACCTTCAGCAGCCTGACCAGCGTCGGCTTCGGCAACGTCTCGCCCAACACCAACTCCGAGAAGATCTTCTCCATCTGCGTCATGCTCATCGGCTGTGAGTGCGGCACAGGGGGGGGGCAGAGCGCACAGCTGTGCATGTGAGCGTGCACGTGAGTGGCAGCGTGCCCAAATGTGTGAGCAGAGGTGTGTGCGCACGGGCACGTGTGCGCATGGATGGGCGCACGTGGATGTGAGCGTGTGTACGTGTGATGGAACATGTGAGTGGACGCGTGTGTGTGCACGGCAGCGTGGATGTGTGTGAGCAGATCTGCGTGTGCATGCATGTTGTGTGTGCCACAGAGCACACGTGTGAGCGTGTACATGTGTGTGAGCACG
Organism: Anas acuta; assembly: GCF_963932015.1. NCBI lineage: Eukaryota > Metazoa > Chordata > Aves > Anseriformes > Anatidae > Anas > Anas acuta. Next base: position 677,218 of record NC_088980.1, read on the forward strand.
TGTGAGTGTGTGAGCACGCGTGTCTGACCGCGCGTGGCTGGCTGTGAGCACCCCTGCCTTGAGCACGCGCTTGTCAGCAGCCCGGCTCCACGTGCGTGGGTCTCGCCGTGCGGAGCTGTGGGTGTGCGAGCGGGGGCGTTTGCAGGGCTGGGGGGGGGTGGCCGTGCCCCTGCGGGTGCAAAGAGCACGCTTCTGTAGGCACCGACGCCGCTCACGCGCGTGTGAGTTTTTCTCTGCGCGTGCCCCTGTGCGGGGTGCCCGAGGCGAGTTCTCACCGAGGTCCCCACACGCGGGGAGGGGGCTGCAGGGGGGGCACCGCTCACCGCCAGCCCCCCCCCCACTTGCTGCCCCGGGGGGGCTGGGGCCGCCCTCACCCCCGCCTCGCCGTGCCGCAGCCCTGATGTACGCCAGCATCTTCGGGAACGTCTCGGCCATCATCCAGCGCCTGTACTCGGGCACGGCGCGCTACCACACGCAGATGCTGCGGGTCCGCGAGTTCATCCGCTTCCACCAGATCCCCAACCCGCTGCGGCAGCGCCTGGAGGAGTATTTCCAGCACGCCTGGTCCTACACCAACGGCATCGACATGAACGCGGTGAGCGCCGCGCCGTGGTGCTGTGCCGTGCCGTGCCGTGGTGCCGTGCCGTGCCGCCGTGCACCGCCTCGTGCCGCGCCGTGCCGCGCCATGCCAGTCCCTGTGGTGGTCCCGGAGACAAACCCAACACATTCCCGTGTCCCCGCAGGTGCTGAAGGGCTTCCCCGAGTGCCTGCAGGCCGACATCTGCCTGCACCTGAACCGCAGCCTGCTGCAGAACTGCAAGCCCTTCAAGGGGGCCACCAAGGGCTGCCTGCGCGCCCTGGCCATGAAGTTCAAGACGACGCACGCCCCCCCCGGGGACACCCTGGTGCACGCCGGGGACGTGCTCACCGCGCTCTACTTCATCTCCCGGGGCTCCATCGAGATCCTGCGTGGGGACGTGGTGGTGGCCATCCTGGGTGAGCCCCCGGGCTGAGGACGGGTACGGGGACGTGCCCTGGGGTGCCGGTCTCCGGCTCGCCCTCGCCGCCCCGGGCTGAACCCCGGTGCCTCCCTCCCTCCCCCCCCCAAGGGAAGAACGACATTTTCGGGGAGCCGCTGAACCTGTACGCGCGGCCGGGGAAGTCCAACGCGGACGTGCGGGCGCTCACCTACTGCGACCTGCACAAGATCCACCGCGAGGACCTGCTGGAGGTGCTGGACATGTACCCCGAGTTCTCCGACCATTTCTGGTCCAGCCTGGAGATCACCTTCAACCTGCGTGATGTGAGGGGCATGGGGGGGGGGCACTGGGGTGGGGGGTGAGCACCCGGCTGGGCTGGGCTGGGCTGGGCTGGGGGGGCAGCACGGGGGTGCTCAGGGTGGGGACAGGGATGGGGCACAGCCACTGTGGGGCTGATGGGGATGAGCACTGCCGCATGCTCCCCTCCCCACGTTCTTCTACCCCCACCCCGGGGGGGGCTCCTGGCATCTGCCCCCTCCTCAGCCGCCCCCTCGCCCCGCAGACCAACATGATCCCCGGCTCCCCGGGCAGCGACGAGCTGGACAGCGGCTTCAACCGCCTGCGCAAGCGCAAGCTCTCCTTCCGCCGGCGCACGGAGAAAGGTACGGGGAGGGTGTGGGGGGGGGCTGGAAAACGGGGAGCCCGGCGGGTGGGGGGGAATTCCGAGGGGCTGCCATGACCCAGGGCCTGTCCCCCTCCCATCATGATCCCCACAGACGTGGACACCGCCGGGGAGCTGCGGAGCGGGCAGAAGGCGCTGCGGCTGGGCAGGAGCTGCCAGGCACCGGGGGCGCCGCGGGGGCCGGCCGAGTGGGACCCCTGCCACTCCAGCTCACCCTCCAGCTCGCCCTCCAGCGATGAGGACGAGCACCCCGCGCCCACCCCGGGGGCGGCCGCGCTCTCCCCTTTCCACAGCCCCCGCCCGGGGGGTGAAGCCCCCGCGCCCCCCGACGCCGAGGAGCGCAAGGGCAGCGATATGTGCAACCCCCTCTCAGGTGGGGACGGCGCTCGGGGGTGGTGGTGGTGGGGGGGGGGTCACCGCTTCTCCCCCTCCCTGCTGAAACCCCCTCTGGCATCTCCCACCCCCTCCACCCCCTTCCTCTGCTGTCATGCCCCCCCCCCAATCCTCCGAGAACCCCTCTGCGCGGTGCTGACAGTTGTGCCCCCCCCCACCAGGAGCCTTCTCGGGGGTGTCCAACATCTTCAGCTTCTGGGGGGAGAGCCGGGGGCGGCAGTACCAGGAGCTGCCTCGCTGCACCATCCCGGCACACGCCGCCCTCAGCATCCCGCTGCCCTCCATGAGCCGCTGGCAGCGCTCCGAGGTGGAGACGCGGCTGGATCTCCTCCAGAAGCAGCTCAATAGGTACCGGGGGGGGGGGGTGTTTGTGTTGGGGGGGGGGCAGCGAGCACGGGGAGCCCCCCCGCACCCCCTGACGCGTGTCTGTGCAGGCTGGAGACGCGGATGGCGGCGGACATCAGCTCCATCATGCAGCTGCTGCAGCGCCAGGCTGCGCTCGTGCCCCCCGCCTACAGCGCGGTCTCGTCCCCGCATCAGCCGCCGGGCCCCCCCCCGTGCCCGCTGCAGCCCGTCCTCCCCATCACCCCCATCCAGCCGCTCTCTCAGGTGAGCACCCGCCGGACCCCACAACCCCCCCAAAGTGTGGGGCGGACCCTGGGGTCCTGCCGGCAGGGTCCCCTTAGTGCACCTCCAGCCCCACAGGGAGCTGGGGGCACTGCTGAGCCCCCCCCCCCAGTTTGGGGCAGCCCCCTCTCTCCATTGCTCCAGCCCCCAACCCTCCCACATGGTGAGCTGGGGGGGGGTCGCAAGCCCCCCACTTTTGGGGCTGCCCCTCTCCTGTGCCCCATCCTCCACCCCCAGGGTGAAGTGAGGACACGGATAACCCCCCAGGCGGGGCGCAACCCCCCTCTTTCCCCCCCCCAAGGATGAGTTTGGGTCACAGCCGAGCCCCATGGGGGGGGGCGCATCCCCTCTCCTCGCCCCTCACTCACTCTGCCCCCCCTCTCTCCCGCAGGTTCCCAGCTTCCCGGTGCCGCTGGAGCTGCGGCGGGGCCCGGCCCCCCCCGAGCCGCCCCCCCCCGACGTGGTGCTGCTGCTGGAGCCCGCGGCCGCCCCCCGCCGCCGCTCGCTGCCCGGACAGCTGCCCCCACCGCCGGGCGCGCAGCCCCTCCATAGACACTGCTCAGACCCCGGCAGTTAGTCGGCGGGGGGGGGGACGGGGCCGGGACCCCCAGCGACGGACGCGGGACCCCCCCCCGGTCCCAGGACGCTGGCGCTGCCGGGGTTCGCGGCTGCCGTCCCCACGGACAATTTTTTTGGGGAGGGGGCCGGGCGGGTGCCCACGTTAGCTGGCCTAACCCGGGGCCGGCCCCCCCCGTGCCGGCGGCTTCCAGGGCTCGGCTGGCAGGACTGGGGGCGCGGGCTGCTCCTCGCCCTTCCTCCTCCTCCTCCTCTTCCTCCTCCTCCTCCTCCTGCCCCCCGTAGTGCTGCAGCGGGGCGCAGCCCCCCCCCCGCCTCCTCTCCTCCCCCGGACCCCGCCGGGCCGGGGCCGCGCTGCGCCCCCCCGCGGGACCGTGGCCGTGGGGCTGGGGGCGCGGGGGGGGTGGGGGGCGTGGGGGGGGGGGTCGTGTGTGTGTCTGCGTGTGTGTGCGTGCGTGTGCACGCGTGTTTCCCCGTGTCGCGGCCCCCCCCCCCGCCCTGCGCGCTCCGTGGGTGCGGGGCCACGCGTGGCCGGGGGCGCGCTGGGGGCTCCCGGGGGCGCTGTGCCCGTGGGGCTGGGGGCGGGTTGCGGGGGGGGCTGGGGGGGTCCCGGCCGTGCCTCCTGCCCGCCGTGGCGTGGGGAGGGCGGCAGCACCCGCGTGGGCCCCCCCGGACGCGTCCCCGTCCTCGCCCTGGCCCGGCGCCTTCTCCCCTGTCCCCTCCCCGCGCCCCCCCGTTCCCAGGGGACGCCCCCAGCCGCGGCCCCCCCCTTGCCCCGGGGTCGCCCCCCCGCGCCCTGCGGGTGGCACCGGGCAGGTGGGAGCGGCGGGGGGGTCCCACCCCCTGCCCCGGCCCCCCCCCGCCTGCACCGACCCCCGGGGCCACACGCACAAGGGGGGGGACGCCCCGGGGTGGGGGGGCGCGGGCAGGGTCCGGTCGGGGGCTGTGGGGTACGCGCCCGCCCCCCCCCGGCTCCCCGTAGCGTGTGCCGTGTTCGTGCCGTCGTCCCGTAGCCGGGCGCTGCCCGGGTCTCTGCGTGCCCCCCCCCTCACCCAGCCCCGCATGTCGCCTTCTGCGGTAGGAGCCCCCCCGTCCCCGTCCCCGCACCCCAATAAACCCGACCGAGAATGCGTCTCTGTGTGCGGCTGCGATGGGGGGGGGGGGAGGCGGCTGGGGACCCCCGGGGTGGTGCGGGAAGGAGGGGGGGGGTCAGCGCCAGCAGCCCGGTGCACAGGGGGCTGGGGGGGCAAAGGCCGTGGGAGGGTGCGGGGGGGCCAACCTTGAACGCAGGCGTCATCAAACATTGCGACAGCCGGCGGGGGGGGGCGCAGCCAGGCAGAGACTGGTGGTGGCACAGCTTTTATTGAGCCCCAGGGGCCGGGGTCCCCAAGGTCCCCAAGGTTCCCAAGGTCCCCGGAGTCCCCAAGGTTCCCAAGGTCCCCAAGGTCCCCGGGGTCCCCAAGGTTCCCAAGGTCCCTGGAGTCTCCAAGGTCCCCGGGGTCCCCAAGGTCCCCAAGGTCCCCGGAGTCTCCAAGGTTCCCAAGGTCCCCAAGGTCCCCGGGGTCCCCAAGGTTCCCAAGGTCCCCGGAGTCCCCAAGGTTCCCAAGGTCCCTGGGGTCCCCAAGGTCCCCAAGGTCCCCGTGCGCTCACTCGGGCCAGTAGGTGCCATTGTAGGTGAAGGGCCCCGGCGCGACGCAGGGGCCGGGGGTGTCGGGCGTCCAGCGCTGCACCTCCAGGCGCGAGAAGCTCTGGTCCAGCGGGCGGACGATGACGGGGCTGAGTGAGGCCACCGAGGGGTCCTCGTCGAAGAAGTTGAAGGGGCGCAGGAAGAAGCCGACGGCGTTGCCAGGGGTGGCCGTGTTGGGGACGTCCTCGGCGTGCGGGATGTGCAGGAAGCCCACGGTCACCCAGGCCACCAGGTCCTGCGTGGGGGGGGGGGACCGCGGCCGTCAGAGGGCCACGGGGCTTGGAGACGCCCAGAGCCACCCCTGCTCCATCCGGCCCCAGCCCCCAGCCCCCAGCCCCGCTGTCCCCAGCCCCGCTGTCCCCGTCACCTGGTCCTCGATGTTCTCGTCGTCACGGATGAAGCTCTCAAAGTTGACCAGGGGCTCCCAGGGGTCGTTCTGGGTGTAGAGGCTGCTGCTGACGGCTTCGTTCTCGTGGTGCCGCGTCACGGCCAGGTGGTACCTGCGGGGACGGGGACAGGGACAGGGACAGGGACAGGATCAGCCCTGCCATTGAGCACGGGGACCCTGCAGAGCCACGTGCATGCGTGCCACAGGCCTGCAGGACACCTCTCCCACCCCACTCCCCTGGATGCAGCAGGGGGTGCCCGCTGCCGAGAGCCCCTCCCGGAGCCCCACCTGCCCCAGGAGATGCCCCTCTCCTCCCTCCAGCCGCGGGGCAGCACGCGCCCGGCGTGGGAGCTGTGCTGGATGCGGTAGCTGCGCGCGTGGCCCCAGCGGTTTTGCTGGCGAGGGTTGGAGAAGAGCAGGTAGCGGGGCAGCGCCTGGCCCAGGGGGAAAGCCGCCTGGCGCTCGCTGCGGCGCGGCCGCCGGTGCAGCCAGGGCTGCACCACGCGCGCGTCGGGGCTCCAGGGGTTGGAGATGTTCTCGAAGCTCAAGTCCACCGTCTCGAAGCTGTTGCCAGTGCCTGCAAGCGGAGAGGCCGTGAGCTGCAATTGCTCCAGAATCACCCTGCGGCAGCAGGGACACGGCCCCGAGCCCCCTCCCCAGCTCCGTGCCACCCCCAAGCCCCCTCCCGCAGCTGCCGGCACAGGGTCCAGCCCCAGGGGGTTGGTCAGGGGCTGCACCTGCGATGTCCAGGTCCACCTTGTAGTGCACCAGGTGGGTGTGCATGTTGCCCAGGACGTGGCTCTGGACGCGGCTGCCGTAGCGCCGGCCCTGCGGCGTGTAGAAGGTGGCGTGGATGAAGCCGGTGGCGTGGACCTTGGCCTCCATCACGCCGTTGGGGTAGAGGAGGAAGTCCCAGATGTAGTCGTAGTTGTAGACGGTGGAGGTTGTGCGCAGCACCAGGGCGTGCCCCTCCAGCCCGGCGTAGAAGTGGTACCCGCCCTGGAAGTTGCTGTTGAAGTGCCGCCGGAGCGGGACGCCCGTGGGCAGCTCGAAGATGCAGACGGCGCGGGCGAAGCGCACCGGCCTGTCGGTGTCGTAGAAGTGGTGGGCGTCCAGGTACGTGGCCACCTCGGGGCAGTCGATGCCGGGGGCCAGCTCGTAGGTGACGGAGCCCATGCCCCAGCCGGCGTCGATGTACTTGGTCTGCATGGCGGCCGGCGTGTCGCCGCCGTAGAAGGCGATGGCCTCCTGCACGCTCACCTCGTAGGCCACGCGCTCCTCGTTGAAACGCAGGTCGAAGAGCTGGAGGCCGGAGGAGGAGCGCAGGCGGAAGGCCAGGCTCCAGCCCCCGTACTCCAGCCGGTTCCCCCGCAGCCGGTAGCGCCGGCCCTGGGGCTCGCACACCTTGGCCCCGTGCACGTCGGTGGGGGTGCCGGTGGTGAAGCGCCCGCGCGGCACATAGGTGGAGAAGAGGAGCTGGGACGTGTGGTCGTCCAGCCGTGCCACCGCCACCTGCCCCTGCTCGTAGCGCTCGGCCAGCTCCTGCGGGCTGGAGAAGTACTGCCCGTTGTACCAGACGCTCTGGACGGCCCAGCGGCGCGGATCGGGGTCCCGGTGGTCGATGAGGATCTCCAGCCCCACGGGGTGCAGGAAGTAGCCCTCCACGAAGCGCTGCAGCATGAACCAGCTGCGGCGCTCGCCGGGCGCCAACCCTCGGGGTGCGATGTCCGAGAAGGTGAGGCAGCGGTCGGTGCAGTTGTGGTACCAGAAGCCGGTGGCGTCGCGCAGCAGCCGGTACAGCGGCTCCGTCGCCCGCACGAGCGCGCGGTGCAGCAGCTCGTACTCCAGCTGCGTCATGGGCCGGGCGGCGAAGGGCACCGTGCGCCTGCCCTTGAAGCGCAGGGGCCGGTAGGAGCTGGGCCGCGGCAGGGGCCCCACGGCGAATTCGGTGATGTTGGGCTCCGCCTGCCCCCCGAAGAAGACGACGGCTCGAGCCTGGCGCCGGGGCGCGGGGCCGCCCTTGTCCAAGTGGCGCAGGGCCAGCCGCTTCTTGGGGGGCAGCAGCTCCACCAGGAAGAGCGTGTTCTGCGCCAGGGAGCCCCCCCGGCTCGGGGACAGCCCCAGCTCCGGGCGGCCCATCAGGAAGTCCCGCACCGCGCGCAGCTCCGCGGGCGTCAGGTCGGCGAAGATGGAGGCCTTGTCCGGCGGTGGCACAGTGGGGTCGGTGCCAGCCGCGATGCCCAGCACGGCCAGCGCCCAGGTGAGCCGGAGCGGCCACATCCTTCCCGGGGACCTGGGGAGGAACAGGTCCTGCCTTGGGGTGATGCCGCGGGGGGATGTCGGTGCCGTGCGCTCACGCTGCGCCCCAGGCAGGAGGAGCGGCTGCTCCCCTCCCCACACCAGGGTGCCACCCATGGGTGCCCTCTCCCCGCACACAAAACCCGGCGTGGGCTCTGCACAGCAAAGGGCGCCTCGTCCTGCCCCACAGCACCGGGCACCGGCCCCTGGAGGATCAGAGCCCCCCCCTCACACCTGGTACAGGCGGGCACGGTGCCCCCAGACACGGGGGGCAGGCACAGAGCCAAGGAACAGCGGGAGGTGGCCAGGGGGGGCTTCACCCCCCCCATCCCACACAGCTCCTGTGCCTGGGGTTGCGGGGTGGTGGCACCCAGTGACACCCTGAGCAGCCACAGTAGCAGCAATGTGCCCAGCGCGGGGGCTGCACAGCCCCAGTGATCCCAGCTGGGGGTTCGGGGGGGTCCCCGAAAGCAGCGTCTTGAGCTTGGGGGGTGCTGGAGACCACCCCCCCGGTGGGCACGGGGACAGCGAGCGCTGCGCGGCTCCTTCCGTGGGGCTCCTCCGGCGCTCCAAAACTCACAAACAGCGGGCACGGGGCAGCGGGGGCTGACCCTGACCCCCCCGACCCGGGTCCGAGCCCCCCCGGGACCCCCCTTCCTTGGCGGAGCGCCCGGCCCCGACAGCCCCCTTGGTGCGCCCTCCACTCACCTCGCGTGGGGAGCGCGGCGCTGCCCGGGCTCTCTGCCCCGACCCGGCCGTGCCGCGGGGCGCTGACCCCCCCCGGGCTCCTCCGCCCCCCCCTGCGCATTGCACGGGCCGGGGGCCAGATCCTGCCCCCGCTGCCTCCCCCCCCCGGGGTCAAGGCCGGGAGCGGGCTCCGCATCCCCGGTGCCGAGCGCGCACGGGCACGGGCACGGCCGCTGCCCCCCTTCCCTCGCCCCGCCACGAGTGGGGCCGCCCCACGGTGCCCCCCCCCAAGCACCCCCCATGGGGGGGGGGCTCCGACCCCGGCTGCCCCCCCCCCCCCGCCCCCCCCCGCCGCCTCCCGCACCTGCGCGCTCGCCGCCGCTCGCCGCCGCGCTCCGCTCCGCGCCGCCCCGCCCCCGCGGGGGGGGCCGGGGAGGGGCCCCGTGCTCCGGGGCAGCACCCCAGGGTGGGGGTCCCATGCTGCGGCCCCCCCCTTTTCCTCCCCACTTGCTGCAGAAGCGCGCGGAGCCGTCCCGCGCGTCGCCCCCCCCCCTTCCCTTGTCCCCTTTCCCACTTCCCTCCCCAGCGCATCCCACGCGTGGGGCTCCGCGCCCGGCTTCCCCCCCCCCCCCCCCCGCGGGTTAATGAACACCCGTGGCCGTCCCCGTCCGGTCGTTCCCCCCCCCACGCCCTCCGCGTCCCGGGGGCTCCGCTCTTTATGGCCTCGCTGCGATCAAACTCCAGGGACGAGGCGAGATAACAGCCAGGGCGCGCGCGGGAGGCTCCCACTCGTGCCCGTGGCTACATCCTGGGCACGGGGGGGGGGGCGTGGGGGGGGCGTGGGAGTGCATGAGCTGCTCCCCCGCCCCCCCCCGTGCCATAAATGCAGATGCGCATTGGCTGCTCCCACCCCAAAAACCACTCGGAGCAGCTGCGGCTTCCACTTTATCCTCCGTGCTGGGTACAGCGGTGCCCCCCCCACCCCCCCACGCGTGGATCCCCGCAGCTCCGTCCCGCGTGGGAAGCAGCGGGGGGGGGGTGAGGGGGGTTGGCTCTTCAGAAATAGTCGCGGTCCTCGCCCCGTCCTGCCGGGCCCCCCCGGTGCGCCAGGAAGGTCTCCATGCGGGCAGGCTGCGGGGGGAGCCGTCACGCACCGTGGGAGCGTCCCCACGGGGGGGGGAATCTCCCGCCCCCCCTCCTTCCCACGCCACACACACACTCACCGGGGGGGGCTCGGGGTGCTCGACCTCGGGGGTCCCGCAGGGCTGAACCCGGGGCAGGCTGAGCCCCCGCGCCGGGAACTGCAGGGCCCCCAGGTCGGGCAGCGGGGAGGGAGGTGGCGGGGGGGGGCGCCGGGATCTCCTGGGGGGGGGAGGAGGGGGGAACGGGACGGGGGCTGAGATTTGGGGAGTACGGGGGGGGCTCCGGGTGGGGTGCGAGTGGGGGAGCCCCGCCGCATCCCCCTCCCCACGCAGAGCCGGGGATGGGGGACCGGGGGGGCCGGGGGGGTCGGGGGGGTCGGGGGGGTCGGGGGGGGGCCGTACCCGCCGAGCAGCAGCAGCAGCAGCAGCAGCAGCAGGGCCCCCCCGCAGCACGACACCAGCACCAGCGCCAGCAGGAGGGCTGCGGGGAGAGGGGGCGGGATTGGGATCGGGATTGGGATGGGGTCGGGGCTGGAAATGGGGTCGGGGCCAGGACGGGGTCGGGGAGGGGTCGGGGTCGGGAGTAGGATAGGGATCAGGATGGGGTTAGGGGTTGGGGTCGGGGTCGGGGTCGGGGTTAGGATAGGGTCTGGATGGGGTTAGGGGTTGGGGTCGGGGTCGGGGTCGGGGTCGGGGACGGGATCGGGGAGGGGTCGGGGAGGGGTCGGGATTAGGATCGGGGTCGGGGTCGAGGCCGGGGCTGGGATCGGGGTCGGGTTCGGGGCCGGGATCGGGGAGGGGTCGGGGTTGGGGCCGGGGTCGGGATCGGGATTGGGATTGGGATCGGGATCGGGACAGGGTCGGGGTCGGGATTAGGATCGGGATCAGGATGGGGATAGGGGTCGGGGTCGGGGTCGGGGTCGGGGTCGGGGTCGGGGTCGGGGACGGGATCGGGGTCGGAGTCGGGGTCGGGGAGGGGTCGGGGAGGGATCGGGATCGGGATTAGGATCGGGATTGGGGAGGGGACAGGGGTCAGTGTCGGGATCGGGGTCAGTGTCAGGATCGGGATTGGGATGGGGGTCGGGGTCGGGGTCGGGGTCGGGCCGGGGCAGGGGTCGGGGTCAGGGTCGGGGTTGAAATCGGGGGTGGGGTCAGGGTTGGGGTCAGGATCGGGGTCGGGATAGGGGTCGAGGTCGGGTTTGGGCTCGGGGCTGGGGCCAGGGTCGGGATCAGGGTCGGGGCCGGGGTCGGGATCGGGATTGGGATTGGGGTCGGGGTCGGGGTCGGGGCCGGGGCCGGGGCCGGGGCCGGGATCGGGATCGGGATTGGGGTCGGGGCCGGGGTCGGGGTCGGGGCCGGGGTCGGGGTCGGGGCCGGGGTCTGTCCCCGTGCCGCACTCACGCTCCTCGCACTCGAAGCCGCCGAAGCCGAAGGGGCACCTGCGGGGGGGGGGGGGCGCTGAGGGGGGGCGGCGGGGCTGGGGGCTCGGGGCCGGGAGAGCCCAGGGGGGGCCGGGAGGGGCCGGGGGGGGACCGGGGGGGTCGGGGGGGGTCGCACTCACCTCTCGCAAACGCCATCTCTCAGCCGCGACCCGGGGCGGCAGGCTGGGGACGGAGGGCGAGCCGTGCACCCCCGGAGGTGGGGGGGGGACATGGGGGGGTTCAGACCCCCGAGGGGCCACGACCCCCCCACTTGGGGCCTGCCCCTGCCCCACGGGCTGCGACCCCCACCCTCAGACCTCCCCCACCCCATCAGCACCCCCATGGAGCCCCGAAGACCACCCCCCATCCCAGCTCCCCCCCCGGGACCTCAACCCCAGGCCCCCCCCCTTGCCCCCCCCCCGGCCCCCACCGGTGCAGGCGCGATCCATGGGGTGGGCGCTGCGGAAACCCGGGCGGCAGGCGCAGAGGGCGACCCCCTCCTGGGGCAGGCACACGGTGGATATGGGGTCGCAGGGCTGCAGCTCGCACAGGCTCATGCCTGGGGGGGGAAAGGGGACGAGGGTTAAGAAGCGGGGATCCCCCCCCCCCCAGGACCCCCCCCAAAACCCCCACGCACTGCGGTAGGTGACCACGTCCCGCAGCAGCCGGCAGCCGGGGTCTGGGGGCTGGCAGCGCGCTTGGAAGCTCGCCACGGCCTCCTCCACGTGCCGGGATGTCACCGAGGACAGCACCGAGAAGCTGTGCAGCACCGTCACCCCCGCTGCCCCCCGCCTGCGGGGACCCCCCCGTGTCACCCGTGGGGTGAGGGGGGGCTCGGGGGGGGGCGGCGGGCAGGACCCCCGGCACTCACTGCGGCTCCAGGAGGGACGAGGCCACGTAGAGGTCCAGGGACCCCAGGATGCGCTGGAACTGGGGGGGGGGCTCAGCTGGGTGCTGCGGGTGGGCCCCCTCCTGCTGAGCCCCCCCCGAGCCCCCCCCCGAGCCCCCCACTCACCAGCCGGGGCAGATCCACCTCCAGCATGGGGCTCACGGCCACGGCTTTGGGGTCCCGCGGCGTCAGGAGCCCCGGGAACGTCCTGGCTTCGGGGGGCTCGGGTCAGGGTGGCCGGAGCGGGGGGTTCCCCATCCCATGGGGGTCCCCGTGTGAGTGTCCCCCCCCCGGCACGCAGCCCCCCAGGGGGTCCCGTCCCCTACCTGGCACGCAGCCGCGGTCGGTGCTGGGGGTGAAGCCGGGCTCGCAGCGGCACGTGGCCCCCCCCGGGTGCTCCACGCAGCTGCTCCAAGGGGGACAGGGGGGGCCGGACCCGCAGCCGGGCTCAGCTGGGGGGGTGAAAGCAGCTGAGCCCCCTGGCACCGACCCCAATAAACCCCATGGCCCGCACTGAGCCCCGAGTCCCCGTGGGCACAGACACCGCTGAGCCTGGTGGCCCCATAAGCACGGACCCCGGTGTCCCCATGGGCATGGGCACCTCTGAGCCTGGTGTCCCCATGGGCACAGACCCCCCTGATCCCACTGTCCCCATAAGCACAGACCCCCCCACCCCACTGTCCCCATGGGGACAGACCCCTCTGACCCTTCTGTCCCCATAAACACAGACCCCAGTGTCCCATGGGCATGGACATTTGTGACCCTGGTGTCCCCATGGGGACAGACCCCTCTGATCCCAGTGTCCCCATAAGCACAGACCCCCGATCCCACTGTCCCATGGGCACAAACCCCCTGATCCCAGTGTCCCATAAGCACAGACCCCCGACCCCACTGTCCCCATGGGGACAGACCCCTCTGACCCTTCTGTCCCCATAAGCACAGACCCCAGTGTCCCATGGGCATGGACATTTGTGACCCTGGTGTCCCCATGGGCACAGACCCCCCTGATCCCAGTGTCCCCATGGGGACAGACCCCTCTGACCCTTCTGTCCCCATAAGCACAGACCCCAGTGTCCCATGGGCATGGACATTTGTGACCCTGGTGTCCCCATGGGGACAGACCCCTCTGATCCCAGTGTCCCCATGGGCACAGACCCCCAATCCCAGTGTCCCCATACACACAGACCCCCGATCCCACTGTCCCATGGGCACAAACCCCCTGATCCCACTGTCCCCATAAGCACAGCCCCCTGACCCCACTGTCCCCATGGGGACAGACCCCTCTGACCCTTCTGTCCCCATAAGCACAGACCCCAGTGTCCCATGGGCATGGACATTTGTGACCCTGGTGTCCCCATGGGGACAGACCCCCCTGATCCCAGTTTCCCATAAGCACAGACCCCCGATCCCAGTGTCCCCATGGGGACAGACCCCTCTGATCCCAGTGTCCCCATGGGGACAGACCCCCCTGATCCCAGTGTCCCATAAGCACAGACTCCCCCCTGACCCCCCTGCCCCCCCAAGCAGGGTCCCGGTGTGCCCCGGCCGTGCCGCAGCGGGGCCGTGCTGGGGGTCCCGGAGGTCCCGGGGGTCTCGGGGGTCTCGGGGGTGCCGGGGGGGGTCCTTACCTGCCCCCCAGCAGAGGAGGGGGAGGACGGGGAGGAGGAGGAGGAGGAGGGGGAGGAAGAGGCGGCTTCCCCCCCGCATCGCGCCCAGGCCCCGCTCGGCTCCCGGTTAATGATTGCCGGGCAGGGGGGGCGGGCAGGGGGGGCGGGCAGCGCTGTCCCTGTCCCTGTGTCCCTGTGTCCCTCCCTGGCCTATCCCTGTCCCAGCCTTGTCCTGTCCTGTCTTGTCCCTATGTCCCTGTCCCTGTCCCTGTCCCATTATTGTCCCTGTCCCTGTCCCCGTCCCCATTCCTGTCCCTGTCCCATCCCTGTCCCATTCCTGTCCCATCCCTGTCCCTGTCCCATTATTGTCCTTGTCCCTGTCCCCATCCCCATCCCTGTCCCTGTCCTATCCCTGTCCCAGCCTTGTCCTGTCCTGTCTTCTCCCTATGTCCCTGTCCCTGTCCTATTATTGTCCCTGTCCCTGTCCCTGTCCCCGTCCCCATCCCTGTCCCTGTCCCATCCCTGTCCTATCCCTGTCCCATTCCTGTCCCTGGGTCCCTGTGTACCTCCCTGTCCCGTCCTTGTCCCTGTGTCCCTGTCCCATTATTGTCCCCATCCCCACTGCTGGGGATGTTTTGGGCTCTGGGCACTGGCAGGGGCTGGAGCTGGGGGCTCCCAGGGGGCGAGGGCAACAGCGGGTGGGGCTGTGGGGGTCTTCGGGGGGGGCTGTGGGGGGCTATGGGGGAACTGTGGGGGGCTACGGGGGGCTGTGGGGGGCTGCGGGGGTCAATGGGGGGGCTGTGGGGGGTTATGGGGGGGCTGTGGGGGGCTATGGGGGGCTGTGTGGGGCTGTGTGGGGCTATGGGGGGCTATGGGGGGTTATGGGGGGGCTATGAGGGGGCTATGGGGGGGCCGTGGGGGGGCTATGGGGGGCTATGGGGGGGCTGTGGGGGGCTATGGGGGGCTATGGGGGGGCCGGGCCGTTCCCCAGCCCCTCCCGTCGCCATGGCAACGCCTCCATCAGGCCCCGCCTCCCGCCCGGCGTGGCCACGCCCCCCGTTACCATAGCAACCCGCGGGGTTTTGAGGCCTCCTCTCTATGGTCCGCAGCTAGAGCGGCTCCGGCGCCATGGCAACGCGGCCTGCCCTGGAGGACCGCGCGGCCTGCGGGCCCGGCCCGGCCCCGGTGTGCGGTGGTCGCTGGGGCTACCGGGGTCACCAGGGTCACCGGGGCTACCGGGGCTACCAGGGTCACCGGGGTCACCGGGGCTACTAGGGTCACCGGGGCTACCAGGGGTACCAGGCTTACCGGGGCTACCGGGGGTACCAGGGTCACTGAGGCTACTGGGGTCACCAGGGCTACTGGGGTTACTGGGGCTACTGGGGTGACCGGGGTAACTGGGGTCGCCAGGGCTACCGGGGTTACCGGGGTTACCGGGGATTCTGGGGTCACTGGGGCTACCAGAGTTACCAGGGTTACTGGTTCTACCGGAGTCACTGGGGTTACTGGGGCTACTGGGGTTACTGGGGCTGCTGAGGTCACCAGGGCTACCGGAGTTACTGGGGTCACGGGGGCTACCAGGCTTACCGGGGCTACCAGGGCTTCTGGGGTCACCAGGGCTACCAGAGTTACCAGGGTTACTGGGTCTACCGGAGTTACTGGGGTCACTGGGGCTACTGGGGTTACCAGGGTGACTGGGGCTACCGAGGCTAGCAAGTCTACTGGGGTGACTGGGGCTACCGGGGTCACTGGGGCAAATGGGGTTACTGGGGCTACTGGGGCTCCCGGTGTGTCCCCGGGGCAGGACCCTTTGCAGTCGCAGCTCCTCACAGCCGGCTGCTGGCTGCCAGGTGCCGAGCTCAGACTCGGCGGGGATTGGGAAAACTTCTCGCTTTTAAGGAAAAAAATTCCTGTTTCTGTAAAAAGAAAGCACCGGAGGGTGCGTGGCATCAAAGGAGGCTTTGCAGAAAGCCCTGTGAGCTGGTGTTTATCAATCCTGTGGTGTTATCTCTTATCAGCTGCACGCAGAGCATGGCACCGGCAGCGAACGGCTGCGGGGAGTCGGGGCTGGCGCTGCCGACGCCTCTTTTTGCCCCAAAGAGCGACAAAAGCCGAGTGCGGGAAGGGCCGAGCTGCGCGGATGAGCGGCATCCCTGTCATCGAGGTGAAGGGATTGGGCGACAGAAACCCCCCGGCTGCCCAAAGGAGCAGGCTGCAGACACCCCAAAAGCTGGGGGTACCGCAGAGGTGCCGCGGACACCCCCCTGGTGCAGGGCAAGGTGACCGTGCTCAGCCCTGCTCCCTCCTGTGCCTCTGCGGCCCCGCAGCGAGGCTTCCCCCCGAACACCTCGCCCTCCTCTGACCCCGCGTTTTGAAATGTTTTCCTGCTGACCTCATCCGGCAGCCCCATCCCCATCCCCATCCCCATCCCCATCCCCATCCCACCCCCATCCCCATCCCCATCCCATCCCATCCCATCCCCATCCCCATCCCATCCCCATCCCATCCCCATCCCCATCCCATCCCCATCCCCATCCCATCCCCATCCCCATCCCATCCCATCCCATCCCCATCCCCATCCCATCCCCATCCCCATCCCATCCCCATCCCCATCCCCATCCCCATCCCATCTCCATCCCCATCCCCATCCCCATCCCATCCCCATCCCCATCCCATCCCATCACATCCCATGGGCACGGGAGCACCCCAAAGGTCGAAGGATGACCCCAAGACAACATCAGTGTCTTTTTTCTGACAGAAGGGGACAGCACCATGAGGACCAGCAGATCTTTGCTTTACCAGGGCTTGAAAAAGAAACGCTCTGGGCTTGAAGGGGCTGAGCACAGGAGAGGGTTGAAGCCGAAGGACCTGTGGCTGAAACCACACGCAGGGAACAGCAGCAGAAGGCCCCTGCGGACAGCCCCTGCCTCATTTTGCCAGCAGAGGGTTGTGTCCATGCCCGGTTGCTCCCAAACTGTCACTACATTGTCCCCAAACCCGAGTGGCCGCGCTTTGCTCCTGCTCTGCGTGGACCAGGCTTGGTTCTCCTCCAGCTTCAGCACCTTCGGGTGCTCCTGCAGCAGGGAGGCGTGAGGCTGAGCTCTACCCTGTCCTCTTAAACGTGTCCCTCGGGGATCCTCCTCCTCCTCCTCCTCCTCCAGCTGGAGCTCGCACACCAGCTGCAGTTTGTTCCCACATTTCAGACCTGCAGGCAGAAAGCCCCGAATCACAGCACCAACAACGCACGTGACGGCCCCGCAAGGCTCCCATCTCCCCCACCAGCTGCGCCTTGCTTTTGAGAGAAAATCTTCCCCCCCCCTCAGGTCTTTTATGAGCTCATGCAGCTTTTTGGGGCCCTGGAGCAGTGGGAGCCAAAGGGAGGCTTCCTTTTAAGGCAGAGAGGGCTGTTCCTGAAGGAGCAGCTCCTAAATCACCCGAGCTGAGCTCCCTGCTGCAGGAGGCACCGGGCGCCTTTCCCGGCCCCGTTCCTTTCCACGCGTGGCCGTGAGCCCTCGGGTGCCGCGGGGCTGCTGTGCCTCCCCTCCCCGGAGCCTCCTCCGGTGTGACCAAGTCATCAGGGTCCCTTTCCGAGCGTTTTGCTTTTATTTCCCCCCCCCCCAAGACTTTGCAGTCCCCAGAGCAATCCCCTTGACTTTCCTGCAGGCCCTTGGATGTGTCTGTGCGCTGGGGGAGCTCCGGATGCTGCCCACGGGCTGTCCCCGTCCTGCTCTGAGCGAGGTCCAGCACCACAAGGTGCCCTTTGTTCCTGCCCCGGTACCCGCTAACGACATCTGTTCTTCCGGGGAGAGCTAATTACACAAAGGTTAATTGAGGTGTCTCCAGCGTGGGAGCCGGGGAAGCGTGATCTTTGGCCAAAAATACCCCACAAAGGTTTCTGCTGCAGAAAACCGGGCGGTTTTTCCTTCAATTGATCTATTTTTGTGGCTGGCTGTGACATTGTCCTGTCCTCCTCCTTCTCCTCGCTGCTTCCCGGGGGTGTTGGGCACGAGGCCGTGCTCCTGTGCGAGATGAGGAGTCCCCTGCCAGCGGGGTCCCCTCCGTGCCCTCATCTTCCTCATCACAGGACCAGAGGCCGGGTGCTTGGTGGTCCCCGGGGTGGCTTTAGAGGGCCGGGGTCCTGCCGTGGGGCACGCTGCGCCCAGCCTCACCCAGCCTTCGGTGCTCAGCAGCACCAAGCGACCTCGGTAACTTTCAGTCCTCGGAAATTGGAGACCCAAAAACGTGTCCTTGGCGGTGCCGGGAGGGTGCCGGGCACTTGTCACCACCTCAATTTCTGCCGGCCCCTCCAGCTCCGCTCCCGCTGCGGAGAGATAATTGGGGAGCTGTCTCCCGGCCTCCTGCCTTCATCTGGAGCAGCAGAGGAGGAAGAAAGGGACTTCCAGGCGTTTCGTGCTTTTTGTTGGCAGCAGAGCCCAGATGAGTCCCGGGAGGGGAGCGGGGCCGGGGGGCCGGGGGCTCGCTGCGGCGCGGGGCCCGGCTGCCGCGGCCACGTGCGGGCGGCGCACGTGGGGGCACGGCCACGCAGCCCACAAGTAGGGCACCCCAAAACAGCCCCCATGGTCACCTGCCTGTGCCAGGCTCGGGGCTGACACAGAAAACGGGCGAGAGGGGAGGAATTTGGGCAATAACTGGCACCGGTTCCCCACGCCGAGCGCTCTGGTGGAGCACGGCACCGCCGTAACCGCTCCTCAAGGTGGAACGGGTCCTTGGGGGGCCCGGGGGTCTCGTGGCTGCTTGCAGGCTCCCTGCGTGGCCCTGCCTCAGCGCTGGCCTGGAAAGGCTCCACCAGCAGCCTCTCCCTGCTCCAACTGCCCCAGTTTCCCCCGAAACTTTCTCACCCCGCCTCGCGGTTCTGGAGCACGGGGTCAGGAGCAGATGGGGCGACAGGAGGCTGCCTGCGGAGCGAGGGGGGGGGGCTGCTCCCGCCCGGTGATGCCCTGCGAAGGGCTGCAGCACGTCTCAATATGTCTCTGAGCTTGGTGCAAGGTTTCTGGCTGCTGGCCTTTCGGTTCTGCGTGCCCCAGCGTGCCGAAGCAGCCTGGCTGGTTTGCCAAAAACCAGGAAAAATGAAGACCCCCACTTTGTGCCCGTGGGGAGCTGCTGTGCCGACGCGTGCAGGTGAATGCTGACGGCACAGGTCGTGGTTTTGTAGGAGCGGGGCTTGCAGAAGGGGGTGCAGCACATCTGTCAGCCGTCAAGAAAATCATTTTTCCCTGGAAAGCGAAGCGTGGGGGCAGCCGGTGCGCAAGTAGGGCAGCAGATGGAGCGGTGACACCCCGGGGGGGGGGCACGGAGCCTTTCCCCACGCAGTGGAGAAGCTCGCTGCCTCCCCGGGCACGGTGCTGCCACTGTCCAGGGGCTGTCCTGCATGTGCTGACCTCGGTGGCACCAGGGCCGGGCTGGTGACTGTTCCCTCCTGCCTGTGCTGTGACTGTTCCCATGGGCACAGCACAGGCAGGAGGCTGCTGGCACACCGGGGACACGCTGCTCCTGAGCTTATTTTGGTGCCAGCCCGTGCCCATGTCTTGTGCCCAACCAAGGCCACCTGCCCTTGGCCGTGAGCCCACGGCGAGGCTGAATCAGAGCTGGCGTTGGGCCCTGCTGGGTGGCACCAGGTGGCTCCGGGTGGCACCGCACGGCACTGGGTGGCACCACAGGGCGCAGCCCAGCCCCAGCCATGCAGCTCGTGCCAGAGCTTCTGCCACCTCCGAGCCCCCTGGTGCTGCTGGGTGGGCACAGGGGGGGGATTTCTCGTGCCCAAGCACAGCAGCGGTTCGGCATCTCGCAGGGGCGCTTCAAAATTTCTCCAAAATTTCTGTTCTCTTTGGCACAAAAGTAAGGGAAAGGCATCGGTTGTGCTTTTGGTGCTTCTGGCAGGATCTCACCCCCTGTGCCCGTGTCCCGTGCCCGCGGGGGACGTGGGATGTGTCCGGGCTGAGGTCCCCAACCATGGGCATGGGACGTGTCCCTGTGCCCCACGCGGCATCCTGGGGGCTGCAGCCTGCAGGGAGCAGCTCTTGGCTCCCTGTGCCAGGAAAATCCTTCACTTCACACCTCCTGCGCGCCGAGGGGAGGTGATTTCCCGGCACGGGGGTGTTGGCGGCTTCCCCATCTGCTGGGCTCCGGCTCTGCCTTCTCTCCGTGCTGGGGATTTCACCGCGGGCCTGGTGCCCGAGGAGCCGGGCTCCAGCTCCGCAGTGTCCTGGGTGCTGCCGTGGGGCCGGGCTCTGTGCAGCCCCCGCTGCTCCTGGGGGGGCTGCTGCTTTCTGAGCTGTTCTGGGCACAGAGCAGAGCGAGGGGCGCAGCGGGGTGCGTGGATTTCAGGCTCTGCAGATTTTGGGGTCGGGGGGAACTGGTGGTGGGAATGGCAGAGACGTGAAGGGAAGGGGCTGTGGTCTAGGAACTCACACGTTCTGTTAGGAACATTATTTTACCAGGCAGAACTTCGTCCTCGCCACTTTCCTGATGTTTTTCTCAGCAGGCAGCCCAGCGCCGCGCAGCTGCTCGCTCGCGGCCCCGCAGTGGGACGGGAAAATCTTGTGGGTTGAGATAAAGGCAAAAAGAGCAAAAGTAGAGCAAAACTTGGTAGAGCAAAAGCTGCTTGCGAGCAAAGCGAGCCGAGGACTTCCTTCCCTGCCTCCCGACACCACGCAGGTGTTCAGCCACGTCCAGCAAAGCAGGGCTTGTCGTGTGTCACGGTGTCTTGGGAAGGCAAACGTTACCTCTCCAAAAGTCCCCCACTCAACCTAATTTGCCCCAGCTCTTATTGCGTGATGCCACATGGTATGGGTATGGTATTGGGTCAGCTCTCCCAGCTGTGTGTCCCCCCCCCCAGGTCTTGGGGCACCCCTCGCCTGCTCACCACCAAGGCAAAATGAGAAGCAGAAAAGTCCTTGGCTCCGTGGGGGGCAGCAGCAACCAAATGTTGGTCACCAAAACCCCCCCGGGGAGGGGGCATCGTGCTGGGCGCAGGGGCTCCGAGCCCTGCCGAGGCTTCCCCCGCACCCAGGGCTGTGCCAGCCCCACCACAGCCACCCTTGCGCTCCTCACCCCGTAACCTCACGGCCTCCCCAGCCCTAAAACACAAAAAGTGCTGCTTTTAAGGAGCCTGCACCCAGAGCTGTGATTCCGGGGACTGGTTTAACTCAGCTCCTGGAGCACCAGAAGGGGATTACCCGGGGTGAGGAGCCGCAGGGAGCACCGCATGCGGCACGGTTCGGCACGGCGCGGTACCGCCAGCCCTGCGCACACTGCTTTCTCCCCCCCGCGTGCTCGTTGACGCGGGAGCTGTGCGGGAGGGAGCGCAGCCCCCCTGGCTCCCCCCGAGCTGCTTTTAACCGAGCCCTTTGCAGTTTCCGTCTGCTTTCATCCCAGCGCACGCAGCTGTGCACAGCCCCGTTCCCACCCGCATTGCCGCCAGCCCCCTGTGGGGCTGCCTCCCCCTGTGCCTCCTGCGGGAGAAGGCTCCGTGCGCGCTCTGCCCAATTTTCCCCACCACTCCAACACCACCCCCACGTCGGGGGGCTCTGCCCAAAGCCCTGCACGGCTGGGGCCTGTTGGGCTCCGGGTCCTTGGTGCCCTGCGGTAACTTCCCTGCCCTCCCCGGGATCCTCACGCGTTCATTTTTCCTCTCGTGTACCTCCCGGGCAACATTTTTAGGCGTTTGACCCACTTGTGAAAGATGATTTATTTTCTTGTCGGGTGACACCTGCCGGGGCAGGCGCGCAGCTTCCCGTTCCGCTCTGCTGCTGCAGCCCGGTCCCTACCCGATGGGGGTCTGGGAGGGGGCCCGGGGGTGAGGACCCCCCTGGTTCCCCACCAGGCTCAGTGCTGGGGGTGCGTTGGG
Organism: Anas acuta; assembly: GCF_963932015.1. Taxonomy (NCBI): domain Eukaryota; kingdom Metazoa; phylum Chordata; class Aves; order Anseriformes; family Anatidae; genus Anas; species Anas acuta. The sequence goes on from NC_088980.1 coordinate 698,462, forward strand.
CACTGCGCTGCCCCCTCTGCTCAGCCTTTGTGAGGGTCAGGTCCCTGCGGCCCCCCCTGGACGCTGCTGCTTGCTCCGTGCCGGGACCACGGCTCCCAGAGGGGCTGCACCCCCTGCGCCCCGGGGCTGAGCTGCCTTGCAAGGTGGGCACCCCAATAATTGGGTGACCCAATATCAGATACCCCAATAACCCTGCACCCCAATAATCAGGCACCCCAATAAGCCAGTACCCCAATAATAAGGCACCCTAATAACCCTACACCCCAATAATCAGGCACCTCAATAACTCAGTACCCCAATAATTGGGCACCCCAATAATCAAGCACCCCAATAACCCCGCACCCCAATAACCAGGCACCTCAATAGCTGGGCACATAAATGGCTCAAGCACCCCAATAAACTGGCACCCCAATAACCCTGCACCCCAATAACGGGGCATCCCAATAACCCAGCAGCCCAATAACCATGGTTCCCAATAACCGGGCAACCCCAAAACTGTGCTCCCCAGTAACCTGGCATCACGATAACCTGGCTGTGAATAACCTAGGCACAGCCCCGCACCCCAATAACTGCGCACCCCCAGTAACCCAGACACCCCCAGTAACTGGGCACCTCAAAACCTCACCAGAGTGGCACCGTGGTGCCAGGGGGAGCCCACCCTGGGGTGTCAGGATGTGAACACGGCCCCTCCGGAGACCAGAGGCTCCTGGCTCCGTGTGGGGGCTGTGCCCCTGCCCCCCACCTCGCCGGGGGAGCACAGGATCGGTAACGGCGAGCAGACCGGGGGGGGGGGGCGCCCGGTGCCGGTGCTCCCCGTGCGCAATGCGCCCCCGGTGCCGGAGCGCGCCGGTGCCGGCGCTCCCCGCGCCCGATGCTCTCCGTGCGCAATGCGCCCCCGGTGCCGGGGCGCGCCGGTGCCGGTGCTCCCCGCGCCTGATGCTCCCCGGTGCCGGTGCCCCCCGGTGCTGACACCCCCCGGTGCCGACACCCCCGGTGCTCCCCGCCCCGCCCCGCTCCGCCCCCCCCGTCACCTTCCGGGCCCGCCCCGGTGCCGTCTCCGCCGGCGCCATCGCGGCGCGGCCGCCCCGTGCCGGGGGGGCTCCCGGTGCCGCCGCCCCCCGCCCGCGGCAGCGATGCAGCGGGTGCGGTCCGTGGGATCCCGCGCCCGGGAGGGGCAGGGGGGGAGCCCCGGGTGTTTGTGGGGGGGTGGGGGGATCCGGTGACAGGTCCCCGGGGCAGCTCTTTCTCGTCCCGGTGCCCGGTTTTGGCCCGGTAGCTGCGGGCTGGGCTGTGCCGGGCTGGGCGCACAGAGCGTGGGGATGGGGACGGGACGGGATGGGGATGGGATGGGATGGGGATGGGATGGGGATGGGGATGGGATGGGGATGGGATGGGATGGGGATGGGATGGGGATGGGGATGGGATGGGGATGGGATGGGGATGGGGATGGGGATGGGGATGGGATGGGATGGGGATGGGATGGGGATGGGATGGGGATGGGATGGGGATGGGGATGGGATGGGGATGGGATGGGGATGGGGATGGGGATGGGATGGGGATGGGATGGGGATGGGATGGGGATGGGGATGGGGATGGGATGGGATGGGGATGGGATGGGGATGGGGATGGGATGGGGATGGGGATGGGGATGGGGATGGGATGGGGACAGAATGGGGATGGGATGGGATGGGGACGGGATGGGGATGCTCTGGGAACCGTGACACACCTCAGCCCTGCATGTCCCCCGGGCACTGCAGGTGCCACGTCCCGCAGGTGGGGATGGAGCTGCTGGACCCCCAGCCCCGGCTTTGCTTTCCAGGCTGCGGTGGCGTTTGAGGACGTGGCCATCTACTTCTCCCCCGAGGAGTGGGTAGAGCTGGCGGCGTGGCAGCGGGAGCTGTACCAGGAGGTGATGATGGACAACTACGACCTGGTCGCCTGCCTGGGTAAGGAGGAGCCGTGCCAGGGCTTGGGTTGGCCAAAAACTTGCGTGGGGAGCGCTCTGGGTACCCCAGCCCCGCTGCTCCCAGCTTCAGTGCCACTGCTGGGGCTGGCACCAGCAGCTTTGGATGGCACTGTTGGCACCCCTGGAATGTCCCCAGGGCCTCTGGTGGCAGTGACACTCCCCGGGTGTGCTCTGGGGGGTGCTGAGGGGTCTCTCTCCCACACAGGCTCTGTTGATACCTCGTCCAAGCTCATCCCCAAAATGGAGCCTGAGGAGGAGCCGTGTGGGGGGGCTTCCCCTGGTGAGGGGGACAGAGAAACTCCTGACACCGCTGGCATTGGTGAGTGGTGTGGGGCGCAGCCCCCCGGGTGCCTGGGGACAGCGGGCTGGTGGCTGGGGCAGGTTCCGTGCGTCGTGGGCACAGCCCCGAGCTGTGCCATGGGGCCGGCGGCTCCAGCCAGAGGTGGGGGTGTCGCAGCTCAGGGCCCCCACTCTGCGGCACCAGGGGGGGCGAGGGGAGGCTGGTGCTGCCCACGTGGTGGCTTTGTCGGGCTGTGGGGACACTGGGACACTTCCCTGACGTTGTACCTCTGCTCCCTGCAGCTCCCCGGGGCAGGATGGCTGGCGAGGACCCACCTGGGGACAGTGACCAAGGACACTGGGTCCCAGCTGTGCCACCATCTGGGGGTGCCAAGGAGCTGGGGTGCCCCCCCCTGTGCCCTGGCTGGTGCGAGGCAGGGACCTGGGGCTCCCCCGGGAGGATGGGGACGTGGGAGCGGGGCGAGCAGCCACTGGAGCCGGCGGCACCGGGGGGGCTCCTCATCTGCGGCACCTGCGGGGAGAACTTCGAGGACGCGGCCAGCCTGGGGGCGCACCAGGGCGAGCACCTCGGCCCGGCGCCCAGCCACGAGTGCACGGCCTGCGGGAAGGTTTTCCAGCACCACCGCAACCTCCTGACACACAAGAAGCACCGGGGCCGGCACCGGCACGCCTGCGCTGAGTGCGGCTGCACCTTCTGCCTGCGAGGGGACCTCCTGCGGCACCGGGCCGTCCACGCAGGCGAGGGCAGCTACCCCTGCGCGCTCTGCAGCCGGCGCTTTCGCCACAAACGGGACCTGCAGGAGCACCGCCGGGAGCACGCGGCCGCCGCGCCGCGCCAGTGCCCCCAGTGCCAGAAGCGCTTCGAGGACGAGGCCAGCCTGAGCCAGCACCGGGCCAGCCATGTCGAGGAGAGACCCTTCGTCTGCGGGCGCTGCGGCCGCAGCTTCAGCTGGAAGGAGAGCCTGATGATCCACCAGCGCAGCCACGCGCCCGAGCGCTCCCACAAGTGCCCCGTCTGCGGGCGCAGCTTCAGCCGCAGCGGGAACCTGCTGGTGCACCAGCGCGTGCACACGGGCGAGCGGCCCTACGCCTGCGCCCAGTGCGACAAGGCCTTCTGCAACAAGGCCAACCTCATCACGCACAAGAAGCTCCACCGGCGCTACAAGACTTTTGCTTGTGCTCAGTGCAGGCTGGGCTTCAGCTCCAAGAGCAAGCTGCTCCTGCACCTGCGGGCGCACGGGGACGGCGGCGCCTTTGGCACGGGGGGTGACCCGGTGTGCGGGCAGCCGTAGCTCTTAAATGTGGCTGGGGACTTCGCCCTGACCCCTCGGCACCTCGAGGAATTCCCCAGTGCCCTGGTGGGGCTGGGGAGCAGCAGCCTCCTGGTAGCTGGCGGAACTGCCCGGGTGTCTTCGTGTCCTCGTCTTGAGCTCAAAGCCAGGGGAGCCACGGGAGCGTGGAGCCTGGGTGGCTGCAGCCGAGCTGGAAAGCCCCCATGCCTGGATGGTGGAGCAGAAGGGAGTTTGAGCCCTGAGCCCTGCTCGCAGAGCAGGTTCCCTGCTGCCACCCAGCTTTGATGCTCGGATCCCCCCTGGCTGCCCAAATTTGTCTGGGGGCTCTGGGGGGCAGCACCCAGGACCCCTGCCCCGTTCCCAGCTGCCTCCTGCCCCCAGCGCCTCGGGGCTGTGCAGTGCAAGGAAGGGGAGGCTCCTGTGGCCACTCTGGGGAGGCCACAGCCTGTCCCACTCCCGAGCAGCCCCCCAGGACGTGGCCCTGCCTGTGGGAGGCTGGGACCGTGGGAGGGGGGCCCTGAACACCCCTGGCCCGAGTGCTGGCTGCTGCAGGCCCCACCTCGGTGAAGGAGAGCAGCCTGGGCTCTGCATCCTCCATCAGTGCTGGCCGTCAGGATCAGCACCGAGGGGCAGGAACGAGGACTTCAGAGTGCTCCAAGCACCTCACAGAGTGGTGTCACTTAATCATGAGGATGGTTTGCGTAATTTCGTAGCTTAATAAAGTCCTTTTGCAGACAGGTGGCTGTTTGGGTGAACCGGTGCCCCCCAGGCCGGGCAGATGGAGAGGAGCAGGAGCGATGCAAGGAGGGGTGAGGGGTTTGCTGCCTGCCCCTGGCTGCTGTGCCCTGCCCCGCCTGGTCCCTGCTGGGAGCCCCGAGGTGCCCGTGGGGCACCAGCCCCCCAACTCCTGAGCTGCCCCAAGAGGAGGCGCAGGACCCGGGGGGGGGTTCCCCTGCTCTGGGGAGCCCCAAAATTGCACTGGGGCTGCTCCTGGCACAGGCTTTTGTCCTGCAGCACCTGGGGGGGGCTTGTTTTGCCCTGTGTGGTGCGTGGCTCCTTGCTGCTGGGATGGGGCAGGATGGTGCTGGGGGGACCTGCTTGGGGGTGCTGCATCCCACCGCCACCCAGCCCATGGGGCCAGCACCCCATGCAGCACTCCCGGAGGCATGGCCCTTCTGTGCCCACCGCTGTGCCCCCCCCCCAGCCCTGGGGACAGCCCTCACCACTGCTCCTGCCGTGGGGTGACCCCAGGGCCTTGGGGACACGGAGCCGGGACGCTGCCCTCGTTGCATCCCGGGGACCGCGGCCAAGCGCCATCTGCTCGGGCGCAGGAGGCCGTGCCGTGCTCACATCCTGCTGGTCTCAGGGCACGTGTGAGCTCAGACAAAGACCTGAGAAATCTCTGCGTTAATCCAGCCGCAGCGGCAGAGCCTCTTCCCCCCGGGGGCCGCAGTGCTCCCAGCAGCACACCCGGTGCCAAGCACCGCGTCCGAGGAGTTTGCTCCCTGTGCCATCCGGAGCTCTGCTCCTGGCTGTGCTGCTGTACCGAGCTCAGTGCATGGCACCCTAATTTTCTTGTTTCCTGATGGTAGAATAATGGGCAGAAAGAGCAAAAACAGAGAATCTGACCCCGGGGGTGTCGTGGGTGCGAGCGCAGGGCAGGGCGGGCGTCTTCTGGCTCCGGTCCTGCTCCTGCTGGCCCTGCTCCCGGGCTCCTCAATGGTCTTTGGCGGCTTCCCTCTCTTTCCTTCTGTCCCCTCGCTGCTCCCTGTCCCCTCCCCGGGTGCCTGCTGCCCTCTGCCTGGGAACATTTCTGCTGTCCCAAAGCTGACCCGGTCGCTTGGCCACCATCTGTGCCCCGGTGTCACCCCAGCTGCTCGGGAGGACGCCCTGGCTCCAGCTCCATGCCCAGGAGCGCAGAACGGGACAGAGCAACAGGACCCAAAACTCCTCCTGCCCACCCTCTCCTCCACCACCCTGCGTTACCCACACCCTGCGCCCCCCCCCCCAAAGTGCCGGTGCCGTTCCCGGTGCCGTGCCGGTACCAGGAGGTCGCCGGGGCGGTGCCGGTGCCGGGACCGTGCCTTTACCGGGGGGTCGCCGGTGCCGTGCCGATACCGGGGGGGCGTCGGGGCGGTGCCGGGGGGGCGGGGGGGCGGACTACATCTCCCGGCGTGCAGCGGGGCGGCCCTTTGTCTGCCTCGCCCCGTGCGCCCGCCCCGGTGCGCTCCCGCGGTCGGCGGCCATCGGCGGCGATGCCCCCACCGCCGCCCCTCTGAGCGCCGCCGGTGAGAGCGGGGCGGGGGGCACCGGGGGCTCGGGAGGCTCGGGGAGCTCGGGGGGGGCACCGGGGGGAGGAGCGGGGGTCGCGCACCCACCCCCCCCCAGCCCCGGTGCCGGTCGTGCGCGGTGCGCAGGGACCGCGGGGCTGCGGCGCGGTGCGGTCGCTGCGGGTGCCGCTCGTGCGACCCCCCCAAAAAAAGATGGGGGGCTCCGGGGGGGCAGGGGGAGTCCGGGATGGGGACGGGGACGGTGCCGCGGGGGATAAAGCAGGGCCTGGGGGCACCCGGTGCGGTGCCGGGGGGCTCCGGTACCCACCGCCCCCCCCCCTAGCCCCTAGGTTCCCCCCGCTGCTGTCCGGCCCCGGGTGGGCGCACAGAGCCAGGGGCATGCGACCCCCCCTGGAGCGCACCCCCAGCCCCGAGGAGTGCCCGCGGACACCGCCAAACGGCGCTGACGGTGCGCGCCCGGGGCTCGCCGCGTGCCGGTGCCGCCGCTCCCCGGTGGGGCTGGAGCCGGGCTCGGGCCGTGCCCCCGGTACGAGCGGCGCCCCCGGCTCGAGCCCCCCGCCCCCGGCTCTGCCGGCAGCAGGCACGGCTTTGGGACAGCCGCGGGCACGCGCCCTTGGCACGGCACGGAACGGCACGGGGAGCGCACCGGCTGCGCTGCTTTGGGACCCTGCTGCCCCCAGGAACTGGCACCAAGGAGCAGGGAGGGGATGGGCGGGGGTCCAGGCGCTTTTCCGGGGCGCCGGGAGGTGCTGGGGGGGGTGGATGTGGGGTGGGGGAGCCACCGGGCTGTGCTACGAGGGGCGCAGGTAACGAGGGCAGAACCCGTGCCAGGCACTGGCTGGTGCCTGCTGGAGCTCATCCGAAATGTCCCGACCCCAGGAAGGGGCTTGTGCCAGTGGGAGAGCAAGCAGGGGGTGGGGGCACCTCGGGGAGAGCCCCCCCAGAACAACCCCTCTCTTGTTTGAAAGCTGAACTGGTGCTGCGGGTAGGTGGGAGGCAGGACAGGCTCCGCACCAGGGGGATGTGGCACCAAGCGGGAGGGAAAGTGAGGTTCAGGAGGGGGCACGGGGCTGGCGGGGTGAGGATGAGGACGCTGCCCCTGCCCCTGCTCCTGCCCCTGCTCCTGCCCCTGCTCCTGCTCCTGCTCCTGCTCCTGCTCCTGCTCCTGCTCGCTCTGTGGTTATTTGCAGTTTGCCAGAGGCCCCCTGGGCACAGAGCATTTGGCCAGCAAAAGCGGCGGCAGCAGCGGGTGCCCCGAGGAGCAGAGAGCTTCTGGAGGAGTGGAGAGGTGCAGGCCTGGGTGTGCCGGAGCGAAAATCCGGGTGGGAAACCGCAGACACGGGGAGGATGCCCTTGGGGGGCAGGAGCAGGGAGCGTCCCCGGAGCGCACAGCACGCGCTGCTCTGGAGGTTTGCTGCACGTGCAGCTCGGTGGGACGGGGTCAGGGTGATGCTGGGGACCCCTTTTCAAGCATGTGGGGCTCTGTGGGGACACAGCCACATCCCCCCTGGGCACTGCCACCGTGTCCTGCTCAGGAGGGTGCGTGAGCGCGTGGTGCCTGGGGTACCTGGGGACACCGACCCTCACCACAGGGGTGTCCCCAGCGGCTCCTCACCTGCCCGGGGCTGCCCCGGTGCTGCTCGTGGCAGCGTGTCAAATTCCACTGAGATTGCATCTACCGCATCGCCGTGCCTTCGTGAACGCTGTGCCCAGCAGCTGAGGAAAGCTGGCTGGCTTTGTGGGGCGCAGCCACCTCCGAAATCTGCGGGGTTTTCTCCCTCCTTCCCCTCTGTCCCTGCCATGTGCCTCGGCTGTGACCTTGTGCCACTGCTGCTGGGCTTTGAGGAGCGAGGTGGGGTGCAGGCAGGGTGACCGAGCCCTGTCCTGGGCTGCTCTGTGCTGTTGTAGCCCCCGGGTTGATCTTCCTCCTCCTCCTTTTCCTCCTCCTCCTCCTCCTGTGTGCGCCCCTGCTGAAAGCAGCAGCTCCCCGAGGGCAGAGGGGAGGGGAAGGGGATCGGATGGAGGGGGAGGGGAGCAATCAGCCAGCGGGAGGAGCAGCTTGGAGATCTCCGGAGCCCCCCTGTGCCCGAGCCCCCCCTGGTGCTGCTTCGCCTCTCGCATTTTGGGGCCGTTTTGGCACAGGGGGACACTTCTGCCTGGGGTCTCTCTGCAGGCGTTCCCAGGGAGCAGCGTGGCTGGAGGCGGCTGTCCTGTCCCTCGGGACCCCGAGACCCCCGGCGATGGAGCTGGAGAAGAAGCCGTTCGTGGGGGACCCCCAGGGTGAGGGGCACAGGGGAGTCCCTGGACCCCACGGCGCAGGTGAGCTGTGGGACCCCCGGGGGGGCTGCCCGTGCCTGCTGCCCCCGGGGCTCAGTTTGCCGGGGGGGGTTCATAGGAGAGGACCCCCGCTGGGCAGCAGGGACCCACTGGGGTGTTTGCTGCCCGGGGCTGGGTGGTGCTGGGGGGCTCCATTCCCCCTGGGGAGGTTTTGTCCCCTCCGTGTCCAGCCCAGTGCCATGGGGCGTGTGGCAGCGTTGCTTGCTGCTGGCTGTTTGCATGTCAAAGGAACCCAAATTTGGCTTTTTCTTCCCCAGGAAAGGGCTGGGCTGGTGTGAAGCACGAGGTTGTGGTGAAAACGGAGCCGGAGGACGAGTCGGCCATCGGGTACCCCAGCACCCAGGGGCGAGGGCCACCACCCCTGGCATCCCCAGTGTCCCCAGCGTCCCCAGTGTCCCCAGCACCAGTAAGTGACGCGGAGCAGGGCGCTGCACGGAGGGGCTGTGCTGGGATGGGGCATGCCCCGTGCGCTTTGGGAACCGGGAACGCCCTCCTGCAGGAAGAGCAGCAGTTCCCTTCCCTGCATCACAAGCATTTAATAACAAATCCTTAATAATATTTAACTTAGTAAAATGCAATAATTTAATATCGATGGGTGCTTTGGAGCCCCAGTGGCCTGCGGCTGCTGCAGCCCCGTGGTTCCCCGGGGCCCCGGCTGCAGGAGGCACCAAGCTCGATGCTCCCCAACGGCACCGGGTGGCACCGGCAGGGCCCTGTCCGTCCCCAGAGCAGGACGTGTGGGCTGGGTCCTTCCTTCCACAGGCATCAAAACCGAGCTCGTCATCAAAACCGAGCCTGAGGACGACTCCTACGGTGACTGCTGCCCACGGGAGGAGGAGGAGCCCCCCGACCCCGCTGCCTGTGAGTGGGGCTGGGCGCATGGGGGTGTCCGGGGCCGTGCCCGGGGTGCGCCGAGCGCAGCCCCCGGAGCTCTGCCCTCTGCCCCCGCAGGCGATGCCAAACCCGAAGTGATTGTGAAGGTGGAGCCGGAGGAGGAGGCGTACATCGGGTGTCCCCAGGGCCTGGGTGACCCGGGAGCTGCAGGTGAGCACTGCAGGGCCAGGACCCCGGCTCGTCTCCGCGTCTGGGTGCGAGTGTGATCAAACTTTGAGTGTGATCTCTGCACAGAGGCTTTAGAGGAGAGTTTGCACGTGTGTCTGGTCGCGGGGACAGGTTTGAGGGAGGTGTTTTACCCGGCTGTGGTGCCGAGGCTGCGATGGCTTCACCCAGCTCCTCCTGCACCAAGGGGCTGCACAAATCCAGTGCCACAGCCGAGGCTCTGCAGCCCCGGGGCAGCCTCGGTGGCACCGGGCTGTGGGTGCCTGGGGCTGTCCCTGTGCCGCAGCCGTGCCGTGCCTGTGCCAAGGGCACAGCTCCGTGCCAGGTTCCCAGGAGCGCAGGGCCACACGCAGCTCCTGGCTCTGCGTCGTGCCAGCGATTCCCTGGATCTCTCCTCTTGGTAGGTGGCGAAGGCAAAGGTGAGAAGCGTCCCAAGGAGGAGCCGGAGGACGTGAAACCAGAGGTGGCTCTGCTGGAGAAAAGCCCAGAGGCTGCTCCCCGTGTCAGCCAGTGGATGGTGCAGCCGGCGCAGGGTGGCACCGCCGAGCCCCGGGGGCTCTGCATGGGGACGGGCACGGCTCCTGTCCCCCCAGCGAGCACCGCCGGGCACAAAGTCACATCAGCACCCGGCACCGAGCCGGCCCGGCGGCCCCGCAGCCATGGCACCGAGCGGCCCTTTGCCTGCAGCGAGTGCGGGAAGAGCTTCCAGCACCGGGGGAACCTCATCACCCACCTGCGCGTGCACACCGGGGAGAAGCCCTTCGCCTGCACCGTCTGCGGGAAGAGCTTCAGCCAGAAGGGCGACCTGATGCGGCACCAGCGCATCCACACGGGCGAGAAGCCCTTCGAGTGCACCGTCTGCGGGAAGAGCTTCTGCTCCAAGCAGACCTTCATCCTGCACCAGCGCATCCACACGGGGGAGAAGCCCTTCTCCTGCAGCGAGTGCGGCAAGAGCTTCAACCGCAAGGCCAACTTCATCACCCACCAGAAGATCCACCGCGGCGAGCGCCCCTTCATCTGCGCCGAGTGCGGCAAGGGCTTCTGCGCCAAGAAGACCTTCATCCTGCACCAGAAGATCCACGTCGGCGAGCGCCCCTTCGGCTGCAGCGAGTGCGGGAAGAGCTTCAGCCGCAACGGCGACCTGACGCGGCACCAGCGCATCCACACGGGCGAGCGCCCCTTCGCCTGCGCCGACTGCGGCAAGTGCTTCAGCCACAACGGCGAGCTGATCAAGCACCAGCGCATCCACACGGGCGAGAAGCCCTTCGGCTGCACCGAGTGCGGCAAGAGCTTCAACCGCAAGGGCACGCTCATCACCCACCAGCGCATCCACACCGGCGAGCGCCCCTTCGTCTGCCCCGAGTGCGGCAAGACCTTCAACCTCAAGACCACGCTGATGAAGCACAAGCGCATCCACACGGGCGAGCGGCCCTTCACCTGCCTGGAGTGCGGGAAGAGCTTCAAGTACAAGGGCAACCTGCGGACGCACCACCTCACCCACACGGTGGAGAGGGTCTACCCCTGCACCGAGTGCGGCAAGGTCTTCAGCCACAAGAAGGAGCTGACCGTGCACCAGGGCACGCACTCGGAGGAGCGGCTCCTGTCCCGCTACGGGGACGGGGAGGCCGCCTTCAGCCCCTTCCTCCCCGTGCACCCGCTGCTCATGTCCTGCACCCAGCTGCCGGTGCCGCTGGAGGCCCTGGCCAAGTACAAGTAGGAGCTGGCAGAAGCTCTGCAGATAGAGCAGACAGAGGGGGAATGGCACGGCACTTTTGGGACCTGCTGTGGTGTTGGCGGTGCCGTGGGACACTGCTGCAGAGCCAGCTCGCCCCGGAGCAAGCAGGGCACCCTCATGGCACACTGGCAGCGTGCCTGGCACACGGAGCACAGACGAGGGCTCGAGCCTGGCCCTGGGGGGTGCTGGGGGGCAGAGTGTGGCCGTTCCTCTGCTGCTGGAGGCAAAGGAGCCCTGAGCTTCTGCATGCACGGCCAGGACCGGGGCTGGGGCTGGAGCTGGCACCGTGGGTGCGCTCACCTCCCCGTGCCAGGCTGGTGCTCGTGGGCTGTGTGTGCTGGGTTGGTGGTTGCAGGGTGCGTGGTGGTATGGGGCCACCACACACCCCAGTGAGGTGCCCCCAGCTCTGGGTTAGGAACTGGTACAGGAGAGGTGCTGGAGGGGGTCTGAATTTGGCCTCGGGTCACCCTGCCCGGCCAGCACCGCGTTGTCCCTGTGCCACCCTCCCTGTGCCACCCTTCCTTGCTCACAGCCCCGAGCACCCCAACCCGGGGCACCTCCACTGCCGGGCACCCACAGCACCTGGGGGCTGCCTTTGGGGTGGGGGCCCTGAGCTGGGGGCTGCCGGGTGGGGGGTGGCGGGTGGCAGCTCTGCACCTGCCTTGCCTCAGTTTCCCCGTCTGTAAAATGGGCTAAACACTGATCCTGCCCCACTGGGAGACCCCCGGGGAGCAGCGCAGCAAGGACCACGTGTATTTATATTTCCTTTTTTTTTTTTTTTCTAATCTAGGAACTAATAAAACATGGAAACGAGCACGAGGGGGCAGTGTCCCCGTTAGGATGCGCCGCCTGTCTCTTCTCACCCAACGCGTTTCGGTCACGGGGCAGCGCACGCCGTCAGCCCCAGGAGCTGGGGGTGCCCCAAACACCCCCAAATCTGCGATTTCTGGTGCAGTCACGGGCAGGTGGAGCTCCTCGGGGGACGAGCACCCCCACGGCGGGTGCAGCCCTGCAGATCCCAACCGGTGGTGCCGAGGTGGCTGAGAACAGCTTCCAGGTGGCACCAAGCTGGGCACGAGTGTCAAAATGTTCTAGGGTTGGCAGGCCCTGCAGCTGAGGGCACTGGGGGTGTTTATTTTGGAGACGAGGAGGTTCGGGGAGACCTCGTTGTACTTTACAGGTACCTGGAAGGACATCGCAGCAAGGTGGGGATCAGCCCTTCTCCTAATCACCGAGTAATAACGAGGGGAATCAGCCTCAAGTTGCAGCAGGGGGGGTTGAGGTTGGGTATTAGGAGATATTTCCTTACTGGAAAGGCTGTGTGGCATCGGGACGGGTTGCCCAGGGCAGCGGTGGGGTCACCATCCCTGGGGGTCCCCAGGAGCTGCGTACCCGCAGAGCCCAGCAGCGTGGAGAGCTCGTTGGTGCTGGGTTCGAGGCTGGACGAGACGACCTCAGGGGTCCTGTCCCATCTGCAGGACTTGTGGCACCCGCAGACCCCTGTCACCACCCGCACACAGCAGAGGAGGGGACAGCAGGGAAGGGAGCAGCACCCGTGGGGCCATGGGCACTGCTGGGGGGGACCCGCTGGGTGCTGGGGGGGCAGCGGCACGGGGTGCGGGCTGGGCTGGGGGCTGCAGGAGCAGCGTTGGGGACAGGAGCAGAACCCCCATGACCTCGAGGAGATGCGCTCTGCGCCCAGGAGACGCTCGCTGCCGCGTGCACAAAAAATGTGTACAATTTTTCTTTTCTTTCCACCCCTTAATTTCTCCTTTCTCATGTAATTCTCTGCTGCAAACACACAATTTCGTTTCTCACAAGGAGCCCTGGGGACACTGCAGCTGCTGAGGCACGAGGGATGGAGCAGCCCCTGCCCGGTGCAGGGCACAGTGGGGTGGGGGCACGGCAGTGCTGGCACAGCCGAGGTGGCACAGTGCCGTGCTGAGCTGTGCTGTGCCGGGCAGTGCTGTGCCATGCAGCACGGAGAGGCACCGGGCTGGGATGTGCTGTGCCAGGCTGTGCCAAGTTGTCCTGTGCCGGGCAGCACCGTGCCATGCAGCATGGAGATGTGCCATGCCAGGCTGTGCTGTGCCAGGCCGTGCCAAGCTGTGCTGTGCCAGGCAGCACTGTGCTGTGCATCATGGGGATGTGCCATGCCAGGCTGTGCCAAGATGTGCTGTGCCAGGCAGCACCGTGCCATGCATCATGGATAAGTGCCATGCCAGGAAGTGCCATGCCAGGCTGTGCCAAGCTGTGCTGTGCCAGGCTGTACCGTGACATGCATCATGGAGAAGTGCCATGCCAGGCTGTGCCGAGCTGTGCTGTGCCATGCATCATGGGGATGTGCCATGCCAGGCAGTGCCATGCCAGGCCGTGCCGAGCTGTGCCGTGCCAGGCAGCACCGTGCCATGCCTCACAGAGGTGCACGGGGCTGGGCTGGGCCATCCATCCCCGAGCCGTGCGGAGCCGAGCGGTGCCGCACGGAGCCGTGCAGTGCGCAGCAGCAGGACTACACCTCCCGTGCTGCACTGGTGGCGGTGAGGCCCGGCAGCTGACGCAGCCCCCGGCTCCTGGGGCTGCCTTTGTCCGTGCCCACGGCCGTGCTGGGCGGGTGGCGCAGGTAGGGGCTGCGGGATGGGGCTGGGCAGGGTCATGGGGCTGTGGTGGGGGGCTGGGAGTGGGGCAGATCCCGCTGCACGGAGGGCTCCTGGCCCTGAGAGCACCACCCACACCCCCCGTGTTTCGCCAGGGAGTGCAGTGCTTGATGGGTGGGCCGGGTGCCGCCTCCCTTTGGTTCCTTAACCAAAATTTCGTGTTTGGCAGAACCCACAGGGCCGTCTGTCGCTGTGCGCCCTGGGGCTGACCCACGGGACGAGCCTCGCCGCAGACCCGGAGCTCCCGACCCGCATGGCCCGATGGCTGGGCGCGCTTCCATCCCCTCGCTGAGAGCCCGCAGGCGGCGGCTGCTCGGGCAGGGGTCGGGGGCAGAGGGGGCCACACCGGTGCTCACGGTAAAGCCGCCCGCTGGCCCCTGCAACGCTCCCATCCCATGGCACCGTGACTCTATGCCCACCCCTGGGGGTTTGGGTGAAGCCACGGCCGGGATCCCCCCCGTCTGTGCCGCTGGCAGTGCACGGGGCTGCGGCTCCCGGGGCTGCCCGTGCCCATGGCACAGCCGTGGCCCCACCAGCCGTGGGTGCCACCCTGCTGCAATTTGTCTCTGGTTGGGGCAGGGACAATGGGGGTGGCAGATGGAGGGCAGAGGGATTCGCCTGGGGGGGCAAATTGCTGGGAGGGGGACGGGGCGCAGGGGCTGGGTCCCTCAATGGCTCCCCCCAAAGGCTGGGTCCCCAGTGCTGCTCCTGTGGGATGGGGGCACCCCGCACCCAGGGCGATGCCCTAATGGTGAGAAGCGCTCTGGGACCTGGTCCCGTGCTGGGGATGTTGGTGCCTGGCCCTGAGCTGGGCCCGGTGGGAGTTTCCCCTGCCCTGAGCACTCAGCACCCACCTGCCGTGCTTGGGGCCAAATTTTCCTCCAAGCACAGCGGTGGGGAAGGCGGCGAGGCAGCGCGGGGGGCGTTTTGCAGGGCAGCTGGGGACTGGGGGACCGGTGCTCAGTGACCCCGCTGCACCTCCTGGATGTGGCACCAGAGCCCCCACGGCCCCCAGGGCTCCTGCAAAGCAGGGCTGGGGCAGGATCATGGCAGGGAGCTGCTTTGCTTCGCCCCCTGCTCCCCGGTGCTGCGGCTGCGCTCGGCTCCCGTGGGCAGCAGCAGCAGCAGGGGTCGTGGGTTTTGGTTGGCGTCGCGCAGCGTGCCGAGCTCCTGGCCTGTCGCTGCAGATGCCGGTGACGTTCGAGGACGTGGCCATCTACTTCTCCCCCGAGGAGTGGGCAGAGCTGGCGGGCTGGCAGCGGCAGCTGTACCGCGAGGTGATGCTGGAGAACTTCGAGGCGCTCGCCTCGCTGGGTGAGGAGCGCAACGGAGCCGCGGGGCCGGGGTCAAGCCGTGGTTCTCTGATGGAGCTGGGATCCTGGATACTGCCCCCTGTTCCACGTCTGGACGCTGATTTAGTTATACTTAAAGGTTTATAGTCCTGAGGACAGCAGTCCTGGTGGAAAGGTTGGCCAGGAGCAGGTGAAACGCGGGGGCGCAGAGGTGGTGCCGAGAGCAAGGCACGGAGAGCTGGCAGCGAGGGGACAGGGGCAGGCTGGCAGGGGCTGCCTGGCATCACCGCAGGGCCACGCAGCTGGGGCAGAGCAGGAGGAGATGGGGGGGACACGGGGGGGGCTGTGGGACTGGCAGCAGGGTGGGGGTATCATGCCAGGGGTCCCCTCTGTCTGCCCCGCACAGGCTGCCCCGGTGCCAAGCCCGAAATCATCTGCGAGATGGAGCAGGAGGAGATGCGGAGTGCAGGACGGCACCAGGAGCCCGCGGCGGGGAGGAGGCACCCGGCCCCCTGGCCAGGCGGGTACCGGCGGGGGGGGAGCTGGGGGGCAGGCATGGGGACGGCCCCGTCCCCTGGCCCCCGCGCGCCCCGTAAGGTTTGTTTGCGGGGGGCTGCTCCCCATCAGCCCGGCGGGATGGGGACTCAGGGCAGGGGGTGCACGCGGTTCCCTTGGGGTGGGGGCTCCCCTGTGCCACCCCGGGGGTGACACCCGCGCTGCCCTCCCCGCAGACGGTGACGCTGGGGCCAGGCAGGAGGTGGAGGAAGGCGCGGAGCAGCCACGGGCACCCAGAGCCTCCATCCCACGGACATCCCGGCGGTGCCAGGCGGGCAGGAGAGGGGGGGGCCCAGCAGGATGCCCCTGCCCCCAGCCCTTCCCGGCCCCCCCGCTGCAGAGGAGGCCGCCCACGTGCCCGGAGTGTGACAAGAGCTTCAAGAGCAACACGGCGCTGACCATCCACGAGAGGAGCCACACGGGCGAGCGGCCTTTCAAGTGCCCGCGCTGCGGGAAGGGCTTTCCCTCCAAGGGGGACCTCAAGCGCCACCAGAAAACCCACGAGGGGCAAGGGGAGCCCCCCAGCCCCGGGCTCTGCCTCCCAGCCCTGCCTCCACCGCCACCAGCCCGGCCCCACCGTGGCCCCCCAGGCCCCAAACGCCCCCATGCCTGCGGCGAATGCGGGAAGAGCTTCGGCAAGAGCCGGGACCTGCGGAAGCACCGGCAGACGCACACGGCGGCGCGGCCCTTCTCCTGCCCGCAGTGCGGCAGCAGCTTTCGGCTGAAGCAGATCCTGGTGTCGCACCAGAAGGTGCACGGCAGCGAGAAGCCCTTTGGCTGCGCCGACTGCGGGAAGAGCTTCGTCCAGAAGCACCACCTGCAGAGCCACCGCCGCGTGCACACGGGCGAGAAGCCCTTCCCCTGCGCGCAGTGCGGGCAGCGCTTCAGCCAGAAGCACCACCTGGTCAGCCACCAGCGCATCCACACCGGCGAGCGCCCCTTCGCCTGCGCCCGCTGCGCCAAGCACTTCAAGGACAAGAAGACCCTCACCGTCCACGAGAGGGTGCACACCGGCGAGAAGCCCTACAAGTGCGGCGAGTGCGGCAAGAGCTGCAGCCAGAAGCAGCACCTCAAGAGCCACCAGCGCACCCACCGGGGCCCGCGGGTGCCGCAGGACGGGGGGCCGGTCCCCCCGGCTGCGTGGCCGGAGCCCAAACCCTTCCAATGCGCCGGCTGCGAGAAGCGTTTTCGGGACGAGGGCATCATGTTGGCTCACCAGCGCACCCACGCCGAGCAGGGGCCGCAGCCGGGGTGGGCGCAGGGCTGCGGCGCTCCCCAAAAACTGCCCCCCGCGGCCCTGCAGGCTGCCAGGGGGCCCAGGGCGTGCGGTGGCTGCGGGAAGGCGTTCACCCAGGGCCGGTGCCTGCAGCTCCACCACACGTGAGGGGGGAGCACGGCTCCGGGTGCTGCTGCCCCCAGCCCCAAGGAGCACCCGCAGCCACCTCGCCGTGCTCCTGAAGCAAGCCGGGCAGCGCTCGCCTCTGCGCCGTGTCCCCCGGCCTCCCCGACATCCCCCCCAAAAAAAACAGACTGGGCTGAGGTGCAGCAGCAAAGCCCGGTGCTGTGGGCAGCCGGAGCCCCCCCTGCGCCCCTGGGCTGAGCCCCCAAAGCGGTGGGCACTGTGGCAGCTCCCCCCTCCCTGTGGTGCTCGAGTCGCACCGCGGTGGCGGCACGCTGCTGGAGAGAGCTGCTGGCTGGCAGCCGGCCGCCTGTGGCAGGAAAATACGAATAAAATTAAAATGTATATATCCAAATCCATCAGGAATGTTTTGTAGGAAAGGAGGGAAGATGCTTCTTTCTCCCCCCCTCCAGCACGGGGGGGAAGCTGAGTGATTTTTCGGGGCAAAGCCCAGCCTGTCGCCTCCCCGCCCTCTGAACTGTGCGTCCCCACAAATCTCTGCCCCGGACACAAAGCTGCACAAATGAGTTCTTGGAAATCCCTTATCTGACGGGGCATGAAAGAAGCGAGGCTGCTTTATCAGCATGAAAACACCTCGCAGTGACCCGCACACGGAAGGGCAGCGAGCGCCGTGCTGGCGGGGCCCCGGGCTGGTGTCCCCCAGCACCATTAATGCTGAAAATCCCATTTGCGCTCAGGGGTTTGCCATATTAACCCCCCCCAAACACCCCCAGACAGAGGGTGGTGGCCGTGTACCCGCCCTACCCTGGGGGGGGGCAGCGACCCCCAGCTGGGCTCCGTGCGCCAGGCGGGGGCCCCCCAGGTGTCGGAGCCTGGCATTGTCTCTGGGAGCACCCGGGGGGGCCCAGGGATCTCCGAGGTGCCCTGGACCCTCTGGAGCCCTCCAAGCACCCCAGCCCCATTCCTTGCAGCCACCCCCATCCCCATTTACCCCCCAGTGCATCGCCCCGCTCCCTCCCACCTCCCCATTTCCCACTCCCACCAAGGCAGAGGCGAGCCAGGTGTTGTGCTTTTATTGCTGGGCTGGGGGTGCAGGGAACCGGGGAGCCGTGGGGTCCTCCACCACCACCACACACAGGAGGGGAGCGTCCAGGAGGGGACATCAGCGCTTGGAGAAATCCCCCCCTGTGGGACAGGGCGGTGAGGAGAGGTTGGGGATGGAGCGAGGGGGTCCCGGAGCTGCTCAGGACCCCCGCGCCAGCCCCCCCAGCCCCTGCTCACCCTGGCAGCTGCTGCACTCGCAGCTGTGGATGACGGGCAGCACCACGGGCTCCGCCGTGCCCCCGGCGCAGGGCAGGCTGAGGATGCGGACGGGGCTGGCGGGGTCCAGGCGGTAGCTGCAGCACTCGCACAGCGTCTGCAGGTACGGCTCCTGCACGGCCGCACCGTCACCGCGCTGCGCACCACGAGACCCCCCCAGCACCACGAGACCCCCAGCACCCCAAGACCCCTGGCACCACGAGACCCCTGGCACCATGAGACCCCCAGTGCCACGAGACCCCTGGTGCCACAAGACCCCTGGCACCAAGAGACCCCCGGTGCCACGAGACCCCCGGCACCCTGAGACCCCCAGCACCACGCGACCCCTGGCACACTGAGACCCCCAGCACCCTGAGAGCCCCAGCACCCTGAGACCCCCGGCATCCCAAAACCCCCGGCACCCCCAGAGCCCTGACACCCCGAGACCCCCGGCACCACGAGACCCCTGGCACCCCAAGACCCCAAGCACCCTGAGACCCCTGGTATACCGAGAACCCCAGTGCCATGAGACCCCCAGCACCCTGAGACCCCCCAGCACCACGAGACCCCCAGCACCCTGAGACACCCAGTGCCATGAGACCCCCGGTGCCACGAGACCCCTGGCACCAAGAGACCCCCAGCTCCACGAGACTCCCGGCACCATGAGACCCCTGGCATCATGAGACCCCCAGTGCCACGAGACCCCCAGCACCCCGAGACCCCCGGCACCCCGAGACCCCCGGTGCCACGAGACCCCTGGCACCATGAGAACCCCGGCACCCTGAGACCCCCGGCACCACGAGACCCCCAGCACCACGAGACCCCCGGCACCACGCGACCCCCAGCACCACGAGACCCCCGGCACTATGAGATCCCCCGTGCCATGAGACCCCTGGCACCCCGAGACCCCCAGCACCCTGAGACCCCCAGCACCATGAGACCCCTGGCACCACAAGACCCCAAGCACCCTGAGACCCCCGGTACCCCGAGACCCCTGGCACCACGCGACCTCCGGCACCCCAAGACCCCCGGCACCACGAGACTCCAAGCACCCTGAGACCCCTGGTACCCCGAGAACCCCAGTGCCATGAGACCCCCGGCACCCTGAGACCCCCAGCACCCCAAGACCCCCAGTGCCACGAGACCTCCCGCACCATGAGACCCCCAGCACCGAGGAGGGGTGAGGGTAGGGGATGGAGGGGGGGCTCACCTCGGGGGTGACGGCGGTGCGGGAGCGGCAGCGCCCGCTGCAGAAGCTGACCTGCACCCCGGGCAGGGAGCAGGGCCCCTTGGTGATGTTGCGCAGCTCGGTGAAGAGCCGGCACATGGAGGATGGCTCCTCTGCAAGGAGGGGGGGGGGAGGCAGAGCTGTAGCACCCCCGTGGCCACCTGGCCAGCCCCATGTGGGTGGGGGGGTCCCAAGATTTGGGGCAGAGCCGTGGGGGGGGTCCCTGGGAGGCCCTTACCTGGCCACTCCATCCTGCAGACGGGGCAGCAGCGTCCTGGCTCCTTCACCTTCACCTCTCCCTGCAGAGACAGCAGCATCAGCATCTCCTGGAGCCCTGGGGGGGGCAGCTGGGGGGCTGCTGGGGGGCAGCAGGGGGGGCTGGGGCTGTACCTCGGGGCAGGAGAGCGGGGGGCAGCCGTTTGTGCAGGCAGCCCTGCCGTCCACGCAGCGGCACCTCGCGCACTCCTCCTGCCACTCGCTGCCGGGCTGGGGGGGAGGAAGAGGGTGAGCAGTGCAAAGTGGGGGGGTCCCCGGGCTCCCCCAGGCTCCCCCAGGCACCCCCAGGTACCCGCAGGTGGCCGTGGCCCCGCTCACCTCGTGGATTTGCCCCCGGTGCAGGCACTCGCAGAGCGCAGCGGGCACGCAGCGGCCGCTGCTGTTGCGGTAGCGGCCGGGCTCGCAGGCGCAGCCGGGGGCTGGGGTCGTGCTGCAGCCGGGGGGGGTCTCACCGGGGATGTCCGTGCAGCTCTGATCGCAAACGGGGGGCACCCCAGGGTCCTGCACCCCGGGGTCCTGCCAGCGCTCACCCTCCAGGCAAGCTGAGGGTGGTGCAGGACACGTCACCGGCCATGCACCGGCCGTGCCCTTGGGGTTGTGGCAACCAGGGTGGCTCAGCCGGTGGCAAACGAACCCCGCGGGGTGCTTGGGCACTGCCACCGCTGCCGTAGCCCCCTCTGGGGCTGGCATCCCACGGGTGACAGCTCTGCCCCTTCCCTCGCTGCCCCCCCGGTGTCCCCAGGGCTGGGTGAGACCTCGTGGAGCAACGTCCCCATAAATGGACCCATCGTGGTGCCTTGTCCCCCCCCTGTCCCCAGACACCTCCCTGGGATGTCTGGGGGCACTCACCGCAGTCGGGGAGGCTGCAGGGAGCCCGGCGCAGGGGGGGCCCCAGGCACTCTGCCCCCTCGTAGAGGCGCTGCCGGAGGGGGTGCCTGCGGGAGAGCCGCTCGCCCACCCCACACGTCACCGAGCAGGGGGACCAGGGTGACCACGGGGACCACAGGCAGTCCACTGCGGGGGGGGGGGACACATGAGCAGGGCCCAGCTGTGGCATGGGGACCACGGCACGGGCACGGGGACAGGGACAGAGGGAGTTCTCTCACCACTGCAGTCCTCCTGGGAGCAGTTGAAGGTGCCACGGACACAGACGCTGGGGACAGAGCGCGGCTCAGAGCCCACCCGGACCCTGGCATCGTGGGTCTGGGGGGGTTTTGTGGGGCGGGGGGCACCCACCAGCTGTTGCAGCGGTGCCACAGGAGGCTGCCCGGCGCGTGCTCCTGCTCCTGCTCCTCCTTGGAGAGGTTGAGTGCCCAGGGCACGGCGGGGGTCAGCACGCAGCGGCACCGCTCGGGGGGCACGCAGGCACCGTCCTGCAGCACCTGCGGGTGAGGGGGGACCCTGAGGCCGCTGCCCCGACCCAAACCCACGTCCCCCGTGCCCCAGGGGGCTGCGGCACGGCCCCACCTGTCCATGAGGGCAGGAGCAGCCGGGCTGGCAGGGCTGCTGCAGGCACTGCGTCCCCGGGCGGAGGTGGGCGCAGGAGCGGGGGCAGGCGTTGGCACAGTCCCCGTACACCTGGCTGTGGGGACACCCTGCGGGGCACGGGTGGGGGCTGGAGTCAGCGGGGGTGGGCAAATCCCACCGCCCCCAGACCCCTGGGACCCTCGGTGGGGTGCCCACGCTGGGGCTGCCCTACCCGGCGTGCAGTTGTGGGCGTTGCAGACGCGGAGCTGCCGCAGCACCGGGAGCGGGCACGGCTCCTCCTCGCCTCCCTGCAGCTCCCGGCGCCTCTCCGAGCTGCCCCCGCCACAGCTGGCACTGCAGGGGCTCCAGGGGGACCAGGGGCTCAGCTGGCAGCCGGCTGCGGGGAGCAGAAGGGGGTCAGCACCACCCCAAAACCGTGCCAAGCCCTGATGGTGCCGGTGGTGGTGCCGGCGGGCGCTCACCGGGGCAGGGCTGGGGGCTGCACCCGGTGGTCTCCTGGGTGCTGGTGTCCGTGCAGGGCACCCCCCCGGGGCTCGGCAGGCAGGAGCGGTGCCGGGAGGTGCGGCCGCCCCCACAGCTGCTGGAGCAGGGGCTCCAGGCAGCCCAGGGCCCGTAGGACGGGCACGGCAGCACCGGGCACGCCAAGGTCCCGTTCACACAGGTGCTGAAACGGGAGAGGGGCTGCGTGAGGAGGGGGCCCCGAGCCCAAGGACAGGGCGTCCGGTGCCCCCCCCTGCTGTCCCCTGCCCCCCGGCACCCACCAGTTGTGGCACTCCACCTCGGCCACCTCCCCTGGCCAAATCTCCTGGCTGCTGTTGGCCCCGGGCAGCCCGCAGCGACATTCGGCGATGGGCACGCACGCCCCGTCCTGCAGCAGCTGCCCCGGGGGGCACCGGCACCCTGCAGGGACAGGAGGAGCCGTGCACCCATGGGTGCTGCGAGCACCCAGCAGGAAAGGTGCAGGGAGGTGTGGGTGGGGGGCCGTACCTGGCTTGCAGCCCCCCTGCACGCACTCCACGTGGGGCCAGAGGTCGGCGCAGGCGCGGGGGCAGCCGTTGGCACAGGGGGCGGCGGGCGCCTTGCCCCGGTCCTCGCACACCTCCCCTGGGGGCAGCAGCAGGGGGCTGGGGGGCGGCTGGGGGCAGCCCCAGGATGGGTGGGGGTCTGGGGGTGGGATGGGATGGGGATGGGGATGGGGATGGGGATGGGGATGGGATGGGGATGGGGATGGGATGGGGATGGGGATGGGGATGGGGATGGGGATGGGATGGGGATGGGATGGGGATGGGGATGGGATGGGATGGGATGGGATGGGATGGGATGGGATGGGATGGGATGGGGATGGGATGGGGATGGGGATGGGGATGGGATGGGGATGGGGATGGGGATGGGGATGGGGTGGGGATGGGGTTGGGGTGGGGATGGGGATGGGGATGGGGATGGGATGGGATGGGGATGGGATGGGGATGGGGATGGGATGGGGATGGGGATGGGATTAATGGGATTAATGGGATGGGATGGGAGGGGGACATTACCTGGGCAGACGGCAGTGTTGCAGCTCTCGCTCTGGGACCATGCCCCCGGGCAGTGCCCGCTGCCCACCGGGTTCTGGCGGTGTCGGTGCCGCAGGCGGTGTCCCCCGCTGCAGGGCTGCTGGCAGGGCCCCCAGGGCCCCCAGGGGCTCCAGAGGCAGAGCTCTGCGGGACGAGGGCGTCACCCACCTGCAGCCGGGACCCCTCAGCCCCTCACCCCGCAGCACCCCCGGTACCTTGGCACACGTGGGGGTCGGGGCAGAGCCGTTCCTGGCGCAGCTCCGCCGTGCAAGCAGCCGCATCCCCAGCCCAGGACAGGCCGGTTTCGGGGTCCAGGCAGGCTCGGTAGCGGTGCTGCAGCGAAACCTGGGGCACGAGGTCACCCGGAGCCTCCTTGGGCTGGGGCAGGAGCGGCGCGGGCAGGGGCAGGCAGGGGCCGCAGGGTCCCCACTCCGACCAAGGGCTCAGCGGGAGCAGCCCTGCGAGGACACGGAGCTGCTGGGGGGCTGGGAGCCCCCGGGGTGCCCCACAGGGGATATGGGACCACGGGCACAGCCCATGGGGCAGGAGGGGCTGGGGGTCCTGTCCCAGTATCGGGGGGCACACTCACCCTGGCAGCCCTCGCTGCTGCACCGCAGGGCCCCGTCCTGGCACACGCTGCAAGGAAACGGCGGTGAGCCCCTGGCACCCATGGCCCCCCATGTGTGGGGGCGACCCCCAGCCCCCCAGCAGCCCCCCCTCACCACTTCTTGCAGCCCAGCAGGACGCTGCTCCCCGCAGGCAGGGCCACGGGGCCGCCGGAGCCGTTGGTGTGCAGGCAGTCGCACTGCTCAGGGGGCACGCAGGCTCCGCGCTGCTCCAGCAGCCCCTGCCCGGACAGGGGGATGTGGAGGGGGGCACATGGGGTGTGCCCTCAGCATCCCCATGCAGCATCCCCACAAAGTCCCCACAATGTCCCCGCAGTGTCCCCCCAGCCATCCATTTGCACCCAGGGCTCCCTGTGGGCACCAGGCTCTTCCCAAGCCCTCCCTGACCCCACAGAGCCCACCCGGGTGGCCCCCACCCCACAAAACCCATCCCGGCCACCCCTTCCTGCCCTTGCCTGGGGGCAGAAGCAGCCGGGCAGGCAGCGGGGCAGGGCCAGGCAGAGCTGTGGGTGCTGCAGGGAGGAGCAGAGCCGGGCACAGGGGGGGGCGCAGGGCTGGAACTCGAAGGGGGGCTCACAGCTGGTGTCTGCGGGGAGAGGAGACGCTTCGTGCACCCCCGGAGGCACCAGGACGGGCAGGGGCAGGGCAGGAGGCAGGGACAGGAAGGTTTGGGGAGGGTGACGGCACCGGGCAGTGCCAGCACAGGAGGGTCCCCAGCAGCCCCCTCCTCACCCGAGCACCCCGAGGTGTCGCAGTCGCGGAGCTCCCCGTCCAGCCCCACGCAGGTGCCGGGGCCGTGCCGGTGCCGGTGCCGGTGCTGCAGCGGGGAGCTGCAGGAGCAGGGGCTCCAGGGGCTCCAGGGGCTCCAGGAGCACTCGTCTGGGGCAGAGAGGGGACGAGGGTGAGGGATGGGGACGAGCCCATCGCCCCCTGCCCCTGCCCGCCCCCCTACCTGGGCAGGGCTGCAGGTAGCAAGCCTCCAGCTCCCGGCGCGGGCTGGCACCAGCCCCGGTGCTGTCATTGCAGGGGACACCGGGGGTCCCGGGGGTTGGGCAGGGGCAGGAACCCTCCCGGGTGGCCAGGCCGGTGCCACAGGTCTGGGAACAGGGGCTCCACGCGCCCCACGTGCACTGCTCGGGCCCTGGGATGGCGAGGTGGCACGTCACGGGGCACCGTGTCCCTCGGTCCCCTCCACCCCCCGCCTGGCCCCGGGAGGCTGGCAGGGGGCTGGGGCTTTGCGCCCAGGGGTGCGCAGAACTCACCGGCACAGGGGGTGTCCCTGCAGACCGTGCCCTCCGGGGTGCAGGTGCTGCGGGAGGGGACAGGGAGGGTGGGTGCCATGGGGGAAGGGGGTGCCCGTGGGGTACGGGGTGTCCATGGGGGCAGGGGGTGCCCATGGGACAGGGGGTGCCCATGGGGTGGGGAATGCCCATGGGGTAGGGGCTGTCCATGGGGGCAGGGGGTGCCCATGAGGTAGGGGGTACCCATGGAGCAGGGGATTCCCATGGGGTAGGGGGTGCCCATGGGGTACGGGGTGTCCATGGGGGCAGGGGATGCCCATGGGGCAGGGGGTGCCCAAGGGACAGGGGGTGCCATGGGGGAAGGGGGTGCCCCTGAGGTAGGGGGTGCCCATGGAGCAGAGGGTGCCCACGGGACAGGCGATGCCCATGGGGTAGGGGATGCCCACAGGGCAGGGGGTGCCCATGGGGCAGCTCGTGCAGGAGCAGCCCCAGCCCCTCCCGGCCCCCTGCCCACGAGGACACTGACCACTGCTGGCACTGTCCCTGCCTCCACGTGTCCCCCAGGCGCCTCTCCCAGCCCTCCTGGGGGCACAGGGGCGGGCAGGGCCCCTCGGCGCAGCCCCGGCTCTCCGCGTGCTCCCCTTGGCACTCCTCATCCCACGAGCCCGACGTGGGGGTCCTGCCGGGGGACAAAGCAGGGGGGGGGGAAACACGTGGGTGGCAGCCCCCCGACACCACCTTGCGGGGTCCCAGGGGCTGTGTCCCCACCTGAAGCGCGTCTGCTGGCCGTCCCCGCAGGTGACGCTGCAGGGGGCCCAGCGGGACCAGTGGCTCCAGGAGCAAGGGGGCGGCGGGCAGGGGAGGTGGGTGCAGCGCAGGCGGCCCCCCCGGCACGTGCAGTTGTTGCAGCCATCGTGGTGGGTGCTGCCCGGCACCCAGCCGTGGCCCTGGGCGTCGGTGCACTCGCAGTGCGCGGGGGGCACGCAGCCCCCGTCCTGCTCCAG
Organism: Anas acuta; assembly: GCF_963932015.1. Taxonomy (NCBI): domain Eukaryota; kingdom Metazoa; phylum Chordata; class Aves; order Anseriformes; family Anatidae; genus Anas; species Anas acuta. The sequence goes on from NC_088980.1 coordinate 724,018, forward strand.
CGTGCCTGCGGGTGGGTGGCATCAGTGCGGGGGCACCCCGCAGACCTTGGGCACCCCACAGACCTTGGGGGGCCCAGGCTCTGCCCCCCGGCACCCCTCCAAGTCCAGCACTCACCGTTGGGGCAGCGGCAGCCGGGCTCGCAGCGCTCCTCGTCCCCGCAGGCGATGCCCTCCTGCAGGTCCTCGCAGCGCCGCGGGCAGCGGTTGGCACAAGGCACCAGGGCCATGCCGGGGGGGCAGCCGGCCCCTGGGAGGGGGGCACCCATCAGCACAGCACCAGGGACCCCATCCCCATCCCCATCCCCGTCTCCGTCCCCCCCCGTCTCCATACCGCAGGGCTGGGGGTTGCAGAGCCGCAGGTGGTGCCGCTCTCCCGGGCAGCGCTGCCCCCCGTTCTTGGGGGGGGGACGGGTGCAGGAGCGGGAGCGCACGGAGCGGCCCCCCCCCGCACGTCCTGTCACAGCGGGACCAGGGGCTCCACGCAGACCAGGCGCCATCCACTGCCACCGGGGGGGGGGACACACGAGGGGGTGGGCATCAAACCCATCAGGTGCCATGGGGGCTGGTGCCCAGCCAGGGCCAGGCAAAGCCCCCAGGGTGCTGGGGACCCCCCCTGGGGTGCTGGGGCCCCTCCCTGGGGTGCTGGGGACCCCCCTCCCACCTTTACAAGCCTGGAGGTTGCAGAAGCGTCGCTGCACGTAGGCGCTGAGGATGCCCGGGCACCATCGGCCCCCCGTGCCGGGGGGGCTGTAGGCACGCAGGCGCTGCTGCACCCCCACGCCGCAGCTGCGGGAGCACTCGGCCCACGGCCCCCACGGCGTCCACGAGCAGTTCAGGCCGGCACAGTCCTCGCCCTGGCACGGGGGGGCATCTGTGGGGACATGGGGACAAGGCGCATGGCACCACCCGTGGCTGCGCCGCTGGGTGCTGGGCAGGGGCGCAGGGGATGGTGCCCGGCCCCTGGGCAGGGGGGCACGGCCCCAGCCCCACCTGAGCAGTGGGGCAGGTTGCAGGGCTGCTCCTGGAAGCTCTCCCCGCTGCAGTTGGCGGCCCCGCTGCAGAGGCGCTCGCGGCTCTTGGTGGCCGGGCGCTCGGGGCGGGTGCAGGTTTTGGAGCAGGGGCTCCAGGGGGACCAGGGGCCGAAGCCCTCCTCTTCCTCAGCACCTGCCCAGGACGGGGGGGTTGGGAGCAGGGCCAGGGCTTGCCAGGAGCACAAGGCTCCAAGAAGCCCCCCCCAGGCAGGGTGGGAGCTCCATGAAGGGGCCCCCACCATGCCCAGGGCAGCAAGACCCCCCATGGCACAGCCCTCACCTGGGACACCAGGGCTGGGCTCCTTCGTGGGGGCGGCCACAGCTGCAGGGAGCAGAGCAGGCGGTGACACCCCCGCACCCCCAGCCCCGTGCCCACATGGGTCCGGTCCCCGTGGGGCAGCCGGACCCCCGGCAGGGCGAGGGGAGGGGGCTGTGACCCACCCGGGCACTCGGGGCTCTGGCAGTACTTGCTGTCGGAGCGGGGCCCGGTGCAGTCGCGGCCCCCCCGGGCAGGGGGGGGGTTGGTGCAGCCCCTCTGCCGCGTCCTCACCCCCAGGCCCCCGCAGCTCCGTGAGCAGCTGCTCCAGGGACCCCAGGGCGCGAAGCCCCCGTCCCGCGGGCACAGGGGCTGCGAGCAGTTCAGCCGGCCGTGGAGGCAGGTGCTGGGCGAGAAGGGGCTGGGTGAGAGTGGGAAGGGGCAGGGGAAGGGGTTGGGATGGGGAGGGGGACGGGGAGGGGAGCAGGGTGCGTGGGGAGGGGTCCCCCGGCGCTCACCAGGTGGTGCAGGAGGAGTGCAGGGTGCTGCCGGGGGGCACCTCCTGGTCCAGCGTCAGGGGCGGCCCCTGGGTGCCCAGGAGGGTGGGGGTCTCCTGGGGGTCCGCGGAGCTGTTCTGGAGCTCCCGCAGGACCTCGGCTGTCAGCACGCAGGGACACTCCTGCACAGGGCATCGGCATCGTGCCCGCAGCCCCAGGGAGCCCCCATGGCACCGGGGGGCACCCAGAGCCCTGCGCACCCACTCCAGGGCCTCCCCAGGGGAGGGGGGAGCCGGAGAAACCCACACCACGAGGCACCCATGGGTGCGCAGGCAGCACAGGGGACGCAGCCAGGGGCTGGCAGGGGTGGGGAAAGGGCACGGGACCCCCGGGTGCAGGGAGGGGGGGTGGGCACCGACCTGCAGGCACTGCCCGTGGTGCAGCAGGGTGCCGGCGGGGCAGTGGCAGCCCTCCTGGCACCCCCCGGGGAAGCAGGCGATGCGGCCGGCGAGGTGGGCGCAGCTGTAGGGGCAGCCCTCGCCCCGCTGGCACTCGCGGTACAGCCGCCCCCCCGGGCAGCCCGCCTCTGCGTGGGGACGGGGGTGAGGGCGGCTGTGCCATGGGGGTCCTGGAGCCCCTGCGCCCTCCCCACTCCGCCAGCAGCCGAAGCCCTGGCTCGTGTGCAGGGACGTGGTTTGGGGGTGCCACCCCCATGCCCCTCCATCCACCTCGTGCCACCCCAAGGACCCCATGTGCCACCCCATGCCCTTCCATCCACCCTGTGCCACCCCACTGAATTCATGCCACCCCAAGGACCCTGTGCCACCCTGTGCCACCCCATGCCCCTCCATCTGCCCCTTGCCACCCCTTCCAATTAATGCCACCCCAAGGACCCCATGTGCCACCCCGTGTCCCTCCATCCACGTTGTGTCACCCCTTCCAATTAATGCCACTCCGAGGACCCAATGACACCCTGTGCCACCCCGTGCCCTTCCATCCACTCCGTGCCACCCCTTCCCATTAATGCCACCCCAAGGACCCCGCGCCACCCTACACACCCCACACAACTCCACCCCCACCCCCCACACCACACTGCTCCATCCCCTCCGTGTCACCCCAAGGACCCCCGGGCAGGGCAGGGCACTCACCCCGACACACGTGGGTGTTGCAGGTCTTGCTCTGTAGGGCCAGCCCCGGGCACCCCCCTGGAGGGGGGCAGTCCCGCCGGCGGAGCTGCTCGCCCCCACCGCAGGAGACGCTGCAGGGCCCCCACGGGGACCACTCGCTCCACGGCTCCTCTTCTGCAGCACAGGGGAAGCAACGTGGGGCACGGGGGGACCCCGAGGGATGTGACCAGCACCCACGGTGGCACCAGCACCCACACCCCGTGGGGAAAGAGCCCTGGGCAGGATCTGTGCTGCCCCAGCTGGATCACCCACACCTCACTGCACCGCACTGCACGGCACTGCACCATGCACCCCGTGCACCCACCCCATGCACCCCACGCACCTCGTGCACCCCATACCCCCTGTTCACCCACCCCACGTGCCCTGTGCGCCCCAGCCGTGCCACTGTCCCCACCTGGGCAGCCCTCGGTGGCGGGGCAGGGCCGCTGGCGCTGGCTGTGCCCGGGGCATCCCCGGCCCCCGTGCTGTGGTGCGGGGTTGCTGCAGTGCCGGGAGGATGCCTGGGTGCCCGCACTGCAGCCGGGGGAGCAGCGGGACCAGGGCCCCCACGGGCTCCAGCCCCCGTCCACGCGGCACTCGGGGTCGGCACGGCACCGCAGCGCCCCGGCCTCACACGTGCTGGGGGATAGGGATGGGGGGGACAGGGGTCAGGGCTGGTCGGGGGGCTCCTCACGTGCCACCCCCATGCAGCGGGATGGCCCCGTGGGGTTCTTCCCCATGGGCTGGGTGTGGGGTCGGGGGCACTCACCAGTTCTGGCAGGGTCTCTGCAAGGTCTCACCCGGCTGCAGCTCCTGCTCGGGGTCGGCCCCGTCCCAGTTCCCCTCCTCGGGGGTCCCTGCAGGGGGGTGCATCCTTTGCCCCCAGCCCCACCCTGCCCAGCACCTCCTGTGCCCTGCCTGTGTCCTTGGCACACCCCTGTTCCTGTGCCCCTGCCACCCCATTAACACCCTGTACCCCATCCTTGCCACCAAACAGCACCCTGCACCCCATCCCCACCACCCTATTATTCCCTGTACCCCATCCCAAGAACCCCCCAGCACCCTACACCCACCCCCACACCCTATTACACCCTGTACCCCCTCCCTGCCACCCCGTGCACCCCGCACCCATCCCCACCATCCAGGGGCACCCAGCGCCCTCCCCCCTTTTCCACCCCGTCCCCGCACCCCGTGGGCAGCGGCAGCGCTCGGGGGGGACGCAGGCACCGTCCTGCAGCAGGCGGCCGGGGGGGCACGCGCAGGCGGGCTGGCAGCGGGGTCCGTCCAGGCAGGCTGTGTCCTCCCGCAGGTCCGAGCAGGAGCGGGGACAAGGCTTGCCACAGGACAGGGCCACCAGGTCCCCGCCGCACCCTGCGGGCAGTGGGCACGTCCCAGGGGGCCGGGGATGGGGCACGCATGGCCCCACCGTGCAGGGGGTTGGAGGGGGTTTTGGGGAGGGGTCTGTGCCCCCTGGTGCCCTGTGGACTCACCTTGGCAGCCGGTGGCACCCCGCGGGCAGGGCCGGCTCTGTCGCGCCTCGCCGGCACAGGGCCGGCCACCGGAGCGTGCCGGGGGTCCGGAGCAGGAGCGGGTGCGCAGAGCCAGCCCCCCGCAGCCCCCACACGGCGACCACGGCCCCCAGGAGCCCCAGACCCCATCCTCTGCGAGCAGGAGAGAGGGAGATGGGCACTGAGCCGTGGGGTCACCCCGCACCTCACCCCCTGTGCCCCCCACCCCGATACCCACCAGGGCATGGGGGGGCGTTGGGGCAGTCCTTGCGCTGCAGCTGGGTCCCGGTGGCCCCGAGCCCCTCCTGCCCCCCGGGGCAGCCCGGGCCCCCCTGCTGTGGTGCGGGGCAGGAGCAGGCGCGGTGCCGCGTGGAGCTCTCCTCACCGCACGTCCTTGAGCACGGCGTCCACGGGGACCACTCGCACCAGCCGCCGGGCACTGCGGGGTGAGGAGGGGGGTGTTTGTGGTGTCCCTTGCATGGGGACAGCCCCGTCCCCATCCCTCGCCCCGTGTGGGGCACCCACCAGGGCAGGGCACGCCGGTGCAGAGCAGCTTCCCCCGGGTGCAGGTGCTGTGGGGTAGAGCAGTGATGGGGATGGGATGGGATTAATGGGATTAATGGGATGGGATGGGGATGGGATTAATGGGATTAATGGGATGGGATGGGATGGGATGGGATGGGATGGGATGGGATGGGATGGGATGGGGATGGGGATGGGATGCGGATGGGGATGGGATGGGGATGGAATGGGGATGGGGATGGGGATGGGATGGGATGGGATGGGATGGGGATGGGGATGGGATGGGATGGGATGGGATGGGATGGGGATGGGGATGGGGACGGGGATGGGGATGGGGATGGGATGGGGATGGGGATGGGGATGGGGATGGGATGGGGATGGGGATGGGGATGGGGCAGTCGGGCCTCTTGGTTGCCTCCTCCAGCCCCATCCCATCCCATCCCCGCTGACCAGTTGTTGCAGCCGTCCCCTCGGGGCTCGCTGTGGCCAGGCTGGTGCCGCTGCCCGGTGCGGAGGTCGAGGCAGGAGCAGTTCTCGGGGGCCACGCACGCCGTGCCCGCCGCGTCCAGCAGCGCGCCCCCGGTGCAGTAGCAGCCAGGCTGGCAGCGCCAGGCGCAGTGCTGGGACCCGCAGAGGTCAGGGGGCTGGGGACACCGGCGGGGTTGGGGGGCTCAGGGGATGTTGGATGGGGGGGTCTGGGCTCACCGAGATGTCATCACAGGAGCGGGGACAGGGGGGGCCGCAGGGGCTGAACACCGAGCCCGGCACCGCGGCGCAGTCGGGAGCTGCAGCAGGATGGGGACATCAGCACGGGACCCCCCGTGTCCCCCACATCCCCCCGGCCCCCCAGCTCACCGGGGCACTCCTGGGTGCCGCAGGGCTCCAGCTGCACGGGGGGGCCCTCGCAGAAGTCTCCCTGGCCCTGGGGTGTGGGGTTGGAGCAGGCACGGCTCCGGCTGCGCACGCCGGCCCCGCAGCTCCGGCTGCAGCTGCTCCAGGGGCTCCAGGGGCTCCAGCCGCCTGGCCCTGCGGCACGGGGGGGCTGCTCAGCACCCGGCATGGCCCCCCAAGGACCCCAGCCCCCCAGGGGGCTACTCACAGGCACAGGGCTGCAGGAGGCAGGGGCGCTCCTGGGACTGTGGCTCGGAGCAGGGTGCCCCAGGGCGCGGGGCGCAGAAGCGGTAGCGGCGCTGCTGGCCTGGCCCGCAGGAGGCCGAGCACTCGCTCCAGGGGGTCCAGGGGGTCCAGGGGGTCTGGGGCTCACCCTCTGCCCCGGGTAGGGGGCATCAGCGTGGGCCCCAGGAGGTTTGGGGGCGCTGGTGCAGCCCAGAGCTCGCCTTGGGGCAGGTGTCCCCATTTTGGGGCACATTCTTCCTTTTTGGGGCAGATTCCCCCCTCCCCCCCAGTTTGGGGCACATCCCTCCCTTTTGGAACAGATTTGCCCCCTTCCACCATTTTGGGGCAGACCCTCCCTTGTAGGCACATCCCTCCATTTTGGTCACATCCCTCCTTTTTGGGGAATATCCCTCCCTTTTGGGGCAGATTCCCTCCTCCCCCTCCCCCAGTTTGGGGCACATCCCTTCCTTTTGGAACAGATTTGCCCCCCTCCACCATTTTGGGGCAGATCCTCCCTTTTGAGCACATCCCCCCATTTTGGGCACATCCCTCTTTTTTGGGGCACATCCCTCTCTTTTGGGGTAGATTCCCCCCTCTCCCCCAGTTTGGGATACATCTCCCCCAAATTTGGGGCACATCCCTCCCTTTTGGGGACAGATTACCCCCCCCCTCCACTTTGGGGCAGACCTTCACTTTTGTGCACATCCCTCCATTTTGGGGAGCACCCCTCCAAGTGCCACCATCCTCAGGGGCCAGCAGGGACGTGTCCCCACAGAGCCACCAGGGCAGGGTCGGGGCTGTCCATGCAGCCACCCCGCACGGGTGGGGCACGGCAGGGGCTGGCGGGGGTCTTACCGTCACCACAAGCCACCTGGGAGCAGTTGGTGACCCGGCCGGCGATGCAGGAGCTGGGGACAGAGGGTGAAGGTTTGTGGGGGGCAGCAGCAGCCGGGACCCCCCCCCCAAATGGGCACTGACCAGTTCTGGCAGCCCCGGGGCACGGTGTCCCCGGGCAGGTAGAGCGCGCCGTCCGTGGCACAGGGACATTCCTCCTCCGCCACGCACTCGTCGTTCTGTAGGATGTGGCACCGGGATATGGCTTTGGGGGGGTCCCCACCACCCCCTCCCCACCTCCCCGTCCCCTCTCACCAGCAGCAGGGCCCCCGGGGGGCAGGAGCAGCCGGGGTGGCAGCGCCCACCGGCCGCGGGGGCCGCGCTCAGCTCCGCGCACGAGGCCGGGACGTGGGCGCACGGCTGCCACTGCTTGCCGGGGGGGCAGACACCCGGCTCCTCGCCTGGAAGGGGGGGCACAGACACCCCCTGAGCACCCCCCAGCACTGTGGGGGGGGTGTCACGGTGTGGGGGGTGGTGGCATGGGGGGGGACACGGCTCTGCGCCCCCACAACGCCTGTGGGGTGCGCCGGGGTGCGCCGGGGTGTGGCGCGGCACGGGGTGGGGTGACAAGTGACATGAGGGTGGGGTGCTGGGGTGGACGGACAGACGGACAGAGGGACAGACGGACAGACGGACAGACGGACGGGGCTCACCAGGGCAGGGCGCAGGGTTGCAGGTGCTGAACTCGAGGCCGCGCAGTGGGGAGCCCCCCCGCGTGCGGTTCCTGTAGCCGCCCCCGCAGGGCACCGAGCACCCCGACCACGGCCCCCACGGTGCCACAGCCCCTGCGCACGTGGGGGAGGTTTGGGGTGCTGCCTGGTCCTGTACTCCCCCCCCTCCAGGGAGCACCCCCCAACAGGGACACCCCCAGGAGACACCCACCTGAGGGCACCCATCCCATAGACAAGTGTCCCGGGGGGTGTCCTCTCTAGGGACACCCACCCCAAGGGACACCCACCCGGGAGCACCAACCCTGAGGGCATCCCCCCAGGGGCACCCACCCCAGGGACACCCCAGGGACACCAACACCAAAGCCGCCCACACACAAGGGACACTCACCCCAAAACACCCACACATGGGGGGGGCACACATCCCTGGGACACCCTCCCCAGGGACAACCCCCTGGGGACACCCCAAAGGGGATACCCCAAAGGGGACACCTTCCCCATGGCACCTCCCCAGGGACACCCCCCGGGGACACCCACCCCATGGCACCCTTCCCAGGGACACCCCCTTGGGGACACCCCAAAGGGGACACCCCAAAGGGGACCCCCTCCCCATGGCACCCCCCTGGTGACCCCCCACCCCGGGGTCCTGGGTGCCAGGGGCTGCTCACCCCGGCAGGGCTGCAGGCTGCAGAATTCCACCTCCATTCTGGGTCCCTGGCAGGGGGGGCCCCCCTCGGCTGGGGGGGGCACCCCAGGCACTCGGTAGCGCCGCCGCGTCCCCACGTCGCAGCTGCGGCTGCAGGAGCTCCAGGCCGTCCAGCTGCTCCAGCCGCAGGGCACTGGGGGGGTTTTGGGGACTCGTTGCACCCCCCCACCCTCAGCCCCCAGCACCAGGGGGCACCGGGACCCCCCACTCACCCCCATGGCCCCCGCTGGGTTGGTACCTGGGCAGGGCTCCGTGCCGCACACCATCTCCCCGGCCACGCAGGTGCTGCACAAGAGGGGATGTGAGCAAAGAGGGGGGGGCGGAAAGCAGGGCTGGGCCCCCCAGGACCCCTCCCAGACCCCATCCCCGGTGTGACCCCCACCAGTTGTTGCAGGCGTCGAGGGCGGCGGTGTCACCGGGCTGGTAGAGGTGGCCGCGGTGGTGGCAGGGGCAGCGTCCGGGTGGCACGCAGCTCCCGTCCTGCAGCAGGAGCCCGGCGGGGCAGTGGCAGCCGGGCTGGCAGCGCGCGGCACACACCACGCCGGGCTCCAGGTCCCGGCACAGCCGCGGGCAGGGCCCCCCCCGGCTCCGGCACTCCTCGGCCGTGAGGTACCGCATGGTGCCGGGGCACTGCGCTGCGGGGACAGCGGGCAGCAGGGCTTGGTATCGGTCCCCCCTTGGAGCCACAGCCCCGCATCCCGCCGTGCACGCACCTCCACAAGGCTGGGGGTTGCAGTCGCGGGTCTGGAGGAGGGGGCCCTCGCATTCGGCCCCCCCAAAGGCAGGGGGGGCGCAGGCCCGGCTGCGCGTCTGCACACCGGCGTCGCAGGGAGCCGAGCACTCGGACCAGGAGGACCAGGGCATCCAGACGCCTGCCACTGCGGGGAGAAGGGCTCGTGACCCCCCCTCACCAAACATCCTGGGACCCCCACCTGCAGCAGGGGCTCCCCAGTGGGTCCAGCCTCCCCCAGACCCATGGCTCTGGTGCCACCAGCAGCCCCCCACGTCCCCAGCATGCCCCAAGCTGTCCGGGGCGCTCACCCGGGCAGGGGGCCGTGTCGCAGGGCTCCTCCTGCGCCCCCAGCCCCGGGCAGGTGCCCCCCAGCCCCTCGCAGTGCCGGAATCGTCGCCGCCTCCCACGGTGGTCCACGTGGTGGAAGCAGCTCCGGGAGCAGGGGGACCAGGGGGTCCAGGCGCTCCAGCCACTGCTGGGCTCTGCGGGGACAGACGCACGCGTGACACCGGAGCACCCCCCGCGGGCACCCCCACGTCACCCCCACCGGGGGTGGTGTGAGCAGAGGGGACGGCTGCCCTCCTGTCCCCGGGGTGCTGGGGGTCCCCGCAGCAGCCCCCACATCGCTGGGACAGGGGGGTGCACGTACCGGGGGCGCAGGGCGTGTGGCACTCGCGCACCTCCCGGGCGTCCCCGTCGCAGGGGGCTCCGCCGTGGGCCGAGGCAGGGTTGGAAGGGGACCTGTGGGCACGGCGTTGTGTTGGTCCCCGTCCCCACCAAGCACCGTGGGGCTTGGCCCCCCTCCCCAGCCCCACACCTGAACCTCTCCTGCGTCCCCACGCCACAGCTGCGGTCACAGGGGGTCCACGGTGACCAGGCGGACCAGCCGCAGGGGATGGGACAGGGCAGCTCCTCGCATGTCACCGCCCCGTCCTGGCACACGCTGGGGACAGAAGCGGGGCTCAGCCATGGGGACGGGGACGAGGAGCAGCCACCGGGCAGTGTGCGGGGTGTCCCCGGGCACGGGGACAGGGCAGGGGGCACGGTGCTGCCGCTCACCACTGGCTGCAGTTGTCCCGCAGGAAGACACGGCCGGGCAGCCAGCGCTGCTGGCCCAGGTGACAGTGGCACTGGCTGGCGTTGACGCAGGCGCCCTCCTGCAGGAACAGCCCTGGCGGGCACCGGCAGCCTGCCCGGAGGCACCAGCTCAGCCCCGTTGTGCCCTCACCGGCACCCCGTGCCACCCCTGTGCCACCCCTGTGCCACCCCCATGCGCACCCTGTGCTGCCCCCATGCCACTCCGTGCCACCCCTGTGCCACCTCTGTGCCACCCCGTGCCACCCCTGTGCCACCCTGGCCCCACTACTCACCCTCCTGGCAGGGGCTCTGGCAGCTCGCGGTGGCACTCAGGTCCCCACAGGCTTGGGGACAGGGGGGCACCAAGCCCCGTGCGCAATCCTCTGCCCGCACCAGCACCATCCCGGGGCTGCATTCTGAGGGGACAGGGGATGCTGTGAGGGTGGGGTGCTGCCCCGTGCCCCCCCTGCCCGCAGCACACATCCCCACGCCATCACCCCCCCTAACTCCGTGTCCCCCTCCTGCTGTCCCCCCGTCCCCTACCTGTGGTGTCCCCGCAGGGCTGCAGGTTGCAGGGCTGGCTCTGCAGGGCCTCCCCGGGGCAGGGCTGGCCCCCGTTCTTGGGCGGGGGGTCGGTGCACCTCCGGCTGCGGCTCCGCACCCCTCCCTGGCACTCGGCGTCGCAGGGGGACCAGGCGCCCCACGCAGCCCAGCCACCGGGCACTGGGGGGGGCAGCGGGATGGGGGCACTGCGGGCACTCCCATCCCTACGGGGTGCAACGTGCCCCACCACGGTGCCCACCACCACGATGCACCCAGGACAGAGCCCCCCCAGCAGCGTGGGTCCCGTGGGGGCCGGTACCTGGGCAGGCGCGCAGGAAGCAGGAGCGGGCGTCGAGGTGGGGGCGCGGGCAGGAGCCCCCCGGCAGGGCGCCCCGCAGCAGGACCCGCTGCCGGGCGGTGACCCCCAGCCCACAGGAGCGGCTGCACTCGCTCCAGCCCCCCCACGGGGACAGGATGCAGTCAACTGGTGGGGACAGAGAGGGGTCAGGGCTGCCCCGGACCCTCCCCACGCCTGGGGCTTGTCCCCACGGGGGTCTCATAGGGACAGAGCCAATGCTCAGCCCTGCTTGGTGCCCCAAGCCCAGTGTCACCAGCCCCAGTGTCACCAGACTTGGGGTGTCCTGGGGTCCCCAAAGGGGCAGAGGGCTGGAGCTGGCCAGGCACAGGATGCTCTGGGATGAAGGGAGACCCCTTCCCCATTCCTGCCCACATCCCAGTCCCCAGCACCATCAATGTCCCTGTCCCCGTCCCTATCCCCTTCCTTGTCCTCATCGCCATCCCATCCCCATCCCCATTCCCATCCCCATCCCCATCCCATCCCATCCCATCCCATCCCCATCCCCATCCCATCCCATCCCATCCCCATCCCCATCCCCATCCCCATCCCCATCCCCATCCCATCCCATCCCATCCCATCCCATCCCATCCCATCCCATCCCATCCCATCCCATCCCCATCCCATCCCATCCCCATCCCCATCCCATCCCCATCCCCATCCCCATCCCCATCCCATCCCCATCCCATCCCCATCCCCATCCCATCCCCATCCCCATCCCACCCCATCCCTCCCCACCCCGTCCCCCCGCACCGCAGCCGCTCTCGTCGGTGCTGTCGGCGCAGTCCCGGTGCAGGTCGCAGCGCTTGGCCAGGGCCAGACACTCACCGGTGCCGCAGGAGAATTGCTTGGGGGAGCAGGTGGGGGGGGCCCCTGGGGGCCAAACCAGAGGGGCTGGGGGGCTGTTGGAGGCCGGGGGGGTCCCTGTGGGGCGGGCGGGGGGCAGAGCTCAGTTGGGGGTCGCAGGCAGGGCCGGGGGGCTCGGCACCCCCAGGACCTCTCCGTGTGGGTTCTGGGGGGGGGCGGCGGGGGGCTCACCGCAGTGCACCTCGTCCGAGCCGTCCAGGCAGTCGGGCCGCCCGTCACAAACCATGGTGGCATCCACACAGCCCAGGACATCGCAGGGGAACTGGTCCTCGGGGCACAGGAGCCGGGGCAGGAGCCGCTCTGGGGGGGGGACACAAGGGGCTGGGGGGGAGCCCCGGGGCTGTGCCCGCTCCTGGGGGCACCTCTGGGCTCTCACCTCCTGCCCCATAAACACCCGGCCCCGTGGCACCCATCCCATGGCACACCCCGACCCTACACCCTCCCGACCCTACAGGACCCCTGCCCCCATGGCATCCCCCAGCCCCACAGCTCCCCCAGCAGCAAGCCGGGGAGCTGTCCCCACATTGCCCCAGGGACACCCGTGTCCCCCTGCGGTGCCAGGGGAGGGGGAGTTTCTGTGTGTGCCCCCCCTGGGGCTGGTGCTGAGCCGTGCCCCCTTACCTGCCGCTGTCGGGGTGGGGACCCCGGTGGGGGGCGCAGGCAGAGCAGGCAGCCCCGTGGCAGGGGGGGTGACGGTCACGGCGGCCATACCCGGTACTGGGGGGCTGGCAGGGGGTGGCCCCCCAGGGGACACCGTGGTGGTGGGGACAGCCGATGGCCTGCTCATTACTGGTCCCAGCACAGCGGGGTGGGGGGATCCGGTGCTGGTTGCACTGGGGGGCTCCATGGGGGGCTCAGCAGGGAGCAGCCCAGCTCCTGTCCCCGATGTCCCCTGCGCATGGGGAGAGGAGCGTCACCCGCTGCCACCCCCTGCGCCCCGTCTCATCCCCCCCCATCCCCGGAGCTCACCAGGATGCCAGCACTGGTGGGGGCCGGGGGGCTGCAAGGAATAGAACCGGGCAGTGAGGGGTCCCGCACCCCAAACCCCAGCTCCGGTGGGGGCGCAGGCTCCGAGGGGACCCCAGCAGTGCGGGTACCTGGCAGGATGGGTGGGCACCGCGGTGGGGGGGGGCTCGCAGCCGGCCTCGTCGGCACCCCCGGCACAGTCGGCGACGCCGTCGCACCTCCGGGACGCCCCCACGCAGCCGTCCCCACACCACAACTCGCCCACGCCGCAGGGTGGTGGGGTCGGCGTCGCCCCGAGTGGGGCAGGGGCCACTTTGGGGAGGGGGAGAGGTGAGCGGGGGGTCCTGGCAGTGGGGGGAACCCCCACAGACCCCCCCAATGGCTGCAGTACCTGGTGGGCAGCCCAGCAGCTCGGTGCGGAGGACGATGCGGTTGTGGAAGCGGCGCGGGAGGATGCGCACGTGCTGCGCCTGCACCATGCGCCCCAGCGGCCGCACCACCGGCGTGACGGCGTCCCAGTTGCCCTGGAAGAGCTGCGGGGAGAGCAGGGGCGCAGGGCTGGGTGTGGGGGGGTGCACCCATGCGCGCTCCCCGTGCTCCAGCACCCCACATCCAGCCCTGCGCATTCGCGCGGGTGCGTGCCAAAGGTGGAGGGGAGGTGACACGGGGTCACCGCATCCCTGGCCAAAAGGGGACACTCAGAACCACTCTGGGGGCAACTGAACAAGCTCCATTCAGCCCCCCCGTGCACATTCACACCCTCACACACACACCAGGCACAAGCAGCACCTTGGGCTCTGGCTGGCTGCCAGCAGAGACCTGTCGGTAGTCGTGCCAGCGCGTCCCGTCGGCGCTGAGCTGCAGCTGGAAGGCGGTGACGAAGGCGTCGCCGGCACCTGCCCCCTGCAGCACCACCCCTGGAGGCAGAGACGTGGCACACGGTGGCACCGGTGCCGGTGCAGTGCCCGGGGGCAGCGGTGCCGGTGCCACGCAGCACCCACCGGTGAGGTTGGTGGGCTGCAGCAGGTCCAGCTGCAGGAAGGGTGGCTGCGAGGGCAGCCCGGGGAAGATTTCGGCTGGGGGGGCCCAGCCCTGCAGCTCCTGCCCCGGGGAGACGTGGTGCAGGCGGCCGGCGGGGGCCGGGTGCCCCTCCTGCGAGGCCGAGGCGCTGAAGCTGCTGTCGGGCAGGGAGGCGATGCCCAGGGGGCTGTAGCAGGGGTCTGCAGGCAGCGGGAATGGGGTTGGGGGGGAGCAGACTGGGGTCGGCCCCTCCTGGGAGGCGGTGACACCGCAGGGCTGGTCCCCAAGGGGACACGCTGTGTGAGCGGGGGTCTCACGTACCGCCCGGGGGAGGCAGTGGGAAGGTGGCCAGCGGGCTGCTGGGGGGCTCTGCCGGCACGCTGGAGGGGGTGGGCTCCGTCGTCACCCCCGTGGGGACGGCCGTCACATTGCCACCTGCAGCGGGGACAGACACTGTGCGGCACCCAGCTCCTGGTGGGCACCTGGGAGGACCACAGCCCGGCTCCCGAACAGCACCCCGAGGAACATGGGGCCGTGCCCCCCCTGCACCCCCAGCCCCGGGCTCACCTGGCCAGGCGCAGAAGCAGCAGGAATCCCCCTGGCCCTCCACCAGCACCTGGCCCTGCACAAGGGGACCCCGTCACCACCGGCACCACGGTGCCACCGCTGCGCCCCCTCCCCTGCCCGGCGAGCCCGGCGCAACCCCCCCTGGGACCCTCACCTGCGGGCAGCCCCCGGCGCTGTGTGGGCAGTAGGGCGAGCACCGCACCTGGGGGCCGGGCAGGCACTGGCAGACGCGGCAGGGCCCCGAGCGCCAGCGCTCCCCGAGCGCACGGGAGCGGCCCTGGTGCTCGCACGCCTGGCACGGCTCCGTCTGGCACCTGCGGGAGGGGACGTGGAGGGGACCTGCTGCTGCCACCACCCTCCCCGTGCCCGTTCACCCTGGCCTCACCTGCGTGCCTTGCGGTAGATGCCGCGGCACTGCCGGCCAGCACCACGTGTGCCGGGGTGGCTGGGGCTGCGGAAGGACCACTGGATGCTCTGCACGCCGCAGGGACCCAGGCACTCGCCCCAGGGCGACCAAGGGGACCAGCTGCAGCTCACTGCGGGCACAGAGGGGGGGTGAGAAGGGGGTCCCAGCACCCTCCCCGAGGTGGGGCACGGCACAGGGCGCACCGGTGCAGGCGGGGTTCTGTCGGCAGCGCCGGGGCTGCCCGTCCAGGCAGGTGCAGAGGCGGCAGTTGAGCTTCACGCGCTGCCCCGGCCAGTAGCGCAGCCCCTCCACCTCGCAGCGGCACTCCCGTGGGCGCACGCAGCCCCGCTCGCCGTCCAGCACGAGGCCCTCCGGGCACCAGCACCCTGCGGGAGGGCGGTGGGTGGGTGGGTGGGCACCCACCATGGAGACCCCCGAGCCCAGGAGGTCTTGGCATGGCTTGGGGAGGGGGCTGGTGGCTGGGGGTTGGTGCCACCCTGTGACCCCCGGACTCACCTGGGGTGCACGGCTGCTCCCGGGGGCACTGCGCGCGGCTGGCGAGGTCGGCGCAGGATGCGGGGCAGGGGGCGCAGGGGCGGTGCTGCAGCCCCCCAGGGCAGGTGGTGGGGGGGCACCCGTCCTGCTGGCACGGGCCTGGGGTGGAGAAGCGGGGTCAGGGCTGTGGGAGCCCCCGGCAGGAGGAGCTGGGGGCTCAGGGGGGGGTCACCCACCTATCTCCAGGGTGGCGGGGGCCGTGGCGGGCAGCGCGGCGCAGGGCTGGCCCCCGTCCCGGGGGGGCAGGCAGTGCCGCTGGCGCACCACCACCCCCTCGCAGCCCCCCGTGCAGTTGGACCAGGTCGCCCACTCGCTCCAAGCGCCGTCCACTGCGGGCAGAGGGAGGGGTGAGGGCAGGCAGCCCCCCCCCGGGCAGCCCAAGATTTGGGACCCCTCCTCCACAGCCTCCCCCCAGGCAGATCTGGCTGTGGGAACCCCGCTGGGCACGCCAAGCGGCCCCCAAATCCCCCGGGCAGCCCAGGTCATGGGGACCCCCAAGTTCCTTGGGTAGCTGCAGCCATGGGAAGCCCCCCCCAAGCAGTGCTGGCAGTGGGAGCCCCCCCAGTCCCTTGGGCAGCTCTGGCTGTGGGACACCCCCAGATCCCCTGTGCACTGGGAACCCCCCGGGTGTCCCCAGCAGCCATGGACACGGGAACCCCCAGACCCCCTGGGCATCCCCGGCCACGGGAACCCCCAGATCCCCCAGGCACCCCAGCCACAGGGACCCCCCAGCCCCCCCGCCCCATGCACAGCCCCTTGCCCACTCACCGGGGCAGGCGGTGCTGAAGCAGGGCCGTGCCTGCGTGGCCTCGCCGTGGCACTGGTGCAGCACATCGGGGCCCTGCTGGCTGCAGCCCCGCGCACAGCAGCTGCTGGCCGGGGCCGCAGGAGCGGCTGCAGGCACCCCAGGGTGCCCAGGGCCCCCAGTGCCCGCAGTCCCTCTCATCTGAGGGCACCCAGCCTGAGGCCACGTCCCCATCCCCGCAATCGGGCAGCCCGTTGCAGACCTGCGGTGCGCGGCGATGCTGAGCCCCCCGGGCAGGGCAATGGGGAGGACCCCACAGGGCCCCCACCATGGCACAGAGCACGAAGGGGGGGTCCCCGTCCCGTGGCCGTACCTGCTTGAAGGCGATGCACTCGCCGTCCCCACAGGCGTACTCGGTGCAGGGACCCCCCGTCCGGTTCCTCCCTCGGTGGGGACGTGGCTGTCTGCGACAGGGACAGGGCTGTGAGCACTCACGGGGCCCCCCAGCCCCAATACACCTCCCACCCCCCCTTCCCTCACCGCAGGCCAGCTCGTCCTCGCCCTGGGGACAGTCGAGGCTGCCGTCGCACACCCTGGACGCGTTCACGCACACGCGGTCGTTGCACACAAAGTGCCCCGGGCACGGCGGGATCTGGGTAGAGCCTGCGCCAAGGACACAACCCCATCAGGTGTCACCGCACTGGGACGGGTCCCCTGAGCCACTCTGAGGACCCCAGGGGGTGTGGAGCCTCGCTGCCCCCCCCCCAGAGGGTGTCCAGGGGATGGGGACCCTTGGGGACCCGCGGCGCCTCACCGCAGGTGTCGGCGCTCTCGTCGGAGTGGTCAGGGCAGTGGGGGACGCCGTCGCAGAGGTGGCCATGGGGGATGCAGTGGGCGCCCAGGGTGCAGGGGAATTGCCCCAGCCCGCAGCTCCGGTTGCAGCCCAGCTCGTCGCTGCCGTCCAGGCAGTCGGCCTCGCTGTCGCACAGCCAGCCCCGCGGCGTGCACTCCCCGCTCTGGCACGGGAACTCGTAGGGACCACACGCGGGAGCTGGAGGTGTCACCCCGGGGTGCCACAGTGAGCAGGGACCCCGTGCACGGTCCCCACGCGTCACCCCCAGAGCTGCAGGGGGCAGCCCTGGCCTCTCCGTCCCAGCCACGAGTGGGGTGCTCCTGGTGAGCCCCCCAGATGGCAGGGACATAGCAGGGTGCAGGGGACACTCATGTCCCTCACCTGCTGTGCCGTTGGCAGGCGCCGTGGGCAGCTGGGCAGGCACGGGAGTGGCCCAGGACACGATTGCAGCGTGCGGGGCTCTCGTCCCAGCCGTCCCTGCAGTCCCAGACGCCGTCACAGAGCTTTGCCTGGCCCATGCATGAGCCGTCGGGGCACGGGAGCTGTCCTGGGGCACAGGTCACCCGGCCTGCAGGGAAGGGGACAGTCCCCAGGGGCGATGCCACCACAGTGGGCTCTTCCCCGCGGGCGGCATGGCCACGTTCCCTCACCTGGGCAGAACGCCTCGTCCGTGCCAGCCGTGCAGTCCTCTGTGCCATCGCAGACAGCGGCCAGGGGCAGGCAGAGGCCGTCGGGGCACTGGAAGCGGCCGGCGGGGCAGACGCAGTCCCGCTCGTCGCTGAAGTCCCCGCAGTCGTCGTGCCCGTCGCAGCGGTGCGGGTAGGGCACGCAGCGCCCTGCTGCGCAGCGGAACTCCCCGGTGCCGCAGGTCGGGCTGCAGCCTGCGGCGACAGCGGGCAGACCCCCACCATGGGGCAAGGACCCCCCCATTGGGGACAGGGGCGTTGGGGCACCCTCACCACGGGGCACGGGAACACGCGGAGCCATCCGCAGCGTGCTGGGGCCGCTCACCTGCCTCATCCGAGTCGTCGGCGAAGCCGCAGTCCAGCTCCCCATCGCAGACACGTGCCCGGGGATGCAGCGGCCGCTGGCGCAGCGGAACTCCGGGGGGGCGCAGGCAGGTGGGGGGCAGCCACGCTCATCAGAGCCGTCGGCACAGTCGGGCACGCCGTCGCAGCGGGCGCCCCAGGGCACGCACTGCCCCCCGGCGCAGCGGTGCTGGTGGGGGGCGCAGCGCGGGGCGCAGACTTCATCCGAGCCGTCCCCGCAGTCGTCCTCGTTGTCGCAGAGCCAGGCGCCCGGCACGCAGCGCCCGCTGGTGCGGCAGGGGAACTCGGAGTCGGGGCAGCGGGGCTGGGGTGGGCAGGGCTGGGCGGTGGGCGCGCATTGCCACAGCCCGGCCGCGCACGTGCTGCGGGGTGGCTGGGGCTCAGTCCTGGTGCGTGGTGCCCCCGTGCCTGCTCTGTTCCTGGTGCCGCGGGGGCACCAGGGATGGGGACACCCCACTCGCACCCCACTCACCAGTTCTTGCAGCCCTGCTGCACCCCAGCACCGGGTGGGAAGGCGATGCCCTCCCAGACACACGGGCACTCGGCGGGGTCGATGCAGCTGCCCTCTGCCCCCAGACAGAGAGGTGTTGGTGGGCACGGCGTGGGCCATCCCCACGGCAGCCCCACGGCGGCCCCACGCTCACCGTGCAGCACCTTCCCCTCGGGGCAGAAGCAGCCCTCCAGGCACGACATGGTGTCGCAGTGCTCGGGCAGCTCCAGGCCGAAGTTTTGGCAGGTCTGGGGGCAGGGGGGGCCGCAGGCGCTGTACTCCTGCCCCCCGTCACACTGCAGGGCTGCGGAGGCAGGGGGGTCACGGGGCTGTATCCTGCCAGCCCTGGGGTGAGCAGGACCCCCAGCCCGGACCCCCCAGCCCATCCCTGGCACCGGGGACAGGGACTCACGGCACAGGTCCTGGCTCCTCCATCGGATGTGGACACCGCGCTGGCCGCACTCCTCGGCGTAGGTGGCGATGGCCGTGCACAGGCACTCGCAGTCCCCCCCGGAGTCACAGCTGCCGAAAGGGCACAGCGGGGTGGTGCTGCGGTGGGGACAGGCAGGGGGGGCTCGGGACCCCCTCCCAGGGGATGTCTGCAGCCCAGCACCTACCCGCAGGCATCGAAGACACACCAGTCGTAGAAGCGCTGGCACGGCACCTCCTCGTGGCAGGGCGCAAAGAGGCGCTGCGTGAGGACGCTGCAGCGCTTGCGGGCCCACGTTGCCCGGTGTGGGTTCTCCTGGGGGGCAGCTATCACCACCACGGGAAGGAGCCCCCCTCCCCACACCATCACCCCTGAGCATCCTTCCCTCCCTCCACCAGCCACCCGCAGCGGGCGCCTCCATCCCGTCCCGCTCCGTACGGTGCAGGGGTGCTGCGTGTCCGCGCCGTCCACCTCGGGGCAGAGCAGGCTGACGCGCCAGGAGTTGCCGAAGAGCTTGGCGGTGGGTTCCAGCACGCCCTGCCGGCTGGCCAGGTCGTTCTCCGCATCACGGTCAAAGTTCCCGCAGAGCCCGGCCACGCGGCCCCGGTGCTGCGGGTGCAGCCGGACGTACACCCGCGTGCCTGGGGACGGGATGGGGCACGGCTCCAGGCAAACTGGGGGCTGCTACATGTCCCCACATGGTGTCCCATGTCCCTCCTGGGTCTCACCTCCATCCCAGAGCACCGTCAGCCCCAGGCGGGACAGCAGGAGCAGGAAGAGGCCGGCGCGCTGCAGCGTCAGCCCGCTCCCGCTGTAGGTTTTGGGGGGCCGCACCGAGACCCCGTTCACCGTCACGTCCCTCCCTGCGGGGCAGCGGGGCTGTGAGGGTGGCCGTGTCCCCCCCCCCACCCTTCACCCACCCCTCCTGCAGCGTGGGGCCGCCCCTCACCTCGCAGCATGTGCACCACGGTGTTGCCCAGCGCCACCACCACCGATTTGGTGCAGGTGACGCCGCTGGAGCCGCAGGGCACGTTCTCGGCGGTGACGGCGAAGAGCCCGCCGGCCTCGCGCACCAGCACGTACTCGCAGTCCCCCAGGAAGGAGAAGGCCTTCCCGTCGAAGGTGATGTAGTGGGGGTCCCCCGTGGCCACGCAGGTCCCCGCGCAGTCCTCGCTGCCGCACCGCCACCGCTGCCACCGGCACACGCTGGGGGCACGGAGCTGAGCGCGGGGACCGTGGCAGCTCCGCACCGCGGTGCTGGGCTGGGCTGGGGCTCACCAGGTGTTGCAGTCCCGGACGATGGTGTCGTTGGGCTGGTAGAGCCGCCCGTTGTGCTGGCACGGACACTCCTCCGGGGACACGCAGCGCTCGTCCTGCGGGCATCAGAGCCGTGCGAGCCCACCCCGGGTGATGCGTGGGGACACCCGGGCACGGGTGCCAACAGATGGGTTGGGGAATGCCCAGCTCCTGCTGCCCCCCACAGCCCTCTCCAGCCCCTTATAGCCCAGCTCTCCAGTGTCCCATATCCTTAAGACCAAATTCCCCAATGCCTCACATTCCCCAGCTCCCCAGCACCCCACGTCCCCTGCACCCCTCTACCCAACATCCCACCTCCCCCGACCACCTCCCCAGTGCCCCCGGTGCCCCATCCCTGAGCCTCCCAGTCCTCAGTGCCCAACCCCTCCTGGTGCCCACCCATGAGGGCAGCAGAACCGGGGGGACACCCACCAGGAAGACGGTGCCTGGGGGGCAGACGCAGCCGTCAGCAAGCCCCGGGCAGGTCCCGTTGGGCTCGGTGCTGTCGCAGGTGCGCAGGCAGGACCCGACGGCGTAGACCAGGTCCCCGGGGCAGAAGGCGGCCTCGGGGCAGGGGGCATCGGTGCAGCTCCAGGAGCCCGCGGCGCAGACGCTGGGGTGGGCAGGGGGGGCTGCGGTGAGGGCTGGCACCCCCATGTGGGGCATCAGCCTCGGGGAGTATGGGGTGGGTAGGATGGATGGGACCCCCCCAGCCAGCCCCATGCTGGGGTCCACAGCATGCCCAGCACCCCTGGGGCCCCCCGAAATGCTGCTCCCAAAGGGAGGTGGCCTCCAGCAGCACCCAGGTCCCCACACGGCTATGGGCTTGTCCTTAGCCCCAGGAGGGCAGCTGGAGCCTGGAGCTCGGCCCCCAGCCCCAGCAGGGGTCTGAGGACAGCGTCTTCAGAGGTGACACCGGCGCCACGTGGCAGGGACATTCAATGAAACCCACCTATCCTGCCGCACCGTCACAAACAGGCCATAGGGTGATTTCATCAGGTGTCTCCTGCCACCACCTCACACCTCCGGCACCAGCCTGTCCCCGTCCGGTCCCTGCTGCCACCACATCCCCACAGGCTGTCCCCTGGGGCAGCCCATCGCCCCCCGATGACACCGGAGCCTGGGGACACAGCGCCCGGGGTCCCCGCGGCACGCACCAGGCGTTGCAGCCCTGCCGGATTTTGCTGCCCGCTGGGTAGAGCTCGCCGCCGTGCCGGCAGGGACAGACGTCCTTGGGGACACACTGCCCGCCGTCATCCAGCACCAGCCCCTCGGGGCAGTTGCAGCCGGAGACGCAGAGGCCGTCGAGCTCGGGGCAGGAGCCAGCCCCGTCCAGGCGCAGGTCGGCGCAGGTCCTGCCGCAGGGGCTGCTGCACTCCTGGAAGACCTGGCCCCCGCCGCACTGTGCGCCTGCAGGGAAGGATAAGGTGCAGTGACTGAAGGCAGCCACCCTGCCCTGCCCTGCACTGCCACCCATCCCATTAATCCCATTAATCCCATCCCATCCCCATCTCCATCCCATCCCCATCCCATCCCCATCCCATCCCATCCCCATCCCCATCCCATCCCATCCCATCCCATCCCATCCCATCCCATCCCATCCCATCCCATCCCATCCCATCCCCATACCCATCCCATTCCATCCCATCCCATTCCCATCCTCATCCCATCCCATCCCATCCCATCCCATCCCCATCCCCATCCCCATCCCCATCCCATCCCATCCCCATCCCATCCCCATCCCATCCCACCCCACCCCTCACCACAGAAGCTCTGGTTCCTCCAGGACAGGACCGCTCCCTCCTGGGCGCACTGCCGTGCGTAGGCAGCCAGCGCGGGGCACAGGCACTGCTTGCCGGCCGGGCAGGCGCACACATCGTAGAGGCAGAGCTGGTGGAAGGGCTCCCTGTCCACGAGGTGGTGGCAGGGCTGGGGACAGGAGGGGACACATCAGACCGCGCACACCGCGGTGCCAGCTCCTGGCCAGGCGCAGGGCTGCTCGGCACCTGGAAGGACGCGCCGTGCAGGACGGCACAGGCGGCTGCGGCAAGCTCCCGGCGCGGGGCGTAGGTGCTGCAGGGCTCAAAGGGGACGGGGCCGAGCACGGGGCAGGCGCTGGACACCCGGTACTTGTTGGCAAAGGCGGCAACGCCGACCTCCACGTCCCCTGCCGGCGTGGCGAACTCATCCCCCTGGTCCCAGTTGTAGGTGCCGCAGAGACCCCGCACCTGCGGCACGGGCACAGCGCTCGGGCACGGTCTGGGTGCCTGGCGAGGGTGCGAGGGGGGTAGTGGCACCCAGAGGGGCTCACCTTGTTGGCGAAGACAGGCTGGAGGGTGATGTACACCGCGGGGGTCTCCAGCCCCCACAGCACGTGGGTGCCGAAGGCTTGGAGCAGCAGGAAGGAGGAGGACGCTCGGCGCACCGTCAGCGCGGCGCTGGCGAAGGGCAGCGGCACCTCCCGCCCGTTCACCTCCACCTCGCCTGCATGGGGAGAGCAAAGAGGGGGGTGTGTGGGTGCGTGGAGCCCCCCCAGCCACTGCCTGTCACCTCTTTGCCCCCCAATGTGTGTCACCTGTGCTGCGCAGCCGTGCCGAGGCGCCCTGCACGGTGACGGAGAGCACCCGGAGGCAGCTGAGGGGCTGGCGGCCACCACACGCCTCCTGCTCCGCTGTGATCAGCAGCGTCCCCTCCACGAAGTCCTGCGGGCAGAGAGCGTGTTGAGCACCCCCCCTCACCGTGCACCCCCTCCCCAAACCCCCTGGATCCTGACCTGCACCAGGATGTACTCGCAGGCGCCCGGGAAGGAGAAGCGCCGCTGGTCGAAGGTGACATAGTGCAGGTCCCCCAGCACCGCGCACTCCGCCGCGCACCGGTCCTGGGTGCAGAGCCAGCGGCCCCCCCGGCACGTGCTGAGGGAACAAGGACGGTGCAGGGGACGCCGTGTGCCCCCCCATACTTCTTTTTCCCCCCTTCTGCCACCCCCCAGGACTCACCACTGGTTGCAGCGCTGGCGGATGCTCTGCCCCGGGGCGTACTGCTGGCGGCCGTGGAGGCAGGGGCAGGCGCTCTGGGGGATGCAGCCCCCCCCGGCCAGGTACAGCCCCGGGGCGCACTCGCAGCCGCTGGCGCAGTCGTCCCGGCAGTGCCCCTCCTCGGCAGCACCCGCGGCCGCGCAGCTGGCGGGGCAGGAGGACACGCAGTCCGAGTACCGCTGCCCACGGCCGCACTGCCGCTCTGCGGGACACCGGGGCGCAGCTCGGCCACATCCCAACACATCCCAACACATCCCATTACATCCCAATACATCCGTCCCACCACATCCCTCTGTGTCCCACCACATCCCTCAATGTCCATCCCACCACGTCCCAAATCCATCCCACCACGTCCCACCACATCCACTCAGTGGCACCCCACTGCATCCCTCCTGCCACGTCCCACCATGTCCCACCACATCCATCCCACCAAGCCCCCCACCCACCCACCCAGCCAAGCCACCCGGCTGTGGGTTCAGCTCCGAGGCAGCAGCACCGCTCCCCCCAGCACCCCAGGCCACAGGGAACGGGATTCACTCGGCCAAATGCAGCTCCCTTTGGAGGGGTGCTGCCCTGGGCAAGGGGGGCGTGGGGGATAGGGGCAAGCATGAGCCACCAGGGCGCACACACACCCCATCGGGGTGCCCACGAGCTCCGTGGGTGCTGGCAGCACGCAGCAGGGTGGGGGAAGAAAAAGGGGCTGGGGACCCGAGCATCCCCTGGCACATCCCTACCGCAGAAGCCCGGTCGGCGCCAGTTGATGTAGGCTTGCCGCTGGGCGCAGTCCCGCACATAGCCCGCAAAGGTGTCGCAGACAGCGGGGGGTGGTGAGGGTCCCACACCCCCCTCCCGGCAGTGCACATCCAGGCAGGCCTCGTAGAAGCCGTGGGGCTCGACCTGGTGCAGGAGGCGGCGTCAGGGTGGCGGGGCCGTGCGCCCCCAGCCCCGCGGAGCCGGTGCCACTCACCGCGCCGTGGCACTGGCTGAAGGGCTCGGCGAGCAGCTCCCCGCAGACAGCCTCAGCCGCCTGCCGTGCTGCACTGCCTGCTGCACAGCCTGGGCTGGGCTCCACCGCGTCCCTGCAAGAGAGCTGTGCCCGGGTGGGGGGCATCAGAGCGGGGGCAAACCCATGAGGGACCCCCCAGCACCCCACTGTTGGGAATGGGGTTGAGGTGACAGCCCCAAAGAGCCCAGCTGGGTGCTGGGCACGGTGCCCCGCTCTGCTCGGCCACATCCACTCCATTTCCCAGCTCTGCCCAGCCCCGGTACCTCGGAGCTGGCATCGGGGATCCTCCAGGAGTTCCCAAAACTGGCAGCAAACGGGGCCACATCCCCTCCGACCCGCAGGAAGTCATCTGGGCAAGGGATGCCGTGGATGCACCACCCGTCCTTGGCACGGCCACCCCTGGGACTGCCACTGCTGCGCCATGCAGGGTGCCAGCGAGGGGCCGGCCTTACCAGTGGGGTCGTCGTTGTAGGGGCCGCAGAGCCCCCGCGTGCTGCCCCACAGCTCGGCGCTGACCGTCACGTAGCTCGTCCCGCGCCCATCCACCTTCACGCGCACGCCCAGCCCGCTCTCCACGGCCACAAAGTCCCCAAGCCAGGTGATGCTGATCCCTGCGAGGACAAAATCAGGGTCAGGAGGGCACAGGGACGAGGAGGGGACCCAGTGGGGCTCTGCTGCATGTGGCCCCCCTGAGCTGGCACTGTCCCCCTGCAGCACCTGGTGCCACAAGCCACCAGGTCCCCAGCAGTGCCCCATGGGGACAGGAGAACCCAGCTGCCCCTCACCGCCGTGCAGGTGGGGCTGTCCCTCCGGCACCACCACGCTGTTCACGGAGACGTTCCGGCCCCGTGCCACCACCGTGTCCAGCCCAAATGTCATGTGCAGCACCTGCGGGATAGAGGCTGTGAGCAGGGGGACAATGGGGGCATGGCAGGGACCCAGCAGCCACAGATATTGTGGCACAAAGCGGGGATGGAACCTCTGCCATCCAACACAGGGCTAACCCCAGCCACCCTCTCCATCCACCCCGTGCACATCTCCCCGTCGCGTGCAGCCCTGGGGGTGGCCGGTACCTGCGGGCTGCCCATGGCGATGGTGACAGCCCAGGTGCCATCTGCGGAGGCAGCCAGGCTGTAGGCACACTCGCCCTGGAAGTGGAAGTGCCTCCCGTCGAAGCTGCGGTACCGGGAGCCAGCCCAGGCGAGGCAGCTGGCAGCAGGACGCTGGTGCCGTGCCACCGAACCCCGCGGAGCTGCGGGCAGGGGCACATCTCCTGTGCCGGGGGGGCGAGCACCACTCAGCAAGTGCCTGGCAGAGCCCTGCACCCGTCCCCCTACAGCTCGGGACCCCCAGACCCACCGGCGAGGGGCTGGTGGGCGCAGGCGAAGCAGAGCGCGGAGGAGGCGTTCCTCCAGCTGTGCCCCCAGGGCTGGTGGCAGCACTCGGCCATGCTCACGGCAGAGAGGTTGCGGGCACCCGGCGCGTCCTGGCACTGCCACCCGGCGTAGCAGTGCCCCAGCGAGCCTTCCCCTGCGGCAGAGGGATGCAGCTCGTCCCCGTGGCACTGCGATGCCCCCCTGCTGCCTGCTAAGCCCGGCGTGCAGGGGACCACGGTGCCACCGCGCCTCTGCCAGCCCCTTACCTTCGGTGCAGCGGGGGCCGCTCCAGCCGGCGCAGCAGGCGAGCACCGTGCGGTTCCTCACCACCGGCCGCGTCTCCGGGGGTCTGCGGAGCCGGGGGAGCCCTGGAGTCAGGCTGAGGGCGAGGGGCACGGGGACGGGCATCCCCTGGTGCCCCCTGCCCTCCCCGACACCGTGCACCCCCTGGAGCTCACTTGTAGACGTAGCACATGGGGGTGCCGGAGCCGGGCTGGGCGCTGGCAGGGGGGACGCCGCGGTCCCCTCCGTAAGCCTGGCGCATGCGGTCCCGGTCGATCCTCCAGCCCGCCAGGCTGTACTGGTACATGCTGGGGCAGGGCACCACGTCCTCACGCCGGGGGGACACCACCTCCTCCTCCGTCACCGGCACCGTCTGCTGGCACCACCGCCTGCCACGGCACCCGGTCACCCGCCGGCGTCACCGGGAGCCTGTGCCAGCCCGGCCCCGCTCCCCACGCAGGACTCACCCCTTGGCAGCCTCGGCTGCAGCCCAGAGCAGCAGCGAGGCCAGGATGCCCGTGCCCGTGCCACCGGGCTGCCGGGGCCGTGCCATCCCCGCCGTGGCTCACCGCTGCCTGCGAGCGCCGGCCAACCTTTGGAGAGGAGGATTTGGTGACGGCGCTGCTGGAGAGCCCACAGAGCCTGGGGAGTGCCCAAACTTTCCCCCCAGGGATGGCCCCTGCTCTCTTTCACCACTTCACGAGGGGTAAAGGCAGAGCTGGGGGTCCCTCCCCTCCCTGGGGGTCCCTGGTGATGGGGACAGGGTCCCAGACCCCGTGGGTGTGCCCAGGGGGTGCCCCCTGCTCGGTGGGACTGTGCCAGGGCTGGAGCTCGGAGGGACAGTGCCCAATGCCCCCCGCTCCCAGCAGAGCCCCTCACCTGGGGCTGCCCAGACCCGCAGCGCTCCGTCCTCTGTTCCCGGATCTCTCGCAGCCCCAAAATTGCCCCAAGGGGCAGCTTTTTATCAGGTGGGTCCGGCCGGCCAGGGCCAGCTGCGGGGCTGGCGATTGGGCCCAGCTGCCTGCCGTGGGGACCCCCCCGTGGCCCCAGGGGAGGCCGATGCCGTTTCTAGGGCAAAACGCTGCGGATTGGTGCCCCTGCAGTGGCTGTGCCCTGTCCAGCATCCTGCCCCATGGCCCCCCTGCGCCAGACACGGATGCTCCTGATCCCCACGTCCTGGTCCCGCTCATCCCTGCCAGGAATGCATGGGGGGGGTGCACATCTCAGCCCCCAGACCCACAGGAAAGGGCCCCACAAGGACAGGGACACCACAGGGCAGCCCCACAAGCCTGTGTCCCTGCCCCACAGCCCTGCGTCCCCCCAAGTCCCCGTGCTCCACAGCCCCAGCCCGGGGGGACCCCAGCCCCACAGCTCCCTGCTGGCTGCTCCCTGCCCCTCGTTGGCCCCCTGCTCATCTCCCAGCCCCAGAGCCATGTCCCCCTGTGTCCCCATAGCTGTTTCCCCATGTCCCCAGAGCCATATCCCTGTGTCCCCATAGCTGTGTCCCCCTCTGTGTCCCCATGCCTGTCTCCCTGTGCCGTGTCCCTGTGCCCCTGTCCCTGTGCCCCTCTCCCTGTGCCCGTGTCCCCGTGTCCCCACGCCGCTGCCCCCTCCAGTGCCAGGTTCAGCCCAAGGGAGCTGCTCAGCTCAGCACTGCGTGGCTTGGCACGGCTCGGCACGGTACAGCATTTCTCGTCTGGGATTGGCATGGCACATGACAATGTGGCACAGCACGGCATGGCATGGTATGGCACGGCTGGCACAGGTCGGCTCAGCTTGGCACAGCTCGGCATGGCTCAGCACAACTCAGCACAGCACAGCATGGCTTGGCACAGCTTGGCTCAGCTTGGCACGGCACAGGGCAACTCGGCACAGCTCGGCACATCCCGGGACAGTTTGGTTTGGCACGGCACAGATTGGCTCAGCATGGCTCAGCACAGCCCAGCACAGCTCAGCATGGCCCGGCACGGCTTGGCTCAGTTTTTCATGGCACGGGGCAGCTTGGCATGGCTTGGCACAGCCCGGGACAGTTTGGTTCAGCTTGGCTTGGTACGGCTCAGCATGGCTCAGCACGGCCCGGCATGGCTTGGCTCAGCTTGGCACAGCACAGGGCAACTCGGCACAGCTCAGCACATCCCAGGACAGTTCGGTTTGGCATGGCATAGCTTGGCTCAGCTTGGCACAGCTCAGCACAGCCCAGGACAGTCTGGTTCAGCTTAGCTTGGCATGGCTCAGCATGGCTCAGCACGGCCCAGCACAGCTTGGCTCAGCTTGGCATGTCACAGAGCAGCTTGGCACGGCTTGGCACATCCCAGGACAGTTCAGTTTGGCATGGCACAACTTGGATCAGCATGGCTCAGCATGGCTCAGCCCAGCCCAGCACAGCACAGCACGGCCCGGCACAGCTTGGCTCAGTTTTTCATGGCACAGGGCAGCTTGGCATGGCTTGGCACATCCCAGGACAGTTCGGTTTGTCATGGCACAGCTTGGCTCAGCATGGCTCAGCATGGCCCAGCACATCTCAGCACAGCACAGCATGGCCTGGCACAGCTTGTCTCAGCTTGGCATGTCACAGGGCACCTTGGCATGGCTCGGCACAGCCCAGGACAGTTTGGTTCAGCTTAGCTTAGCACGACTCAGCATGGCTCAGCACGACCCAGCACAGCTTGGCTCAGTTTTTCACAGCACAGGGCACCTTGGCACAGCTTGGCACATCCCAGGACAGTTCAGTTTGGCACAGCACAGCTTGGATCAGCATGGCTCAGCATGGCTCAGCCCAGCCCAGCACAGCACAGCATGGCCCGGCACAGCTTGGCTCAGCTTGGTATGGCACAGGGCAGCTTGGCACAGCTTGGCATAGCCTTGGACAGTTTGGTTCAGCTTGGCTTGGCACGGCTTGGCTCAGCTTAGCATGTCACAGAGCAGCTTGGCACGGCTCAGCACATCCCAGGACAGTTTGGTTTGGCACAGCACAGCTTGGCTTGGCATGGCTCAGCATGGCCCAGCACGGCTCAGCACGGCTCGGCACAGCTTGGCACGGCACAGGGCACCTTGGCACAGCTCTGCACATCCAAGGACAGTTCGGTTTGGCACAGCACAGCTTGGCTTAGCATGGCTCAGCACGGCCCAACACAGCTCAGCACAGCCCGGGACAGTTTGGTTCAGCTTGGCTTGGCTCAGCTTGGCATGGCACAGGGCACCTTGGCATGGCTCAGCACAGCCCAGGACAGTTTGGTTTGGCATGGCACAGATTGGCTCAGCATGGCTCAGCACAGCCCAGCACAGCTCAGCACAGCCCGGCACGGCTTGGCTCAATTTTTCATGGCACAGGGCAGCTTGGCATGGCTTGGCACAGACCGGGACAGTTTGGTTCAGCTTGGCTTGGTACGGCTCAGCATGGCTCAGCACGGCCCGGCATGGCTTGGCTCAGCTTGGCACAGCACAGGGCACCTTGGCACAGCTTGGCACATCCCAGGACAGTTCGGTTTGGCACAGCACAGCTTGGCTTGGCATGGCTCAGCATGGCCCAGCATGGCTCAGCACAGCCCAGCACAGCTTGGCACAGCTCAGCACAGCCCAGGACAGTTTGGTTCAGCTTGGCTTGGCACGGCTTGGCACGGCTCAGCATGGCCCAGCACGGCTCAGCACAGCTTGGCACGGCACAGGGCACCTTGGCACAGCTTGGCACATCCCAGGACAGTTCAGTTTGGCACAGCACAGCTTGGCTCAGCTTGGCATGTCACAGGGCACCTTGGCACGGCTCGGCACAGCCTGGGACAGTTCGGTTCAGCTTGGCTTGGCATGGCTCAGCATGGCTCAGCATGGCTCAGCATGGCCCGGCACGGCTTGGCTCAGCTTGGCACGGCACAGAGCAGTTTGGCATGGCTTGGCACATCCCAGGACAGTTCAGGTTGGCACAGTACAGATTGGCTCAGCATGGCTCAGCACGGCCCAGTACAGCTCAGCATGGCCCGGCACAGCTTGGCTCAGTTTTTCACTGCACAGGGCAGCTCATCACAGCTCAGCACATCCCAGGACAGTTCGGTTTGGCACAACACAACTTGGCTTAGCATGGCTCAGCACAGCTCAGCACAGCACAGCACGGCCCGGCACAGCTTGGCTCAGCTTAGCATGTCACAGAGCAGCTTGGCACGGCTCGGCACATCCCAGGACAGTTTGGTTTGGCACAGCACAGCTTGGCTCAGCATGGCTCAGCATGGCCCAGCACGGCTCAGCACAGCCCGGCACAGCTTGGCTCAGCTTGGCACAGCACAGGGCACCTTGGCACGGCTCGGCACAGCCCAGGACAGTTTGGTTTGGCACGGCACAGCTTGGCTCAGCTTGGCACAGCACAGGGCACCTTGGCACAGCTTGGCACATCCCAGGACAGTTCATTTTGGCACGGCACAGCTTGGCTCAGCTCGGCATGTCACAGGGCACCTTGGCACGGCTCGGCACAGCCCAGGACAGTTTGGTTCAGCTCGGCTTGGCACAGCTCAGCATGGCACAGCACGGCTCGGCACAGCTTGGCACAGCACAGGGCACCTTGGCACAGCTTGGCACATCCCAGGACAGTTCATTTTGGCACAGCACAGCTTGGCTCAGCTTGGCATGTCACAGGGCACCTTGGCACGGCTCGGCACAGCCCGGGACAGTTTGGTTCAGCTTGGCTTGGCACAGCTCAGCATGGCACAGCACGGCTCGGCACAGCTTGGCACAGCACAGGGCACCTTGGCTCAGCTTGGCACATCCCAGGACAGTTCATTTTGGCACAGCACAGCCCGGCACAGCCCGGCACAGCCCGGCACGGCTCGGCACGGCTCGGCACGGCTCGGCACCTCTCGGCTCGGCTCGGCTCGGCTCGGGGCGGTGCCGCACGGCGGGCGTGCTGCCGGGAGCTGTAGTCCCGCTGCCCGCCTGTGCCGGTGCCCCGGGGCCGGGGCCGCGCGGCGGCGGCGGGGGGCGAGCGGCGGGGCCCCGGGTGCGCTCCCGGCTCCGTCCCGGTCCCTCCGGGGGGCGGCGGCGCCGGTTGGGGGGGGCCCCGGTGGGGCGGGGGGGGACCGGCGGCCACCGCGGGCGGGGGGGCGGGCGGCGGGGCCGGGCCCGGTGGAGGCGGCGGAGGCGCAGGTAGGGGCGGTGGAAGGGGGCCCGGGGACACGGAGAGGGGCGCACGGGGGGGGTCGGCACCGGGAATGGGAACGGGAATGGGGACGGGAACGGGAACGGGGCCGGGCCCCGCTCGGCGGCGAGCACCGGGGGGCGGAGGGGGGGTGGGGGAGGCGCGCCCCCGGGGGCTGGGTGCGGGGCTGAGGGGGCTGTGGGGGGGTTTTGGGGGGTTATGGGGGGGTTATCGGGGGTTATAGGGGCTTATAGGGGGGTTATGGGGGGGTTACGGGGGGCTATGGAGGGGTTATGGGGGATTATGGGGGGTTTGGGGAGGTTATGGGGGGGTTATGGGGGCGTGGGGATGGGGACAGTGGGGTGGGGGAGCCAGGGGGCAGTGGGGGGCGCAGGGGGGACATGGGGCAATTGGGGGGGACAGAGCAGGGCTGGGAGGGGCTGGGGGGGCACAGGGGCAGTGGGGGGCACGGGGGGGACACGGGGAGAAATGGGGCAATGGGGGGGGGACAGGGCAGGGCTGGGGGTCGGGGGGGGAGCACAGGGGTGACAGGGGGCACGACCCCCTCGGGGTGCCCGGGATGGGGCAGCAGCGCTGGTGCCGTGTCCCCACTGGGGGTGCTGGGGGCTCCCCAAGGCCGGGGGGCTCCAGCTGCTCCCCTCTGGTTTTCCCAATGCCCCCCGCAGGGGCTGAGCCCCCCCCAAGTGCCGACGGGAGCGGCCGCTGAGGACGGCACCATGAGGGAGAGCTTCGACGCCCTCCTCGCCCTGGGTAAGGCAGCGGCACCGACACCCACACCGGGGGCTCCGGGTTTGCGCCCGTGCCCGCCGCAGAGCCACGAGCTCGGGGGCCCGGCTAGGCGGTGGTGCCGGCCCCCAGCCCCGCTGCAGCTGGGTTTTGGGGTGCGGGGCCCAGGGGGGAGCCAGGAGCTGGGATTGGGAGCCGGAGCCACCCCGGTGCTGTCCCACGCAGGTGTCCCCATCACCAAGCCGGAGCCGGTGCCGCACACGGAGCAGGCGGAGGAGCCGCGCACCCAGGCGCCGGTGGAGGAGACGGAGGCAGCGGGCTGCGCCGGCTCAGGTGGGTACCAAAACCTTGGGGTCCCTGGATCTGGAGGGGATCTGGAGGGGATCCCCGGCTTTACCACGCTTTCTCCTGGCAGCGAGGCTGCTGGTCCCCAAGGCGGAGGCGCTGCCTGAGGGCGATGGCGAGGAGCAGGCGGGCGGCGGGGACGCGGGGTCCGTGCAGGGGCACGGCAGCCTGGAGCTCGGCTGCTCAGGTGAGGTTCCCGTGCCGGCACCACCAGCTCGTGGCAAACCCACCGGTCGGCACGGTGCGGGCACGCTGGGGGCACACGGTGAGAATCACTGGGTCCCCGCGGCGGTGCCGCCCGTCCGTAGCACGGGGCGCTCCGACCGCGTCCCCACGGCCCCGCTCTGTGCTCCGCAGAGGACTGGCTGGTGCGGAAGGTGAAGGTGGAGGACGAGGACGAGGAGTGGCCGGCCAGCCTCAGCGCCGAGGCCCTGCTGGCGGGGCAGCTCCCGGGCAGCGCCTCCCCGCCCGCCGCGGGCGCCTGCAAACCGGAGCCGCCGAGCCCCGGTGAACCGGCGGAGCTGGGCTACGGCGCGCTGCCCGCCTTCGCCTGGCCGCTGCTGGGCGAGGGGCTGGCCGGCCCCGGTGCTTGCCAGCACTGCTGCTGCGCGGCGCAGCCCCGGCCGTGCGGGCAGTGCGGCTCCCCGGGCCCCCCGCGCCCTTTCGCCTGCGCCCAGTGCGGGAAGGGTTTTGGCAAGAAGGCGCACCTCACCCGGCACCTGCGGGTGCACACGGGCGAGCGGCCCTACCCCTGCGCCCAGTGCGGCCGGCGCTTCCGCCAGAAGATCCACCTGCGCTCCCACCAGAAGACGCACACGGGCGAGCGGCCCTTCCCCTGCAGCGAGTGCGGCCGCCGCTTCCGCAAGAAGACGCACCTGGTGCGGCACCTGCGCACCCACACCGGCGAGCGCCCCTACGCCTGCGCCTGCTGCGGCCGCAGCTTCGCCCACAAGCAGCACCTCCTGCGGCACCAGCAGCTGCACGCCGAGCCGGCCGACGGCACCGCGCTGCCGCCCGCCGAGCAGAAGCCCTTCCCCTGCCCCGAGTGCGGGAAGAGCTTCAGCTGGAAGAAGAACCTGACGTCCCACCGCCGGCTGCACCTGGAGGGGCGGCCCTTCGCCTGCGCCGAGTGCGGCCGCGGCTTCAGCGACAAGCGGCACCTGACGGCTCACCTGCGCGGGCACATGGGGCTGAAGCCCTACGCCTGCCCCCACTGCGAGAAGACCTTCAGCCACAAGCCCAACCTGACCACGCACCAGCGCACCCACACGGGCGAGCGCCCCTTCGCCTGCCCCGACTGCGGCCGCGGCTTCGCCCACAACCAGCACCTGCTGCGGCACCTGCGGGTGCACACGGGCGAGCGCCCCTTCGCCTGCCCCCAGTGCGGGCGCTGCTTCAGCTCCCGGCCCAACCTGATCGCCCACACCAAGGCGCACGCCGGCGCGCGCCCCTTCACCTGCGAGCAGTGCGGCCGCGGCTTCAGCCGCAAGTCCCACCTGGCGCGGCACCAGGCGGTGCACACCGGCACCCGGCCCCACGGCTGCGCCCAGTGCGGCAAGCGCTTCAGCTCCAAGACCAACCTGGCGCGGCACCAGGCCGTGCACACCGGCCACCGGCCCTACATCTGCACCCAGTGCGGCAAGAGCTTCAGCCGCAAGACCCACCTGCTGCGCCACGAGCGCACCCACGCCACGGCCCCCGCGCCCCGGCAGAGCTGGGTGGCCCCGGCCCCCGCCACCTGAGCGCCGGGAGCTGAGCCCCTGCCCGCGGGGCTGCCGTGCTCCGTGTCCTGCGCCGGCACCGCGGTCAAGGAGAGGAACCGGCTGCTCCGACGTGGAGTGCCCAGCTCCGGGGACCTTTGTGGCATCGAGATGGGGACAAGGACAGAGCTGCCGTGCTCCTGCCGATGGGGACAGTGCAGGGCACCCGATGATGCTCTTGGCCCCGGCACCGGGACGCTGCGTCTGGGCTCGCTGCCCTTCTCCAGGCAGGGCCCAGCGAGGCGGCTCCAGCACCGGAGCGCTGGCCTGTGGCAGGGCTGGTGGACCTGGGGCAGCAGGGCCAGCACCTGGGGGAAAAGCTCCCCGCAGCCGCACGGGGGGCACGAGCCCTGCTCCCAGCCCTGCCCAGGCCTGGCAGGCTCCCCCCTGGCAGGAACAATTCGTAAATGCCAATAAACCATCCTTTGCCAAGTTTCCCTGGGGATGTTGTGGGGCTGAGCAGGAGCCAGTGGAACGGTGCGGGGTGTGTGGGGTGCCAGCACCGCGGGGCTGGTGGGATGCAGCAGAGCGTGGGGGCTGCGTGGGGCCACGCTCCCACCCCAAAACCCCTCGGCTTTAGGCAGGGCTGGGGTTCCCGGGCAGGTAGCGGTGCTGCAGGCTCTCCTGGCGCCGGCCGCATGCCTGCGGGTTGTTTTTTCCACCGTCCTGCGGCGCGCCGAGCTGAATCCGCGCTTGTTTGCTGCTGGAAGGGGGGAGAAAACACGAGCCTGGGGCCGCAACCGCAGGCGGGAGCCGTGCAGCAGCACACGTAAAAAGGTGCCTGGTGCTGAACCTCGGCGTGGGGCAGCGCAGGACAGGGCTGAGCCGTGCTGGCAGCATCCAGCTCCTGCTGGATCTGGCACGGGAAAGGGACACCGGGCTCCCCACCGGGGATGCTGCCCCCACCCCAAATCCCAGCCTTGTGTCACCCCATCCCCATCCCATCTCGCCATCCCTGGCAGCCGGTGACGGTGCCAGGAGGGCAGCAGGACAGCGGGGACGGGGCGAGCTGGCACATCCCCATCCCCTGGGTGCCCCCAGCCCCGGCAGCAGCGGGGGGGCTGGCGGTGGTGGTTCTCGTTTATCTCCCCGCTGCAGCACCGTGGGGCTCCCGGCTGGGTTTCCTGTTATTGCTGCGGCCGGCACGGAGCTGGCAGGGCCGGCACCGCCGCGACGGAAGGGAGGGGGCCGGGGCCCTGCCGCTGCCGCCCTTCCCGTGGCCGCCAGGCACCATCCGGCCCCGGGATGGGGCTGCGGCCCCCCGGAGGGAAGGGTGGTGGGGGGCTGGTGTGGGCATTGGGAAGGGGTTTGTCACCAAGAGGTGGTTGCGCACTGGAAGGGGCTCCCCAGGGGTGCGGGCACGGCACCAAGGCTGAGTTTAAGCAGCGTTTGGGCTCTGCTCTCAGAATTTTGGGCAGACCTGTGCGGTGCCAGGGGTTGGGCTCGGTGAGCCCTGTGGGTCCCTTCCAGCTCGGGATGTGTCTGGGGACAGCGGTCACGGCGGGGCTGTGGGCACGGCTGTGGCACAGGGACGTGACCAGGGACACTGGTGGTGGCATGGGGACGTGACCGGGGACACCAGTGAGGGCATGGGGACGTGACTGGGGACACTGGTGAGGGCACGGCGGTGGCACAGGGACATCAGCCCCAGTGCAGGCAGGGCCGTGGCCCCGTGGGTGCCCGGCAGCCGTGGGAGCAGCCCTGGCTGGTGAGGGGTGTGGGGGCTGGAGGACCCTCATCCATCCCTCTGTCCCATCCGTCCGTCTGTCTGTCCTCCCCTCTGTCCCAGCCATCCCTCCCATCTGTCTGTCCGTCCATCCATCTCGTCATTCCTCTGCTCCATCCGTCCGTCCATTCATCCATTTATTCAGGTGTCCGAGTGTCCGTTTATCCACCCCTCTGTCCGTCTGTCCATCCATCCATCCATCCATCCATCCATCTGTCCGTCCGTCCGTCCACCCCATGCGCCCACCTGTCCCACCCCTGGGATCGCAGAACCGCTGAGGCTGGAGGAGACCCCCCGGGACCCCCAAGTGCAGCCCCCCCCCCCCCCCGTGCCACGAGCCCGCTGCCGTGCCATGACCCTCGGTGCCATCTGTCCGTCCGTCTGTCTGTCTGTCCGTCCGTCCATCCACCCCATCCCCCCCCCACATTCTCCCCCCCCCCGATGCCCTTCGGTCCCGGTGCTGCTCCCGGTGCCCCTCCCCCTCCATCACCACGGCAACGGGAGGCGGAGCCGAGGGGGCCACCAGGAGCCACCGTTCGGTGAGCGCGCGGGGGGGTCCCGGTGCTTGGAGAGGTGGGGGGGGTCCCCGGTGTCTCCCCACCTCCTGCCCCGAGCACCCCACGGAGAGCCCCGGGGGGGTCAGGAGGGGGTCCCACGGGGGGGGTCTGAGCTTCACGGGGGGGATTTGAGCCCCACAGGGGGGTCTTGCGGGGGCTGTGCCGGTGCCAACCCTCGGGGTCCCCGCAGGGCGCACGGCGCGGATGGAGGCGCACGGGGAGAAGGGCGAGGAGGGCGCGGGGCTGCGGATCACGGCGCAGCTGCTGAAGGCGAGCAGCGGGCAGTTCGCCCTCGACTCCATCCTCCTGCTGCGCCTGCGGGGCCGCGGCATCGCCGACCTGGGCTGCTTGGGCGACTGCGCCCACCTGGAGTGGCTCGACCTCTCCGGCAACTCCATCTCGCAGCTGGGCCCGCTGGCCGGCCTCAAGCAGCTGGCCGTCCTCAACCTCTCCCGCAACCGCGTCTCCAGCCTGGAGCCGCTGGGTTCCTGCGAGAACCTCCAGAGCCTCAACCTGGCCGGGAATCTGGTGAGCAGCCTGCAGCAGCTGCGCTGCCTGGCCGGCTTGCGGCGCTTGGAGAGCCTGCGGCTGCGCGACGCCCTGGGCCAGCTCAGCAACCCCGTCTGCGCCGCCTCCGCCGCCTACCGCGCCGCGCTGGCCGAGGCGCTGCCCGGCCTCAAGGCCATTGACGGCGAGCGGGTTTCGGGTCGGGGCAGCGAGCTCTTCCAGCTGTGCCGCGACCTGGATGGTTCGCCGGGTGCCGGTCCCGGTCCCGCGCCACCCCGCGCCGCCCAGCCCTGGGTGCAGGCGAGTTTTTGGGAGCCGCCGCCGCCCCGGCGCAGCTCCATCATCGAGGAGGCGTACAAGCAGTTTGGGGAGGTGCTGCAGGAGTGCCGCGAGCTCAGCCGGCGCGCCGACGACACCATCGCCCAGGCGGAGCGGGCGCTCAGCGTCCGCACGGACCCCACGGGCTCCTTCGTCTTCTGAGGGCTCCCGGTCCCGGAGCCCCGTGCGCCCCCGTCCCAATTCCAGCCGCCCCCAAGGAGCCACGGGGCCGACCTCGCCTCCGGGCTGCTGCGGTGCCCAAATCCCACTGCGCTCCGGCTCCTTCATCCTCCTCGTTGTGCTCCGTGGGGACCCGAGCTCACGGCACCCATGGTACCCAGGCTCCCCATCCCTCCCGCCGCCGCCACAGCAGCAGAGGAGCAGCTCATCCAAATGTCTGTCGGATTTTGGAGCTGTCCCCGACCCCCCCGGCACGGTGGGGATGGGGGCTGCAGGGCGGGGGGGGTGTTATGGGGCTGTGCATTAAAGGTGTGGGGCTGTCCTCGAGGTCCCCGCTGCTTTGTGCTGCGTCCCGGTGCATCCCAAATCCCTCCTGAGCCTGCCAGGGTGCAAGACCCACGGGGGCAGCGTGCGGGGGGGGTCACAGCCTTGGCAGAGCCCCCCCCCCGGGCACCCCCAGGAGCGGGGACGTGGAGCCCAGTCCGCCCCATCAACCCCGAATGGGAATGAGAGCGGAGACCAGCAGAGGCAGAGCTGGGGTTTACTGGTGCGTGCGGACACTGCCTAGGCGTGGGTTTTGGGGGGTTTAGGGGGGGGGCCGCCTGCAGGACGCCCCCTCCCTTCATTGCACAGCGCTGGGGGGGGCAGCAAGCTCGGGGGGCCGGGCTGGCCCCGGATCAGCATCCTTTAGGGCTGGCCTGGAAAAAGAGGGGGACAGGGGGGGGAGCTGAAAGCTGGCTGCGGGGTGAGCCCCCCGCCTGCACCTCCCCATTTAGGGGCACCCAGGGGAGGGAGGTGGGTGCCCGGGGGGGCCGGGGGGGCCGTCCCCGTACCCACCGTGGTTTTGGGGCAGCCGCCCTAGGCTTGATAAGCTCTGGAGAAGGCGAACATGCCGGGCAGGTAGAGGGCATCCAGCGCCTTGCCGGCCTCCTCCACGGCCCTACACTCGGCCTCGTCGCGCTGCTTTATCTCCTGCGGAGCAGAGGGCGAGGGGGGTGGCACCGGGGCACCTCTGGGACCCCCATGAGTGCCCCGCAGCCCCCCCCAACAGCCCACCCCATAGCTCACCTTGACGGCCAGGTGGTGGCTGGGCGCGCAGTTGTGGTACTTGTCCAGCACTTTGGGGACATCGCTGGTGTCAAACTTGTAGCACGCCAGGCAGGCCGGCCGCCTCTGGGGACACAACGGGGTCAGCGGCGCTGCCCCCCCCCCCGGCCCCCCAGCCCACCCCCGGTCCCACAAATCTCACCCGGTTCTCCACCACTTTGCAGTTCTGCGTCCTCTGCGCCCTCTTCCTGCAGTTGGT
This sequence comes from Anas acuta, assembly GCF_963932015.1. Taxonomy (NCBI): domain Eukaryota; kingdom Metazoa; phylum Chordata; class Aves; order Anseriformes; family Anatidae; genus Anas; species Anas acuta. Next base: position 762,598 of record NC_088980.1, read on the forward strand.
CTGCACGAGGTTGACGCGGAGCTGGACGAACGTCCCCGAGGGGTCTTGCTGGTGCGGGGAGGGAAACGACCCCATAAGAGGCGGGGAGGGGGGGACGCGGGGGGGCACGGGGGGATATTTCGGGGTGCCCATGGGGTGAGGAGAGGCAGGAGCCGCCTGGGTGTAGTGAGGAAGGAGCGGGAGGGACCCGAAAATTTGTGCTGCCCCCTGCCCCCTCCTGCTGCCACCGTCCCCATGGGCGCAGGGACAACGGCCCCGAGGGCGAACCCAGCCCCAAATCAACCCGAGGCCCCGTGAGGGGTGAGCGGATCCGAGGGGGGCGTCCCCACGGTCCCCAAACCCCCCGTGAGCACCGGCAGTGCCTGGGGGGAGCTCCGGGGGAACGGGATGGAGCCGAGCTGGGGGTCCGTGTCCTAACTGGGGACACCGGGATGGGACGGAGCCGAACTGGGACACCCCTGCCTGGGGACACCGGGACGGGACAGAGCCGAACCGGGGCTCCATGTCCTAACTGGGAACACTGGGACGGGATAGAGCCGAACCGGGACACCCCTGCATGGGGACACTGGGACGGGACGGGGCCGAACTGGGACACCCCTGCCTGGGGACACCGGGTTGGGACGGAGCCGAACCGGGGCTCCACGTCCTAACTGGGAACACTGGGACGGGATGGGGCCGAACTGGGACACCCCTGCCTGGGGACACCGGGACGGGACGGAGCCGAACCGGGGCTCCACGTCCTAACTGGGGACACTGGGACGGGACGGAGCCGAACCGGGGCTCCACGTCCTAACTGGGAACACTGGGATGGGATAGAGCCGAACTGGGACACCCCTGCCTGGGGACACCGGGTTGGGACGGAGCCGAACCGGGGCTCCACGTCCTAACTGGGGACACTGGGACGGGACGGAGCCGAACCGGGACACCCCTAACTGGGGACACTGGGACGGGACGGGGCCGAACCGGGACACCCCTAACTGGGGACACTGGGACAGGACGGAGCCAAGCCCAGACACCGCATCCTGCCTGGGGACACCGGGACGGGACGGAGCCGAACCGGGGCTCCACGTCCTAACTGGGGACACTGGGACGGGACGGAGCCAAGCCCGGACACCGCGTCCTGCCCAGGGACACCGGGTTGGGACGGAGCCGAACCGGGACACCCTGTCCTAACTGGGGACACTGGGACGGGATGGAGCCGAACTGGGACACCCCTGCCTGGGGACACCGGGACGGGACAGAGCTGAACTGGGGCTCTGTGTCCTAACTGGGGACCCTGGGACGGGATGGGGCTGAACTGGGACACCCCTGCCTGGGGACACCGGGACGGGACGGAGCCAAGCCCGGACACCGCGTCCTGCCCAGGGACACCGGGTTGGGACAGAGCCGAACTGGGGCTCCGTGTCCTAACTGGGAACACTGGGATGGGATAGAGCCGAACCGGGACACCCCTAACTGGGGACACCGGGACGGGACGGAGCCAAGCCCGGACACCGCGTCCTGCCCAGGGACACCGGGACGGGACGGAGCCGAACCGGGGCTCCGCGTCCTAACTGGGGACACTGGGACAGGACGGAGCCAAGCCCGGACACTGCGTCCTGCCCAGGGACACCGGGACGGGACGGAGCCGAACTGGGGCTCTGCGTCCTAACTGGGGACACTGGGACAGGACGGAGCCAAGCCCGGACACTGCGTCCTGCCCAGGGACACCGGGACGGGACGGAGCCGAACTGGGGCTCTGCGTCCTAACTGGGGACACTGGGACGGGATGGAGCCGAACTGGGACACCCCTGCCTGGGGACACCGGGACGGGACAGAGCTGAACCGGGGCTCTGTGTCCTAACTGGGGACACTGGGACAGGACAGAGCTGAACCGGGACACCGCGTCCTGCCTGGGGACACCGGGACGGGACAGAACCGAACTGGGACACCGCGTCCTGCCCGGGGACACCGGGACCCGGCGTCCCCGTGTCCGCTCCCGGTGGTGCCGTGGTTAATGAGTAGCCGAACCCCGCCGGCGCACCCTGCCCCGTGCCAACGGGCACGGCCAGCACCACCGGGACACCCCCAAACCCCCGGCGTTCCCCACCACGACCCCCGCAGGGGTCAAGGGGTCACGGGTAGGGTCCCCCCCCCCCGGTGCCGGTAGCGGGACCCACGGGGCACTCACCCGCTCTTGCACCCCCTCGAGGGATTGCTCCCTGAAGAGGAAGTGCACGGAGCCCCGGCCGTGGAAGTACTCGAGCACCTCCCGCACCACGCGCCGCTGCAGGGGGGGCTGGCTACCGGCCACCACGGCCACCAAGCCCACGGCGAGGGCCAGCAGCAGCCGCCCCATCGCCGCCACCGCCACCACCGCCGCCGCTGCTTCTTCTCCCGGTCCCAAACGGCCCCGAACGGCCCCGCTCCGCCCCCCCGGGAGGAGGCGCACCCATGGGGGGGGGTTCGGGGGGGTTACGGGGGGGGTTGGGAGCGAGAGGGCGGCGGGCACGGGGTGGGAAAAAGGGGGGGTGGGGAGGGGGGGGTGGAGAGGGTGGGGAGGGAGGGGGGTAATGGGGGGGTGGGGAGGGGGGTAATGGGGGTAATGGGGGGGTAACGGGGGGTACCAAATGGGTAGTGGGGGGTAATGGGGGATACTGTGGGGTAATGGGGGGGTAATGGGGGGTAACAAGGGGGTAGTGAGGGGGTAACGGGGAGGTACTGAGGGGTATTGGGGGGGTACCGGGGGGTACCGAATGGGTAGTGGAGGGTAACGGGGGGTAACAGGGGATAATGGGGGGATAATGGGGGGGTAGCAGGGGAATAAAGGGGGGTAACAGGGGGTACTGGGGAGTAATGGGGGGTACCTAGGGGGTACTGGGGGGGTACTGGGGGGGTACTGGGGGGTATCCAAGGGGTACCAGGGGGTAATGGGGGGGTAATGGGGAGTTACAGGGAGGTACTGGGGGGTAACGGGGGAATAACGGGGGGCGTCTAGGGGGGGAATGGGGGTACTGAGGGGTACTGGGGGGTACTGGGGGGGGTCCGGGGGGTACCTAGGGGGTAATGGGGGATAACAGGGGAATAACGGGGGGTAACAGGGGTAATGAGGGGGTAATGGGGAGTAACGGGGGAGTACTGCGGGGTAATGGGAGGTACTGGGGGGGTACTGGGGGGGTAATGGGGGATACCCAGGAGGTATTGGGGGGCAACGGGGAAATAACGGGGGGGTTCTGGGGGGTAACGGGGGGTACCAAAGGGGTAGTGGGGGGCAATGGGGGGTAACAGGGGGCACCGGGGGGGTAACGGGGGATAATGGGGGGGGGTACCGGGGGGTATTGGGAGGTAACGGGGGGCACTGGGGAATAACGGGGGGGTACTGGGGGGTACCGGGGGTTAACGGGGGGGTACCGGGGGTCGCCCCCCCTGCCCGGGCAGGGGCAGGGGCAGGGGCAGGGGCTCGGTACCACCCGGCCCGGCCCCGCCTGAGGGGGGGGGGGGGGGGGGGGGGTAACGGGGGAGGACTTCGGGGTCCGGCAGGGGGCGCTCTAGCACACATCGGGCAACTCTATGGTAGCGCCGCTCTAGGTGCGCGCTCTATGGTGCCGCGCGCTACTTCCGGCCCGCCCCTGGGTTGGGGAGGGTGACCCGGAAGTGCTGTGGCGGGCGGGCGGGCGGGAACTACAACTCCCAGCAGCCCCCGCGGCGGGCGCGGCTTAACCCCTCCCCCTCCCCTTTCCCCCCCCTTCACATCCAGCCGGCGTCGCCGCCGCGCTGACGTCACCGCGCCGCGGCGACGTCAGCACGCCGCGGCGACGTCAGCACGCCGCGGGACGCCGGCGGCCGTGAGTCCCCCGGGGAGGCGGCCCCGGGGCTGGGGGGGGGGGGGCGGGGAACGGGGCCCGGGGAGGGGGGGGGGGGAACGGGGGGAGGGGCCCCGGTGCCCCCGTATCGCGGAGCCGCCGCCCCCGGAGCCCCCGGGCCTGCGGCTGCCGGAGCGGAGCCCCCGAGGCCCCCCCGCGGCCTCTGTGTGTGCCCGGTACCGGCTGGGGGGGGTGGGGGGGTGATAGAGGGGGAACGGGGGGCTCGATGTCGCGATAACGGGACCAGGGGGTGATGGTGAGTCAGCTGTTATCGCGATAGTGGGGGCTAATGGTGAATCCATCGGCACTGAGGTACCGGGGGCTGTCGGTGGGGCCCTCATATCGCGATATGGTCGCCCAGTGTCATAGCAGTGGGTAATGGTGAGTCAGCCAGTATCGCGATAGAGTCCCCCAGTATCATACCAGTGCCTGACGCTGGGTCCCCAGAATCGTGATACCGGTGGCTGATGGGTTCTCAGTGTCGTGATATCAGTGAGTAATACTGGGGGCTCAGCATCACGATAGCAGTGCCTAACGGTGAGTCTCCCAGTATCACGATAGAGTCACCCAGTATCACGATACAGAGTCTCCCAGTGTCATACCAGTGCCTGACGCTGGGTCCCCCAGAATCGTGATACCAGTGGCTAACGGGTGCTCAATATCACGATACCACTGCCTAGTGGTGGGTCCCTCGGTGTCACGATACCGATGCCTATCGGTGAATCGCTCAGTATCACAATATCCGTGCCTCGCAGTATTGTTGTCGCGATACCAGTGGCTCACAGTGGGTGCTCGGTGTCATGATACTGATGGCTAACAGTTGGGTGCTCAGTATCGCGATAGCAGTGCCTAACAGTGAGCCCCTCAGTGTCACAATACCAGTGCCTAACGGTGAGTCTCCCAGTATCACGATACCGGTGGCTGATAGCGGGTGCTCAGTATCACGACACCAGCACCTAGCAGCGAGCCCCTCAGTGCTGTGACACCAGTATCTCCCAGTAGCTCCCAGTATCGCGATACCGGTGCCTGGCATCACCCTGGGCACACCGCTCCCAGTCCCAGCCCTCGGTCCCGGCGAGCTGCCAGGGGCGGCTCCAACCAGAGCCCCAAAAATGATCCCAAAAGAGGCTGGGGGCTTATCCACCCCCCCAAAAAAAACACGGGGAGGGGTCCCCGAGGAGCCCGGGGCAGTTTTTGGTTTTTGGGGGCACCGATTCGGTGCTGGCCGCGTCAATTGGGGCAAATCCGAGCCCTGGCGTCCCTAAAAATGGGGCAGAAAGGAGAAAAAAAAGGGATAGAGGGTGGGGGACCGCAGCCATCCGACCCCCCCCGCGGCCGTGCCTGCCAACCCCCCCCCCGCCAAAAAAAACCACCCCAAAACACGCTCAGGGCTGCGGGGCCGGCTGGGGGACCCCCCCCAAAACCCCCCAAACCCCCCAAAACCCCAAATGGGTTTGAACCCGGAGCCGCGGGGGCCGCATTTTATCCCCCCCCCCCCCCAGCTGCAGGACTACAACTCCCGGCAGCGCTCGGCGCGCGGGCCGCGGGGAGGTTTTCCTGTAAACAGAGCCCCTGAACTCGGGCCAGACCCCGGGGCTGGCTCCTTCCTTCCCCCCTCGGAGAGCTCGCAGGAGGAGGAGGAGGAATTTGGGGGGGGGCTCCCGCCGTGCCCCCCCCCCCCCACCGCCGCGCTCACCGCTCCCCTCGGCTCCCGCAGGGCCCCCGCCGCAGCCATTTGGAGGAAGTTGGGGAAGAGCCGAGCCCGCCCTGGAAGCTGGAGGGGGAGGACACGGCCGCCGCCACCCCCCCGCGCCCCACGGCCCCCAGTGGGGGCACCATGTCCGCCGGGGGGGCTCCCCAGGTAGGTTTTTTTGGGGGGGGGGATGAGGGGTCCCCGGGGATCCGCCGTGCCCCGAGGGCCACGCGCGTGCGGGGCGGGGGGGGCCCGGCCTTGCCTTTTGTGCCGCCCGGCGGCCTCCTGGGGGTCGGGAGCTGCCCCCCCCCGGTGATTTTCTCCCCCCCCCTCCGGTCGCCGGGGGGCTGCTCTCGGCCCCCGTGCGAGGTTTTCCTTTTGGGGTTGGCATTTGGGGAAGTTGTGACAGGCGCCGGGGCTGCCATCTGCTCCCCTCCCGCTCCTGCCAAACCAGCGGGGAGCGCCGGGGGGGGGGACACGAGGGGAGCCCCCGGGGGGGGTGGAAAGGGGCACCAGGATCCCCCGAGGAGCTGCTCGGGGTTTTCCCTCTTTGGTCCCGGCCCTGGATGGGTGGTCCTGAGGTTTTTGGGGGAGTTTTGGGGTGCTAAAAGGGATCGGGGAGGGTCGTGGGGGATGGCTCGGGATCGCTGCGACACCACCCAGCGCCCCGGCCCCACGCCTCCCGCCTGGTGAAAAGCAAAATAAAATAAAATAAAATAAAATAACCAAAAAAAGGAAAAAGTGACCCCAAAAACGCTTCCCCTCTCTCCCGGAGCAGCCTGCCCACGTCCTGAACCTGCTCCCTTACCCCAGGCTGAACGAGGTGCCCAGGGCTGGCCATGAGCTGGATGCCGCGGGCGCAGAGATCCCCTCCGACCCCTGCACAGGTGAGGGGGCACCCGGGGGGGCGCAGGATCCGTTCCTAAAACCCCTGCAGATGTGGCACGGGGCGGGGGGAGGAGGAGGAGAAGGAGAAGGAGGAGGAGGAGGAAAACCCCCGCCCACGCCGCAGGCAGGTGGAGGCTTTGCTCCCGGTTTGGGGTTGGGGCCGCGCCGGTGGCATTCCTGGGGGAGCCTTTGAAATCCTACCGTGGAAACGCCGGGCGGGGGCTGAGGGTGCCGGGGTGAGGCTGGGGGGGGGCTCCGCAGGGGCGCCGCCGCGTTCCAGGGCTGGGTGCTCTCCCTCACCTCTCGCTGGAGCGCGCGCGCTGCCAGGAGGAGGGAGGCTGGAGCTGGGGTTGCTTTTTTATCTTTAATTACACTCCAGGCAGCGGCGGCTTAAAAATAGATGAAAGCAGCGCCCCGAGGCTGGGTTAATTTTAGCTGATTTGTGAATTAAGACGCAGGCAATCTCCCCGCATAATGATGTGTCTGCCGAATGCATGTTTTGCAGTGTGACAGTTCATGGTGACCAGCTCTTATCCCTTCAACCAGGCTACAGATTTTTCAAGCCCGGTGGCTTGTTCGGTATTAAACAGTCGGAGGAGCCGTTCCCCGAAGGCCAGACAATGCAGGAGGACAGCAAGATCCTCGTGAGCCCGTGTGCAGGTAGGTGCTTCCCCTGGCCCTGCGGGGGCTTCGCAGCGCTTGGCGATCGTCCCCGGCAGGGGACGTTGCTCCTGCGGGGCCGTTTTGGGCCAGTTAGGGGAAATTTTGCCCATTTCCACGGGTGGAACGGGCTCTGGAAGGGTTCTGCCCCCTCCCCGGGTGGTTAGGGCGCTCTGAACGGCGGCCGAGGCCTCTGAAATGGATGTCTTGAATCTTTTTTGGAATCTAGTTGAGCCCGGGCGAACGAGCAAAGTGGAGCAGCCCGACGAGAAGCCCGGGGTCGCCGCGGGCTCGCTGGAGCTGTACCCGGCGGGCGCCGGCGGCTCGGGCCGCTGGTTCCACGGCGGGCAGCGCGCGCCCGAGCGGGCGGGCGTGGAGCGGGATGGCGCCCCCAGCCTCAGCCCGCTCCCGTCCCGGGTGGCCTGCTGGGCCCCCCAGCTCGGCAACGGCCCCTTCCGCTGCGCCCAGTGCGGGAAGGGCTTCCGCCAGAAGCAAAGCCTCATCACGCACGAGAGGATCCACACCGGGGAGAAGCCCTACCGCTGCGGGGACTGCGGCAAGAGCTTCAGCCAGCGGCCCAACCTGCTGACCCACCGCCGCGTGCACACGGGGGAGCGCCCCTTCCCCTGCACGCAGTGCGGCAAGAGCTTCAGCCAGAAGGCCAACCTGCTGGCCCACCAGCGCATCCACGCCGCCAACGAGAAGGCGCTGGCCGGGGGCGAGCAGGAGGACGGCGCCTCCGGCAAGCCCAAGCTGCGCGCCCCACCCCGCAGCTACCAGGACGACACCCCCTTCGTCTGCCCCGAGTGCGGCAAGAGCTTCCGCCAGAAGCCCAACCTCATCACCCACCGCCGCATCCACACGGGCGAGCGCCCCTTCACCTGCTTCCTCTGCGGCCGCAGCTTCAACCAGAAGACCAACCTGGTCACCCACTACCGCGTGCACACCGGCGAGCGCCCCTTCGCCTGCACGCAGTGCGGCAAGCGCTTCACCCAGAAAACCAACCTGGTGACCCACCAGAGCACCCACACCGACGTCCGCCCCTACCCCTGCGGGCAGTGCCAGAAGTGCTTCAAGGACAAGGTGTCCCTCAAAGCCCACCAGAAGACGCACGCCCCGCGCCAGCGGAGGTGCCCGGGCCGGGGTCCGGCTCCCACCCTACCCTTCGGGGCCGCCCCCACCCTGCTGCAGCCCGGGGGTCCCGAGCAGGACGGCACCTTCAGCCCCATGCCGCCGCTGCCGGTTCCGAAGATCCCCGAAAACCAAGAGCTGTACTCGTGCACCGAGAAGGGCTTCCCCCCGAAGGAGCAGCTCCTGCCCCACCAGCAGGCCCCGCTGGGGGAGCAGGCCTTCCCCTGCGTGCAGTGCGGGGAGGGCTTTTGCCCGAAGGTGGCCCTGCTCCGGCCGCAGCACGGCCCTGGGGCGGAGGCTCCTGCCGGCTGCGCCGCCGGCTTCAGCCCCGGCCCGCACCTCCTGGGGCACCTGGGGGTGCAGCCCGTCCTCGGGGAGGGCGCAGCCCCCGCGCCGCCCACCCCCGGGGCCGAGAAGCCCTTCATCTGCAACCAGTGCGGCAACAGCTTCGGCCTCTGGCTCTCCCTGGTGGCCCACCAGAAGACCCACGTGGGGCAGAAGGCCTTCCAGTGCCCCGAGCACGATAAGAGCTCCGGGGACGAGCTTTCCGCCAAGTCTCCCCAGGAGAAGGATCTGGACGGCAGAGCCTGGCTGTGCCCCGAGTGCGGGAGGAGCTTCGTGCAGTACGAGCGGCTGGTGAAGCACCGCCAGAACCACCGGGGCCGGGGGCCCTACCGCTGCGACGTCTGCGGGAAGCGTTTCAGCCTCAAAACCAACCTGGTGACCCACCAGCGCATCCACACGGGCGAGCGCCCCTTCACCTGCGGCGTCTGCGGCCGCCGCTTCAACCAGAAGGGAAACCTGGTCACCCACTACCGCACCCACACCGGCGAGCGCCCCTTCGCCTGCACCCAGTGCGGCAAGCGCTTCGCCCAGAAGCCCAACCTCATCGCCCACCAGAAGACCCACTCGGGCAGGCAGCCCTTCACCTGCCTCGAGTGCCCCAAGCGCTTCAAGAGCAAGCTCTCCCTCAGGGTCCACCAGCGCGTGCACGTGGTGGAGCAGCCCCAGAGCGAGCCGGGCCCGGGCCAGACGCCGCCCAGCCTGCAGGCGCACCCCGGCAGCCCCTACCCCTGCTCGCTCTGCGGGGAGTCCTTCGAGGAGCACGGCGAGCTGCAGCTGCACCGGCAGGGCCACGCCGGCGAGCGGCCTCACGCCTGCGCCGAGTGCGGGAAGCGCTTCCGTCAGAAGGTGAACCTGGCCGTTCACCAGCGGACCCACACCGGCGAGCGCCCCTTCCACTGCGCCGAGTGCGGCAAGGGCTTCAGCCAGAAGGCGCACCTCCTGCGGCACCGCAGGACGCACACGGGCGGCGTGCCACCCTCCTGCTGCGAGGGCACCTGCCCCGCTCACCGCGACCAGCCCGACGCCGGAGCTCCCCTGGGGAAAGGCTCGGCGCCGCCCGGCGTGCTGCTGCCCCCCTGCTCCCGCGGCGCCGCGCAGGGGTCGCTGCCTCGAGAAGAGCTTCGGCCGGGAGCGCAGCCCCCCAACAGGGCGGAGAGCCCGTCCGGGGCGGCTGACATCCTTCTGCAGCTGATGCAGGAAGATCAGCACCTGGTGCCCGGCTCGCACCACCCGCAGGAGGCTCCCGCGGGGCAGTGCCCCTGTAAATGCGCCGAGGGCGGGGAAGGGCTGGCCGGGAAGCCGCCCCTGCAGCCGCAGTGCTGCTGCGCCGACTGCGTGAGCCAGAGGCAGCTGCTGCTGAAGCCCCAGCACGACTGCCGCGCCGAGATCTGGTGCAAGTACGGCGGCTGCGGCAGGAGCTTCGAGGACAAGAGAGTGCTGAGAGTGCCTGAGAGAGCGCACGGCGAAGAGAAAACCTCGCCGTGCCCCAGCTGCTTGTAACGCGCCCGCGCGGGCTGCCACCAACCCGTCCGAGCGAGGGACTGGGCCTCACTGCTCTGGCACTACGGACACCAAACCTGCACAGGGGGGGAGCTCACGCCGGGAGCCGACTGCTGACCAAACGGGGACGGTGCCGAGGCTGAAAGGGGCTGACGCAGGGCGAGCTGCGAGTCGGAACCTGGGGGGGGCTCCCGGGACGCGGTGGGGGCTCGGGATGGATGGCGGCGGCTCACAGCGTCAGGACGCTCGTTGCGAGCACCCCGGAGGTGGCGGTGGGTGCAGCGAACTGGTCAGGAAGCAGTACTGGACTCGGACGCCGCGTGCGCGTTTTCTGTCTTGTTGAACATACCAAATGTGTAAAGCGGGTGGAGCTGAGGAGCAGGAGGCGCTGCCGGCGCCGCGGGGCTGCGCTGCCGGGTTCTGCCGGCGGCTGCCTGCGAGGAGTCGGACGGCGAAGGGGCGGCGAGGAGCCGAGGATCCTGCGCGGCGGCTCGGAAGCCGAGCAGGAGGCCGGGCACAGGCGCATCCGCTGGGCCCTGCCTCCGGGCTCCCCCGGGGGCTGCAGTCCTGCGACGCGCAGACCCCAACGTGGGGCACAGAGGGGCCTCGGCGGGCCCAGAGCTTCTGCCAGAGCCCTTTTGGGACTGGGCGTCCTTCCGCGGGACGATTTTGGGACGGGGAGCCGAGCCCCGCTGTCGGCTGCCCGCCGGTGTGGGCAGAGGATGTGCAGCTCGGCGGGGAGGTGAGCGAGCCGCCGCAGTGCGGTACCGGGTCACTTCCAGCCTCGTGGGGACCCCGCAATGAGGTCCCCGGGTGGCGGAGCTCGGGCCGGAGCCTGTGGCTTCACGGCTGGGGCGGAGGAGCCGGCGGTGGGGAAAGCCTCGGCGCAGCCGGGCGCTGGTGGTCACCGCGGGCCCTGCCTCGCCGCCGCCTCCGCGACGGACCGCGGATAAGATAAGCGTCTCCTCCGAGCCCGGAGGGGTCTTACAGGGTGATATATGGGGGGGTGGGTCGGGGAATGTAGCTTCTGCTTCTGTTCTTGCTCTGTGGATAACCTTTCTGACTAGCACCTCTTTCTGGTACTCACCTAATTCTGCATAGAGACCCCGGGAGCGCCGGGGGGGGAAGCGAGCGGTGGCTGTAGCCCACCCGGTGCTGCCCCGTGGCCACGCTCGCGCTCCCGGGCTGCAAGCGGGGCAGCTGCTTGGCCGGGCAGGGCTGCGGGGGCAGAGCTTTAGGGGTGGGAACCGCTGGCCTGCAAGCTGCTCCCGCTTGGAAGCGCGCTTCGCATTCAAAGGGGAAACGAATCTCCGCCCGCTGCGCCCCCTCGGGCGCCACGAGCCGCGTAGTCCTCAGCCCCAGCTATGGCAGTAGAACCCTATCTCGCTTCGCTCGGCTGCAGAGCCTCCTCGCTACAATGGTTTGGCAAAGACCTTCACTGAAAACCTTGGATGCTGTTAGCGGTGCCCGGGGCGCGACGCGGCGCTCTCCTGGGGGGCTCCTCCGATGCGTTTTGGGGGTGCAACCTGGGCCTGCAGCGTCGGGAAACGCCTCTCGCCCTGCGGTGCCCCAGCCTTGGCGCAGGCCCCGCAGGGCGGTGGTGGGGTCTCCATCCCCGGAGGTGTTCAAACCGCCTGGACGCGGCCCCGGGCAGCCCCGCTGGAGCAGGCGGTGCCCGATCTGCACGGCCCCCGGCCTCTCTGCCCCATAGGGCTTGGGCAGATCCTGCCAGCTGTGGCTGTGCCAGCTCGCCATCACACCGAGGGGACACCGGTACGGTCCCTGCCGGAGCCGCAGCCTCATTAAGGCATTTTTAATTAACAACGCATCCAGGCGGTGGTGGCGGGGCCGTGTGAGGGGCGGCAGCTGCCGGGCACGGGGTCCCTGGCACCTGAGCTGTCCCCGGGCAGGGGGGTGGGCGTCCAGCCCGCAGCGCTCGGCTCTGCTCTCTCCCCTCTGGCAGCCACGCCGCCCTCTCCCCTCCGCCTAGCATCACGCTCCAGCAACATTTCAGGTCCTTGCAATTCTATTTTTTTGAGGTTATTTAAAATAAAAGCTTTCTCACAGCAGGTTCCTGCCTCCTCCTTCCCGGGAAGCGTCGCGCTGCGGTGCCGCGGTCTGCGCTGCAGGGGTTGGGGGTGGCCGGGGGCAGGCAGTTGAATTTCTGGCCCAGCCTCGAGCTATTCCCCATCCTCGGGGCAAGAGCTCCCCGGCCTCGTGCCTCCTTCCCCACCAAACCACCGGCCCCGAGGCCTTGCAGAGGGGCTGTGGGGCAGAGCTGGGGTCCTGGGGCACCCCTCATATTCTCCGTCCCCTCGTGCGCTCTGCTCCTCGCAGGGTGTTGCAGCTGAACTTGGAGCTGTGCTGCCTGCAGGCGACTTCCTGGGTTCTGCAGCTCTCAGCAAAACCCTGGGCAGCGAAAGGGGAAATGCTGGGGGCTGCCGGTGGGGCCGTGGGCTGGCCGTGCCCGTTAAAGCCAGGATTCTGCCCAGCCCTTTTCTCCCTGCCCAGATTTTCCCTGCCCTTTTCTGCCTCGTGTTTTGTTCCATTCGTGGGCCCGTTTCCCGGTGACCAGCCGGTTCTGAGAACCCTCTGCTCCTTCCACCACTGCAGGTTTCAAATCAGTGGGAGAAAATGGTGTGAGAAAAACCAATATTTTGCTCAGACACGACCTTCCATGAAGCTGTTTTATTCACGATTGCAAAGGCGGGCGTCCTGCAAGCAGGAGCACAGCACAAGTTCACCATAACCCTAAATCCCCTATTTCCCGACACCTGATTTCTCCCATTTCCTCACTGGCTGAGTACTACAGGGTCACAGCCTACTCCACGCCCTTCTATACCTTATAGGCACAATTTTATTTGACCAGCCACGAATTTCTCCTTTTCCTTTTTTTTTTTTTTTCCTTCTTCTCTTGTGACTAGACTTCTTGTTTTTACCAATTTCGCGCTGCTCATCCTGTTTTCCTCAGCCACCCTCCTTATTTTGGGGCAGCGGGCCCTTCCCCTTATCAGCCTCACATACTCCCCACCGCCGCGCCGCGCGATCACTTTCGGATACACCACGAGCTCGCTGGTGTATCCGAAATTTTCCACCTTCTGCTGCAAAAACCCAACTTTGCTTCTCTTGGCCTCCCCCAGGGCTCCACGCCAGGCTGGTGGCGATACCCCCCGACCCCTCCAGCCCCCGATAAAGATAGGGCTCATCCTGCTCATCCCTGCCCCTGTGAGCAGCAGCAGCCGCTCCGGGAGCGCAGGCGCTGCCGCACGGCGCAGCCCCGGTGAGGCAGGTCTGGGCAACGGCCCTGTAGGAATCCGCAGCGGCTGCCCCAACCCAACCCAACCCAACCCAACCCACCCACGGCGGCGTGCGCAGCACCAGCAAGCTGCAGCCTGCACCCAGGGCCTGCTCCCAGCCGTGCCGGGACCCCGGGACCCCAAGCAGTGAGACCCCCGGCACGGCTGGCAGAGTGGGGCTTCCCCCGCTGGGGTCGGGGCTCCCCGCACCCCTCTGCCCTTTGTGCTCCCCATGGAGGGGCCGGGGTGGTTGCTCCTTGACCCCATATGGGGCTGGCACGTGGTGCCTTGGCTGCTGCAGGGCTTCCACACATCCTCGTGCCCCCGCTGGTCCCACAGAGGCAGGGATCCCGTGTCCCCTTCCATGGCCGCACGTGGTCCTGGGGCTTCCTCCGGCCTCGCCTCGTGCCGGTGCTTTGCTCCTGGCCACCCGCACCCGGGCATCAAGGGGCCAAGACCCCCGGTGTGGCACCCCCGGTGCAGCTTCCAGCACTATGGGGTGCCCAGTTTGGCTCCATGCAGCCCCAGGAGGGTTTGTGGGGACTGGGGGGGCCTGGTTTAGCTCCATATAGCCCCGGGGGGTGAGCAGGGGGCTGGTTTGGCTCCATGCAGCCCTGGGGGGTGAACAGGGACTAGGGGGGGCCAGTTTGGCTCCATGCAGCCCCAGGAGGGTTTGTGGGGACTGGGGGGCCTGGTTTAGCTCCATATAGCCCTGGGGGGTGAGTGGGGGGCCAGTTCGGCCCCATGCAGCCCAAGGGGGGTGAGCAGGGAGCAGGGGGACCCAGTTTGGCTCCATGCAGCACTGGGGGTGTGTGGGGGGTCTGGGGGGGGGCTGATTTAGCTCCATATAGCCCCGGGGGGGGGGGTGAGCAGGAACCAGGGGGGTCCCAATCTGCTCCACGCATCCCCGGGGGGGTCTCAGTGGGATCCCGGGGGTCCCGTGCAGCTCCTGCCCCTCATCCAGCACCGTGCTGCCCCCACCACGAGCCCCCGCAGCCTCCGGTGCCCCCCGGGGGCGCAGCACCGCGAGCCCCGGCCCCTTTGTTCGGGCGGCGAGGCGCGACCCCTTTGTTCCCCGACGGGCCCCGGGGGGACGGGAACGGGGACGGGGACGGGGACGGGGACCACGGGACGGAGCCGAGCGGGGGCTGCGGGAACGGGGCCGGGGCAGGGCCGGGCGGGCCGGGGCAGGAGCGGCGGCGGTGCCTGCGCGTCAGGCGGGCAGGAGGAGCCAGCGGGGCCACAAAGAACCGGGCGGCGGCGGCGGCGGCGGCGAGCGGCGGAACGGAGCAAAACGCAGCGGGGCCGGGCAGGTCGGCGGCGGGGCTGGGCAGGGGGGGAGGAAATCGGGGCGGGGGAGGCCCCTCCGTGTGTATATGGGGGGGTCCCGGGGGGGTCCGGCACGGCTCGGCACGGCCCGGCCCGGGGGGGCGGTGCGGCAGCGCGGCGCCGAGGCGCAATGCGGCGCAGCCCGGCCCCAGCGCGGGGCCGCCTGTTGGGGGGGGGGGGATGGCGTGGGACCCCCCGTATCACCGAGCTTGGAGCCCCCCCACTCTCCCTGCACGGTTCCGGGCCCCCCCAGGGCCAGGCGTGGCCCCGCAGCCCCGGGGGGAGCGGGGGAAGAGGGCGCCCCCCCCACCCAGCCACGAGGGCGCACGGTCCCGGCCCCTTCCGCCGCCCTCGGGTGCGCTCGCAGCGGGCGGTGGGCGGGGGTCCCGGGGGTCCCGGGGGTCCTGGGGGTCCTGGGGGTTTTGGGGGGCGGTGGCAACCCCGGTGTGGTGCTGGGGAGCCGCAGCCGCCCCTCTCTGTGCCCCCCCAGGGTTGCGATGCGGGTGCCGTGAGCCGGGCAGCGCGCGCCCATGACGGACCTGGCGTCGCCCACGGGCGAGAACCCCTTCGCCTTCCCCGGCGGCGAGGAGGGCTTCGGGGACGAGAAGGCGCTGGTGATCCACAGCCAGGCGGAGGAGGAGGAGGCCGGGAAGGAGTTCAAGTGCATCCTGTGCGGGGAATGCTTCGGCCAGCAGCCCAGCCTCGCCCGGCACCAGAAGCACCACGCCGGCGAGCGCGCCTTCATCTGCGCCGAGTGCGGCAAGGCCTTCAGCCTCAAGCACAACCTCATCATCCACCAGCGCATCCACACCGGGGAGCGCCCCTACCAGTGCGGCGTCTGCCAGAAGAGCTTCAGCCTCAAGCAGAACCTGCTCACCCACCAGCGCATCCACAGCGGCGAGAAGCCCTTCTCCTGCGGGCGCTGCGGGAAGCGCTTCCGTGAGCAGCGCTTCCTCCTCAACCACCAGCGCACCCACGCCGAGGACCGGCCCGCTGCGGACGCCGAGGACGGGTCCGGCGCGGCCACCACCGCCGCCGCCAGCAGCCGCTCGCCGCGGCCGGAGCCGCATGAGGAGGCCGGCGGCCCCGGGGCGGCGAGCGGCCCCTTCGCCTGCGCCCGGTGCGGGAAGGGTTTCAGCTGCCGGAGCAGCCTGGCCACGCACCAGCGCACCCACACCGGCGAGCGCCCCTTTGCCTGCCCCGACTGCGGCAAGAGCTTCAGCCAGAAGGGCTCCCTGAAGATCCACCAGCGCACCCACACGGGCGAGACCCCCTTCTCCTGCGCCCAGTGCGGCAAGAGCTTCGCCCAGAAGGTCAACCTCACCGCGCACCAGCGGAGCCACGGGGCAGAGAACGCCCACACGTGAGCCCCCCGCGCACCGGGACCCCCACCCACCGCTGCCTGCACCGCTCTCCTACCCCACGGGGTTCTCCCCACCCTGTGGCCCCCCTCCGGGCACTGCCCTGCACCTGGGGGTGCTGCCTGGGGGGCTCGGAGCCATTAGTGGCCTCTCCAGGGGTTCGAGGCGTGTGCCCACCCCTCAGTGTGGGAAACCACTGGTGCGCCCCTGCGGGGTGATCAGCCCCAGCTCTGTGTGGGCACCCCCAGGCGCCCGCTGCGCTCCTCCTGCTGGAGTTCCTCTCCTGACCATCACGAGGCTGCTCCCACCAGCCCTGGCTGCCTCCAGTGCCCTGCATCAGGCGCTCGCAGGCTGATCTGTGCCTGCCGGATGCCTGTTGCCCCCCAGGGCAGCAGGAGGAGCCAAGCGCTGAGGCCGGCCCTGGAAATGGTGGTGGTATTCCCTGTGGTGGTATTCCCTGAGGTGGTTTTCTCTGTGGGGCTTCCTCCCCGTCCATCCTCTGCAGCCTGGTGCACACCAGGGCCACAGGTGAAACCCCTGGGCCAGCGCGAGGAGGAGGAGCGGGGAGGTTTCCCCAGGGCAAAGCTCCCCCACTGCACGCTCCCCATGCGCCCCTGTGCTCCCCACGCTCCCCGTGTCCCCCCCCCAGCCCAGGCTGGTGCTGCTGCTCGCAGGTAACACCTCCGTGTGCTTCTCGCCCAGGGAATGATGGCCACGAGCACCAGAGCAGAGCCGGATCTCGCCTCCTGCGCTCTGCGGGGAAGGAGCCGCGGCGCCGCGTGCTGCCCACCGCGCTGGGGAGAGGGGCTCCAAGAGGAGGAGGCGGCAGAGGCTCGTCCCGGCACTGCGCGGAGCCCCGAGTGGCGCAGAAATCAGGCAAAATAAAAATAAAATAAAAACGCAAAGCTCACGGGTGCAGACTGCTTCCCAAGGAGCAGCAGCGGCAGCTCCGGCCTGGAGGAGGGACCGAGGCGGGGGCTGCGGAGAGGCAGAGACCCCAGCCCGGGCAGCACGGAGGCCCCGGTGTGGAGCCCACAGCCGTGGTGGCGGAGCAGGCAGCCAGGAGAGGTGAGCCGCAGCCAGGAGGGGAAATCTCTGCCCGTGCCCTGCTCTGCCACCCCAGGCACAAGCAGAGGAGCCCCGTGTTTGCCGAGCCCGCCCGTGGCACCGGAGAAGGGGAAGTGGCTGCGCCAGAGCCCTGCGGCACGTGGCACCGTGCAAACCCTGTGTCACCCCTGAAACCACGGGGTTTGAGGGCTGATCCCGGGTGCTGCTGGGGGTCAGCGGCCACCCCTGCCCTCCGCAGGGTCCCCGTCTGTGCGCTCCAAACCGGGACAGTGCTTGGCAAGCTCTCTGGGGTGAGGCAGGGCTCAGCACTGGTGGCTGAATCCAGGGTGGGTGCCCCTCTCCTGCACCAGAAAATCAGCTTTTTCTGCCGTCGCTTGCTGCTGCTGCTGCCCTTCGCACTGCGCCGCTCACCACCACGGGATGACGCTGGGCTTGCGAGCACCCCCTGCCCTCCTTCACGCCGTGCATCGGGGCAGAGCGAGCCTGCGGCTGCCGGGGGGGAGCTGACACCGTGCCCGGCCCCAGCTCCCGGTGACGGCACCGTCCTGGCTGCCACCGGCTCCCGAGGGAGCTGGATCCCCTCCTGCAGAGCCCCTCCGTGCCCCACTGCCCCCTGCTCCCCTCGCACAGGTCCAGCCGTGCCCGTGGCACCTCCTGCACCCCGCCACACACGGTGCAGCCCCCCCCCGGGCAG
Source organism: Anas acuta (assembly GCF_963932015.1). NCBI lineage: Eukaryota > Metazoa > Chordata > Aves > Anseriformes > Anatidae > Anas > Anas acuta. The sequence continues at coordinate 780,405 of NC_088980.1, forward strand.
CCCTTTCCCCGCAGTGCCCCCACCCAGCCCGCTACCACGAGGAGGGTGCTGGGCACAGCCCCGGTGCCGGGGGGGTGCCGTGTTTTCTCGCCGTCCTGGCAAAAGGCAAAGCCCCCTGCGAAGAGCTGCACAAAGTGACCCCCCTCCCCGTCCTCCGCCCACTCCCCCCTTCGCCACTCCGTGTGTGGAAATGCAGGTACCGCTGATGTGTATGAATTAAATGAATTGCGCTTGGAAAACACCGCGTCTCCATCTTGCTGGGAACCCCGGGGAGTTTTCGTGAGGGCTCGCCCGCGCCTTCCCAGGGCCCTCCAGAACGTCACTGCCTCTCCTGGCTGCTGCCCGGGGATGTTCACCAAGGATGGAGCTGCTCCAGGGGTGAGCGATGGCCCCATGTGTGCCGGGGGGATGGATGCTGAGGATGCTGGCCGGGAGCAGGGACACCCCAGCACGTGGGCTTGGCACAGCAGCCAGCACCGCTCCAAGGGCTCATGCCGAGTGTCCTGCCGGGTGCGGTGCGCCCTGGGCTGTGCCAAGAGCGTGGGGATAACGTGACAGAGGGCTCCTGGCTCTGCTCCTGTGTCCCCTCCTCATGGCCTCCCCTGCTGCTTATGTGGCCGGGCGCAGGAGCGGATCCGAGGCAGCCACAAATCCCTGAGCGTAGGGGGGGGACGGGCTCACAGCCCCCCGCTGCTCCTCTGGTGCTCACCACGAGGCCTGGGTGTGCTGCTCAGCCCCACCACAGCCCCTCTCTCACTCCCCCTCCTCAAAGGGAAAGGGGGAAAATACAACGGAAAGGGCTGGAGAAAGGGAAAATACAACGGAAAGCGTGGAGATCTGCTCCGGGTGGGACCCATGACCCATTTAATTTCAAGCCTTGCCTTGGCAGCCCCTGGCTCTTGTGCTTGTCCTTGGGTGTCCCCGGGCTTCAGAGGCTGAAGCCTTTGGGGTCCCTCTGGCCACGTTCCTGAGATGTCAGGAGCTCTCCTCCACCTCCCCGAGCTGCCGGCTGGGCAGCTGCTGCCATGGCGCTGCTCCCTGCGGCCAGAGGTTCCTGACACCCGGTGTCCCAGTGTCCCCCTGTCCCACTGTCCCAGTGTCCCCATTCCCAATGTCCCTGTGTCACAGGTCCCTGTGTCTCAGTGTTCCCAGGTCCCCATGGCCCTGACACCCGGTCTCCCCATGTCCTGATGTCCCTGCTCTCCATGTCCCTGTGTCACAGGTCCCTGTGTCCCAATGTCCCCGTTCCCAATGTCCCCATGTCACAGGTCCCAGTGTCTCAATGTCTTCAGCTCCCCGTGTTCCTGACACCTGCTGTCCTCATGCCCCTATGTCCCTTTGTCCCAATGTCCCCAGTTCCCATGTCCCTGTGTCACAGATCCCTGCGTCCTGATGCCCTCAGGTCCCCATGTCCCTGACACCCAGTGTCCCCATGTCCCAGTGTCCCCATTCCCAATGTCCCTGTGTCACAGGTCCCTGTGTCCCACTGTCCCCAGATCCCAGGTCCCTGACACCTGGTGTAGCAATGTCCCCGGTCCCCAAGTCACTGTGTCACAGGTCCCTGCATCCTGATGCCCCCAGGTCCCCATGTCCCTGACACCCAGTGTCCCTGTGTCCCGATGTCCCCAGTCCCTGTGTCCCTGTGTCACAGATCCCTGTGTCCTGATGCCCCCAGGTCCCCATGTCCCTGACACCCGGTGTCCCCATGCCCCAATGTCTCCAGCCCCATATCCCTGTCACAGATCCCCGTGTCCCAGTGCCCCCAGTGCCCCCGGAGACACGCAGTGCCGCAATGTCCCGGTGACCCCAGGTCCCAGCGCCGGTGTCCCCGACCCCCCGGTGTCCCTGACCCCCGGTGCCCGGCTCCCGGTGCCGTTCCCCGCACCGACGCAGGAGGTCGCGGCTCCACTCCGGGAGCTCCGCGGCCGCTGCTGCGCACCCGGGCGCCGCTCCCGGTCCCGGCGGCTTTGGGGGACCGGCGGGTACCGGAGCCAAGCAGGTCAGGGAACCGCCGGGGGACCGGGACCAGGCGGCACCGGGGTCTGCGGGTTGGACTCCGGTCAGTGGGCGAACACGGGAACGGGACCGGGGCTGCGCCGTGCGTCCCGGAGCGGTGCCCCCCGTGCTGGAGCACCCCTGGGCGACGCTGGACCCTGGTGGCGGCTGCCCCGTGGCTATGGCACGGCAGCTCTGGCCTAGGACCCCCCAGAGTCCCCCAGCAGACACCGTGCGGACCCCCCAGCAGCCAGGGGCAGCCCCGCGGGCATCCCGAGCTGGCCGGGCTGGGGACGTGCGGCCGAGAGGAAGAGGATGGGGAGGAAGAGTGGAAGAGTGCCCGAGCCCCTGCGGGGATGAGGAGGGGGGCGAGGAGGTGCCTGAAGCAGGAGCACGGGAGGTTCGCGGACAGACCGAAAGTAAAAGTGTCCCAGGAGGGGGCTGGGGAGCAGGAAGGGGACGTGAAGGAGGCGCGCAGCCCAAGCACAGCAGCAGATCCAGGGGAGCTGCGGGGCAGCGTGCCCACGGGTGATGGTGAGCAGACAGGCACACCGCGGTGCCACGGGGACTGCACAGCCACAGGGAACCGCAGAGCCATGGGCGGTGGGTGCCCGGGCACCCACAGGGGTCCGGACTTGCCGCCCTGTATGGACGGCCCCGAGCACAACGCGGTGCTCGAGTGCCTTGGTCCAAAGCACGAGCAGCGTGCTGGGGCTGTGGTACGCAGGGGCTGGAGGAGGGGGCTCCCTGCGTCCTGCGAGGGACCTGGGCTTAGCAGAGGGGCCGGGCAGGGGTTGAACACCGGTTTGTGCTGTGCCACAAAACGTCCCCAGCTCAGGAGACTGCGGCCTCACACACCACAGCCTGGGTGGAAAAGGGAGCCTCCGGCTGTGTTTCTACGAGCATCAGACCAAAACTCCTCTGGTAGGAGGCTGCACCTCATCGTCTCGTCAACCTCATGACCGCTGAGGTTTATTTCCAGGCCATGCGTTTCCCTCATTTGCACAGACCGAGCTTTCCCAGTGCTTTTTGAGAGGTCACCGTGGGGCCGAGGGGAGGCAGCCCAGGAGCAGAGCCGGACCCTCGGTGTTTGCAGCTGGGGCTGGGTGTGCCCCGCAGAGCATGCAGCAAACCGCCCCCCACAGCTCCGTGCCCCCCACGAGTGTTTCTGGGCTGTCCTTGCAGAGCCCCCGCCCCGTGAACCTTGCGCCCAGCCCTGCTGCATTCAGCTCCCGCCCCCGCAGCCCCAAACTAAAAGCTGGGGCCAAGCACAGGCACCTCCTGCCCAGGGACACTGCTGCACCCGGAGCCGTGGGTAGGTTGCAGGGGCTTGGTGCTCACCGGGTTTGCTCCCCAGTGCGCTGCACGGCTCCGGAGTCACAACTCAGCAGCGCAGAAACCGTGCAGCAGGTCCCTGGGGGGCTGCTTCTGAACGCAGGGATCAGGAGCAGCCGGCGTTGCTCACCTACAGGCGAATGGTGCATGGCTAAGCCTGCTGCTGGCTGGGCTGGCGCTGCAGGCTCGGCCTTCTCAAGGGCTTTGTCACAGCCTGCCAGCGCCCTTATCCCCCAAGCCCAGCGGGAAAGCCTTCACCCTGCACGTGTGTTTGCTCTCTGTCCCCCTGCAGCCTGTGACCCAGCTCTGGCATCACCCTTCCTGCACTGACACTGCGGCAGAGCACGATGGCGAGCGGCTCCTGGGAGGATCACGGTAAGGGTGCAAGGGCCGGGCACTGCCCTGCCCCAGAGCCCCCTCGCAGGGGGGATCGGTGTCCTTGTGCCACCACAGGCACCGCAGGGACCGGGCTCTCCTGGCAATCTCCCAGTCGGTGGGGGGGTTTAGGGGACAGAGCAGGCATGTGCCAAGCAGTGCTGTGCACGTGGAGAGGGGACAGGCATCCCTGGGATGGTGCGGGTATCCCTGGGGTGTCACGGGTATCCCTGGGGAGGTAAGAGCATCCCCGGGGTGGCACAGGCATCTCTGCCCCTGTGCCGGGCTGTTTCCATGCATGCCCCACCCCAGGCAGTGCTTTACACACTGCTGCTCTCTCACTGAGCCTTTCCACTCACCGATGCCAGCAGGCCAGGGGACCCAGGAGCACACGGAGCTGCGCCTGGTACTCGTCGGGAAGACCGGTGCAGGGAAAAGCGCAACGGGGAACACCATCCTGGGGCGGGCGGCCTTCGAGTCACGCCTGGCGCCACAGGCGATGACACGGACGTGTGCCCGGGAGAGCCGGCTCTGGCGGGGCCGCAGGGTGGTGGCTTCAATCCCCCAGTCAGGGGATCGAAGCCACATGCGCAGGTTCCAGGGGATCCACGTCACCGAGGTAGGACCCAGGGCAAAGAGCATCCTAGGGACAGGTGGGACAGGCTGGTCACACGTACGTGACAGCAGAAATAGCCCTGGTGGCAGCAGTTCCGAGCATCTGAAACCACCAGGAGCTTTGACAGGGAAGTGCCGTGACACAGGATGAGATGCCGTCCCACTGCAGGTGCCCTGACCCCAGGCTCACGTGCTGTGGAGCTGCACACAGGCACAGGCTCCATTTCTCATGCGCACCTCCCTGCCTTCAGGAACACGGGCTGCTCTGCACTTCTGTGCAGTTTCATGCTTTGCTGTGATCACTGGTCATGGTCATCTGGCGAACAAATGGCAACTATTTATATAAACCATCAGAATGGCAAAAATTAGGAGAAGAGTGGACACAAGATAATGTATCCTTAGCTCTTAGTTGTATGCAAGCACAGCTATGGTTACAGGCAATGGCTGCCTTGATCATTAGGGAAGGAAGTGAAGGCATTTTTCCAGCTGAAGTCTGAAAGGCAGTTTGGGACAATGCCAATGATTTTGAGATGAAGTTCCAGTCCTTGTGGACCCTGGTAAATTTTACCTATGATCCCATTGTTAACATGGCTACTGCCTTCGTGCTTACTATACGTAATGCCACAGTTCATGTTATCCACCCCATCATTGCACTAGGATTAAACCATGAGGAGACAGTGCTCTGTCCGTCGGAGCACAGAACATGGGCACGGATGGAGAATGGGAGATGGCAGTCTGTAAATCTAGAATCATGTGTTACCGGGGAACAGCAAGGATTTATTTGTGAAAGCAATACAATTGAGGCCCAGGATGTACGTTTTGACATGGAGCAAGGTATCTGTCACTTTGAAATTCATCCAAATACTAGTCAAAAGACTGTGCTTGTATATGTTGGTCAAGGGTGCGTGTGTTTAAGAACTGCTTGTGATTTTGTAGAAATAGATAAGGAGAATATAACTCTCCCTAGCAAAAATCATTCTAACTTTTGTATTTGTAACTTTGTTAGAATCGTCGGGTGTCATTTTCTATATTTGGCACCAGTGGTATCCCGCCAGTTGATCAAGTCTAACAAGACAATGTATCGTAAGTTATTACCTACCCTCACACTAGTGAAGCAACTAGTTAAAAAACAAGACACAAGTCGCAACTGGTGGGATACACTCTTTGGATGGTCACCAACTGAAACTGGGATTTTGAACACATTGAGTCACCCAATTATTTTTTTTTTAATTTAATATTAGTTGGTGCAAGTTTAATATTGTCTTTTGTATTATTTGTTTGGAATTGAAAATTGTTACAACAAATGTCCGTGTAAGCCTCCTTGACAATTGTGCATGGCAAGGTATTGAGGGGCACATATCATAAGACAGGGAAGAAAATTTTCGTATTAAGTAAAAGAATTAGTAGACTTTCCAGAAAGGGGGGGAATGATATTGTATAAACTCACTTTAGGATAGAATAAAACTTGTGGTTAAAAGTTAGCGAGAACAAAGTAAACGACATCTTGTTATCTGTTGACCTTCTGTTATGTTGAAGCATCTTGTTATTTGAAAACATCCCGTTATCTGTTAACCCTCAGTCAGGCTGAGACTTGAGATAACTTGAGTCAACTGTCCGTTATGTCTTGTTAACTGAGACTTCCTGTTATCTGCCGACCCTCAGTTAAACCGAAAGCCAACTCAGCATTTTTACAGCTTGGAAAACGACTGATTAAGCAAAAGGTGAAAAGTGCATCACGAGGAAGACCTACAGCCTTCCTCCCAAAGACCACTGCCCACATTCCAAAGACCCCAGCCCACAATTCTTGGAAGGCTTTGCACAAGCTCAAGGACTGATAAGCTAATTAGCATACGAAGCGAGAGTAGGCGGGGTTAGGTAATGAATATGTATAGGCACTAATAGAATATTCATTGTTTCGCTGTATAAATATGAGATATTTTGTCACTTTGAACATGCACGATAGGTGGAAGGATCCCCCGTGCATCCAGCGCTGCAATAAAGAATATACCACTTAAGGAAATTTCGGCTTTGATCTTTAAATCAATTTGGCGACCCAGATGGGACAACCTCTCTGCCGGACCGCAGGACCCGCTGGGGACAGGACTCCCTAGGGTACCCCCGGGATTTTCCGGAGGGACTCCTCGACTCACCGGATCACTGCGGAGGCAGACAAGGACCCCATCATTGTAAGTGAGTATATTCTTTATTCTGGTTTGGTTTTCTGGTAGACCGGTCATCTGGAACTGTCCGTTAAGTCGGAAGGCGATCTTCTGCAAGGCAGTATTTGGTATATACTTTGTGGTTAGTACCACAAGTATATTTGGGGACCTTAAGGAAAGAGCTCGCTTTAAGGTCCATCTGGAATTGTGTTGCCTATTTTGGTTTTCTGACTCATGGAGTGTGGTATTTAACTCTGGTTATTGTTACTGCGATTTTGGCTATTTTCTTGGTGATAAGAGTAGTTTTGTGGCATTGTTATAAGAAAGATATCGTTACAATGTTACATATTTCGGTTTTCTCACCTATCGCATGTGGAATTTGACTCTGATTATTGTTATTGTGACTTTGGCAATATCTCCTGGTAATAATAGTAGTTTTGTGACATTGCTATTGAAAGATACCTGCGTGCCCGCATTTTTGTAAGTGATACATGTATTCTGAAAGTGTAAACTGGAAAATGGGGGGGCTAGTAAGCAGTGAAATTCCTAAGAAAAGTACGCTGGGTTGTATTATGAGTCATTGGAAGGATATAGGGGGGGCTCCGGGTGGAAGTGAAAATAAGAAAACTCTGATAAAATATTGTAATCAATGGTGGCCGCTTTATAAGCTGGAATGTGGAAAAAAGTGGCCTTTTAATGGAGCTTTAAACTGTAATACTTTGCTACAGTCAATGTTGTTTTTGAGAAGGAAAATCGGATGGAATGTTGTATACTAATGTTGTTTCAGCATCTTGGAGGGAAAAGGTATGGAATTAAGTTGGTCCCTGACTGCGCCTTTGATGTTGGCATTAGAAAAGTACAGGCTGGAGAAAGATAAAGGAAGTGTTAAAAGGGTTATTGAAAGTGTTAAAGGTGTTTGAAGTTGAATGAGCAGGGAAAGAGGATGTAGGAATGTTAACAGTTCTGCCTCAGCCCGGGGCTGAGACCTTAAAATCTTGGGTGTGAGCCCTCTGGGGCAAAGGGATCATGATGGGTCCCAGAGAGTTGTCACAGAAACAGAAAGCAGTTAACTCTGAAAACAACCTGAGTTCATGTGTGAGCTCAGATTGCCGATGGGATCGCTCAGGGAACTGTGGACAATTGCATTTCCCTGACCGACCCCCACTAAGACCCTAATCATCCTGAAAATTATGAACGGTTAAGTAAATACTAGAATCTGGACGAATTGGGAATTGAGAATATGCTTCCAACAAGGTCTAAAAGAAACCCCTGTGGAATTTTTGGACCAACTCTGAAATGTAATGGGGAAGGAAAAAACAAAACAAAACAAAACAAACAAACAACAACAACAACAACAAAAAAAACGGTTTGGACCTGGCTTCAGAGGACAAATTGACTAGCCTTTTTCTAGGGTAATCATTGGCCCCTGATTCATCAGCCCGATTTCAACAGGTATAACGGGGACCTGGGGAATCTACCCTAGCAGATCCTGTACTGGTTATAATGAAGTTAGGGGAGGAACGGAAGTGAAATTTCTTACTGATATGGGGCAACATATTCGGTTCTAAATCAAGCATTAATGCCTTTATGGAATGATTATGTTAAGGTAAAAGGTGCAACCAATCAACCTGAAAAGGCTTATTTTTGTGAACCTTTGAAGTACAAGTTGAGGAAATGTTATATATGGAGTGGTAATTCGTGTCGAGAAATGGTTCATAAAGAAGGGGGAGATTTAGGAATGTGGCCATGGGGGTTGGAAAACCCCATGATTGAGATAACATTAGACTCTTAATGACGAGGCCATCAGGAATATAAAAGAGTTTAGAGGGAACAAAGAAGGGTGATTCAGGAGACTCCATGCAGTCTGGGGTTTCTTGTTCTCCAGCTGTTGAGGCATGGATGTTTCTGGGTGTTTGCTGTTGTTGTTACATTCAAAGTTGTTTGACCAATAAAAAAGTTGTTTTGAAAAGAACTGCTGTGGAGAGAAGGGTATAAGAGGGGAGCCTGCCCTCAAGAAAAAAAAGAAAAAAAAAAAAAAAGCTATGAGGTTACATCAGTAAAGAAGTAGGAAAAAGAAGTGAAGAGGAACAGACTGGGAGAATGGAGACTGTTAAGTTATGGAACTTAAAGGATTGTTTGTTACCTATCCTGATTGTATGTATGTATAGGCATACTAGGGTTATTATGTAAAGCAACGCTCTGTATACATGTATTTAGAACGTTTGATGTTTGTGTGTGCATGTTGGTGGAGAGTAGACTCCCTGCACACCCAGCGCTGTTTACTTGCCTTTTATATACCTTTTAGAAATATTTGTTTTATAAATATTACAAAATCCAGACCTCATTTATAACAGGAAACAAATGGGGATACATAGGTTTTTATATCCACCTGGATCTCCAAAATTTCTATTAGGTTGAGATTTGTTAGAACAATTAGAAGCAGAAATTATCTTTGAAAAAAGGAAAATGGAATTAAGGATAGGAGAAGAACAACTAATAAATGTGTTAAGCCTGGCACTAATACAAACCGACCCTAAAAGTGAAATACCCTTAGAGATCATAAATCAAGTATATCCAGGAGTTTGGGCCACTGAAGTCTCTGGAAGAGCTAAAAATGTGACCCCAATAATTATTAAATTAAAACCAGGAGAGAAACCCGTTAAGGTTAAGCAATATCCTTTGAGGATAGAAGACAGGAAAGGAATTAAAGAGAGAATTGATAGATTTATACAGTATGGATTATTGATTGAATGTGAATCAGAATACAATACACCCATATCGCCAATTAAAAAGGCAGATGGAAAAAGCTATAGGCTAGTTCAGGATCTGAGGGCCATAAATAAGATCACCGAGGATATACATCCAGTAGTGGCAAACCCTTATACTTTGCTGACTAAATTAAGGAATAGTCAAGTCTGGTTTACCGTACTGGACTTAAAAGACGCCTTCTTCTGCCTACCTTTAGCCACTGAAAGCCAAAACCTATTTGCCTTTGAATGGGAAAACCCTGACTCAGGCAGAAAGACACAGCTTACATGGACAGTGCTACCTCAAGGATTCAAGAATAGCCCCACTATTTTTGGAAACCAATTAGCAAAGGAACTTGAAACTTGGATACCCCCGGACACTGAAGGGGCTTTGTTACAATATGTAGATGATCTCTTAATAGCTACCAAGACTAAAGAGAGTTGTATTCAATGGACTACAAGTCTTCTTAATTTTCTGGGTTTAAATGGGTATCGAGTCTCTCAACAGAAAGTCCAGATGGTTCAACAACACATGACGTACTTGGGATTTGGAATTTCAGGAGGTCAGCGAGAACTAGGAACTGAACATAAGGAAGTCATTTGCAGGACTCCAGAACCCCAAACGGTAAAGGAGCTACGAACCTATTTAGGATGACAGGTTGGTGTTGCCTTTGGTTTTATAATTACGGACTAATGGTAAAACCTCTATATGAATTGATAAAGAGTAATCAGTCAAAGTTAGTCTGGACTGGAGAAGCACAAAATGCCTTTAAACAACTTAAAAGAGAATTAATGCAGCCCCGTCTGCCTGCAGTCCCTGCTGTGTGGCTGCTCGTTGTTCCTGCTGCAGCGGGACCGTGACTGCGTGGGGGTGGCAGGGGACGGGAGCGTCCCAGCAGTGCAGAGCTCCAGCCCCGGCTCCGTAGGGGAAGGTGTTTAATGGCTGCTCGTTCTTCTTCCCATCTCATCCCATGCCCACCTTCCAGGGGTCCACAACATCGTGATTGCCACAGCTCTGCCTCCGAGGAGCAGCCACTAGATGGACCTTGGGATTCACCATCTGCTCTTGTGGGCAATGGGAGCGTTTTCCAGCACCCTTGGTGCTGGAGGCGCAGCCACCCCATACCTTTAAAAACTGAGCCATTACATTTTGGTTTGTGGACACCCAGCCTGGCTCCAGGAAAAGCCTCCTGAGACTGATGAGCCCTGCTCTTGTCTGGGGGAGGAAGGCAGCGCGGACGGCTTGTTTGTGAGAAAGGAGCAGTGGCGAGAAGTACTCAAACTAAAACGCCCTTCATCGGGAGGAGCTTTTGTTGCCTTACTTGCTCAGTTCAGTAACTTTCTGTTTCTGTTCTTGGCGACCAATGACTTTGCACATGATCTAGCTCCTACCCGACTCGTACACGGCCATTTGTTCAACAGAGCTGGTTTGCACGTCACCGAAATCCCCTCCTACTCCCGCTCCTGCTAAATGCTGCCGAACTTCACAGGCAGCTGCCACACTTCAGCCACTGCACCTACAGAAGAAGACCTGTCACTGTCAGAAGCTGCAAAGTTCAGACTTGGGGACAAAAGCACACAGGTGCCTCTGGTGAGTTGTCTGAAATGCTGCTACTGTCATTCCAGGGAGAAAAAAGAAAAAAAGGTTGTAATGGCTGCTTTCAGGGAGGGGGTTATTACTTCCTTAAGTAAAGTTCAGCCAGTCTTTGTTTCCAAGTGAGAACAGAAAGTCCCTGGAGAATGGAAATCCTGGTTGCATATCTGTAAGGGTGATTTAACAAACTCCTTGTCTTCAGGAGTGTCTGTTCTGGTAGCACTCGCTGGGTCCTCACAGGAGCGTTGACTTCACAAGGGTGTCTGCACCATAGGAATATCAAAAGGGTGAAAAAGTTCTCCGACCTGCCTTAAAGTGTCTAGGAAGAAATTGACTCATTTAAGTTACAATCAAGCTTTTAAATATATTTCCCCCTAAGTGTGCCATATGAACCTTTCACATACTTTCTGATTACTGAAGCCATTCTTAATTTTTTCCTTGTTTTGTGGACAGAACAGTCTTCTTGGGGGCGTTAAAACGTAGTACCTGTCCCAGCTTTTTGTTTAAGCTGTGGTTTGTTCTACACGCTGGTTCTGTTGTGGGATTTCCCAGCTGACACGGGTTCTAGTTGTTTCTTTGCACATCTCTTTCTTACCGTGATGCTGACGAACCCTGCACACCACTTGGGGCTGGGACAGACCCCGCACACTGCTCAGGCTCAGGGCTGGAGGTTCAGGTGCCGAACAAGGGCACTGAACTGATGGTGATTCTGGGGGGAGGCTCCTGCTCCAGTTGGTGGCCGTGCACATCCTCTGCGAGCTCTCAGGTTTCCCAAAGCACTGCAAGGGTTGCCAGTGACCGATCTGAGTTCCCCTGCCAGCTCCTCGTTCCCCAAGGCATCGGGACCCCCTCCCAAGCTGAGGAGGAGCAGCCCTTGCCCGGGCTGTCCCCATCTGCCACCACGGTGCAGCGAGGCCCAGCCACGCTCCCCTGCCCCTGCGGCCCCTGCTCCTGGGCTGTGCAGGGCTGGCAGAAACGTGCCCTGCCCCTGGCACGGGGTGCGGGGCTGCCAAACGCTGCTCCCTGCCTCACGGGGTGTGCAGCCATCTTGTGGGTGCGTGTGTTTACCCTCGGCTGTACAACCACTTCCTGCATGCACACACAGCAGGCAGCACGCACACACCGGGTGTGTCAGCGACCCTCATCGTGACCATCATCGGCCTTGTTATCCGCCATGGGGGGAGCACGGGAGACTTTGGCAAACCTCGTTCAAAATCCCTTATTCTTCTTTCAGGCTTCCCCTCGGAGTGGGCTCAAAATGGCAGACTCTAAGATGGAAGGTGAGCACCTTACCCACTGCGTGCAGGCAGCCAGAGCCTGGAGGAGCTTAGAGTCCCATGGTCACAGAGACACAGAGTGGCCGCCCCCAGCCCCATCCAGCCTGGCCTTGGGCACTGCCAGGGATGGGGCACCCGCAGCTCCTGGGGGCAGCCTGCACCAGGCCTCAAATCCCTCACTGTGAAAGATTTTGAATATCTAACCTAAATCTGCCCTCTTCTACCTTAAAGCCGTCACCCCGTGTCCTATCCCTACACCCCCTGCCCAAGAGTCCCTCCCAACCTTCCTGCAGCCCCTGCAGGCACTGAGGGCCGCTGTGAGGTCTCCCTACAGCAGAATTTCACAGAATTTCTAGGTTGGAAGAGACCTCAAGATCATCGAGTCCAACCTCTGACCTAACACTAACAGTCCTCCACTAAACCATATCCCTAAGCTCTACATCTAAACGTTTTTTAAAGACTTCCAGGGATGGTGACTCCACCACCTCCCTGGGCAGCCCGTTCCAGTGCCTAAAAACCCTTTCAGTAAAGAAGTTCTTCCTAACATCCAACCTAAAACTCCCCTGGTGCAAACAGCCTTCTCTTTTAGCAGCCTCCTCATCCAGTCAGCCGGGCGCAGTGCTGCTGAGGGTGAGGCTGGGTTTGCGTCCTCGTGCAGCCTCACACACGCTTGTGCACGCGGTGCGTGGGCCCTCTGGGGAGGCCACGGGTTTGAGGATTTCCCGAGGCTGCCTCTCCTCTTCCCACTCCGTAGGCTGTGCTGTGCCAGGCTCAGGGCAGATGGGGCAGCAGCCGTTGGTTACAGCCGGAGGCACAGCGCAGGGTGCAAAGTCCTGCCCCAAAACCTCGCTATCTGTGTGCCTGAGCCAGCTCTGGCCCTGCTGGGGCCGTGCAGGGCAGGCCGAGGGCCTGCGGTGATCCAGCACAGAATCCAGTGGGTGTTTTTGTCTCAGCACGTGACTTCTTGTAAAGGGAGTGCTTCAGCCCAGCCGTTTGAGTACTCTGTGCATTCCTGGGCTGCTGGGGAGCTGCGGCATGCACTTCTGCTTTCTCTTTCTGCCTTCCTGCTGCTCCTGATGGTCCCATGGGACAGCTGCTGGGGCACTGGGGCCGTGGGCTGCCCACACCATGGTGTCGAGGCCTGGCAGGGAAGCCGGAGCTAGTCTTGGGGCTCTACTTTCTCTTTCTGCCTTTGGAAGAGGTCTGGGTGCTGGCCCTCTGAGGCAGCCTTATCCAGACTCCCCTGGGGTCCCTCGTGTTGCTCCTGATGGTCCCTGGGGACCACTGCTGGGGCCGCTAACCCTAATTCCTGTGTTTTTGCAGTAAAAAACCTTTCCTTCTCACCCCTGGGAGTGTGGCGTGCAGGGGATGTCCCAGCACCACAGGGCTGTGGGGTTCAGACACATGTCTCTGGTTGTTCCCCCAGGACACAGGCTGAACATCCTGCTCGTGGGCAAAACTGGAAGTGGGAAGAGTGCGACAGGGAACACCATCCTTGGGAAGAAAGCATTTAAATCTGATGTGACAGCAGACTCAGCGACCAAGAGCTACAGTGCAGAGAGTGCCTCATTCCATGGAAGAGAAATTGTTGTTATCGACACTCCTGGCCTTTTTGACACCAAGAGAGACAATAAGGAAACAGCTGAACTGATTGGAAATGCTCTTCGTCACTTCTATGGAGGGGTGCATGCTATCATCCTGGTGATGCAACTATGCCACGTCAGTAAAGAAGAGGTGGAAGTGGCTGAGTGGGTGACAAGGATTTTCCATACTGAAGCACAGAAGTACATGATCCTGTTATTCACCCGAGCAGAAGATCTTGGGAGTCCAGATGATATCCACGATTTCGTGAAAAGTCACACACACCTCAGCGGGATTGTAGGAAAATTTACAAATAGGTACATTGCTTTCAGCAACAAAGCAACAGAGCAGAGAAGGAAACAGCAGGTTGCAGACCTCATTAAAATGATTGATGAGATGGTAGAGAAGAACAAAGACGCTCCGTGTTACACGCGAGAAATGCTGGAGGAACATACACGGACGTTTTTTGGAAAGTATTGTACTATACAGTAGCCAACAAGGCTTTGGTCAGACGGGCGATGTTTCCTCTCTTGTGCCTTTCCTGCCGCGCTCTGAAGATCACTCTCTCCTTCCTCACTTGATGTTTCCTCCTGTCCCGTCAGTGACCTACCTTTTCCCCTGGCCCGTGCCATTGCTCTCCTGACAGGCTGCGAGAGTGCAAAGGGTGTCTGGCGACGTGTAATTCTCCTCTGCTACTCTGCATTGCTCTTTCACCACCCGTTGTGCTGGGAAGCCGGAGACCTTGGCTGGGTGGCAGAGAGCTGCACTGCCCTGCTGGCAGCACCACTGCGCTGACTCTCTCCTCCCTGGTCTGAAGACACGGCAAGCTGAAAGCAACGGGAACATCAGGACTGTGAGATGTGCCCCCTCAGAGCACAGGTCAGCCTGGAGCGCTGCTTCCGAGATCAAAGCCTCTTGTCGTCCCCGTGGCAGCCAGGGCTCTAAGAACTTCTCCAGGCTTTGGGAGGGTTCGTGGTGCCAGCCTTGGTCCCTCTGCAGTGGGATGCTGCTGGTGTCACTGGCTGTGCTGCCCCTGCCTTCGCTGGGCAATGCGAGTAATTGTATGTGATCGCTGGGTCTAGAGAAGTTCATTTAATAAGTGCTAATCTGATGTTCATCTAATAAATACCCATAAATGCCCATAAATGCCCATAAATGCTGAGCCTTGCTGTGTGGAGAGGCGCCCTTCAGTGCACTGTGACCCGCAGTGCTGAAACAGCCGTTTGGGAGGGTGGAGAATGGTCCAGGTGCATTCAGGATCAGGCCCAAGCTGCAGCTCCCCCCAGGCTGGGGTTTGGTGGTGGCCATGAGCTGTGCAAGGGCGCGAGGTCTCACTGCTCGCCAGGCGAGTGCAGCAGGCAGGGGAAGCTCTGTGGCCATACCTGAGTGTGGGGCTGGGGGAGTGCTCGTGGGGGCTGCCTGACTCACCCCAGGTTCTTCTCCCACCCAGAAAGGCTGCGGAAAGCAGCCTAGGAGGGGGGAGGAATCCCAGAACGCCAGGCTGACCTCTTCCTCAAGCGATCACAGCGAGAGAAACTGCTTCAGAGCTAAACAGAGACCGTGCATTTCTGCAATTAAATAACTCTGAGGTCGAATTGTTACTGGAGGAAATACCAGAGTTAGTGTAATAGCTGTGTTGTAGGTAGCGCTGTATGGGAATCAGTGTATGTAAATGTACCACTGACCTCCAGTGGCATAAGCAGTATCATTGCTATCCTAAAACCATCCCAGCGTGTCCTGAAGGCATCCAGTGCTGACTCCTGGCTGCCCCCATCCCTCTGCATGATGAGAGGAATCACAGAATCCCAGAACCATCTAGACTGGAAGAGCCCTCCAGGATCACCCAGTGCATCCTCTGACCTACCACTAACCAGTCCTCCACTAAACCATATCACTGAGCTCTAAATCTAAACTTCTGCTAAAGACCTCCAGGGATGGTGACTCCACCACTTCCCTGGCCAGCCCATCCCAATGCCACACAACCCTCTCAGTAATGAAATTCTTCCTAAGATCCAACCTAAACCTCCCCTGGCGCAACTTTAGCCCTTTCCCCCTCGTCCTGTCACCAGGTACGTGGGAGAACAGACCAACCCTCACCTCGCTACAGCCTCCTTTAAGGTATCTGTAGAGAGCAATAAGGTCGCCCCTGAGCCTCCTCTTCTCCAGGCTGAGCAACTCCAGCTCCCTCAGCCGCTCCTCAAAGGGAAGGGGCAGAAGAAGTGTGTTGGAGGGGTTGGGGGCTGTGTGCCACAAACTGCTGGAGACTCTGAGGGCCCCAGCACATTTCCTGGGGGCACAGAATACTTCTGCTGACCTGGAAGAAGGCTTGAAATGCAAGCAGCCCTGTAAGAATTCTGCACCGCTTGCTTAGAATGGCAAGAAAATGAGCATTTAACCTTAGGATTACGGCAAAATGCAGGCCCTGTGTGCACCTCCACCCGGGGCATGTCTCTTGCTGTGTTAAGAGCAGCAGCAGTGGTGTGGGTAGGGGGGTCGCCACAAGAACAAGCCAAGGCTGGGCCTGCTCCCCTCCTCTGCCACACTTCTCATTTCCAGCCAATTTTTGCATTCAAACACTGGAGCACAGGCAAGGGGGCCCGGGGAAGCACGCTGGGTTAGAAGCAGAGCAGCACTGCGAGGCTCATGCTGAAATGCAGACAGCGAAGTGGACAACTAACCCCAAAGTCACACCTCCAGAGCTGCACAGGATCGAAACCAAGATCTGGGCTGGTGCATGGGTATCTGTAGGCTGCCGAGTGTCCGTGCCAGGAGGCCGTTCCCTCAGGTCCTGTCCCCAGAGAGCAGAGCTCAGCGCCTGCCCCTCCGCTCCCCTCGTGAGGGAGCTGCAGGCCACCATGAGGCCTCCCCTCGTCTCTTCTCCATGCTGAACAATCCAAGCAACTTCAGCCGCTCCTCATATGTCTTCCCCTCTACACCCTTCACCACCTTTGTTGCCCTTCTTTGGACACTCTCTAACAGTTTTTTATCTTTCTTGTACTGTGGTGCTCAGAGCTGCACTCAGTACTTGAGGTGGGGCTGCACCAGCGCAGAGCAGAGCAGGACGATCCCTTCCTTTGACCTACAGTGCTGTCCTTGATGCAGCCCAGGATACGGTTGGTCCTCTTGGCCACCAAGGCACGCTGCTGGCTTGTGCTCAGTTTGCTGTCGATCCAAACCCCCAGATCCCTTTCTTCTGGCTGCTCTCCAGCGTCTCGTCCCCTAGTCTGTATAACCAGGGTTGCTCTGTTGCCCTTTCCCAGGTGCAGAATCCGACACTTGCTCTTGTTAAACTTCATATTGTTGAATGGCAATGACAATGATCTAGCTGACACCAGCTAGTTCTCAGAGTACTCTGGGACGAATCCCATCAGGCCCCATTGGCTTGTACGCATCCAGGTGGGGCAGCCAGTCTGCACAGGTTCAGGGTTAACTGGGAGTTTGTCATGCTGGCTCTCGCCATCCCCCAGCTGTGGGTAGCTGGGGCCTCAGAGCCCATCATCGGTGTTCAAGACAGAGGCAGAGGTGAAAAATGCATTAAATGTCTCTGCTTTGCCTATGTCCATCATTGTGAGGTGTCCATGCTCATCAGACCAACGTTTGTTCTGCTCCTCCTTTTCCCATTAATCTACTTCAAAAAGCCTTTTTATTGTCCCCCATGCTGCTGGGCAGCTTCAACTCTAATGCAGGCTGTGCAGAGGCAGGAGCAGCTCGTCTGGGCTCGGTTTCAGACAGCTGTTGGTGTGCCCCCCTAGCCCCAAGACTAGCTCCAGCTTCCCCTCCTGCCTTGACACCACGGTGTGGGCAGCCCACAGCCCCAAGGCCCCAGCAGCAGTCCCCTGGGACCATCAGGAGCAGCATGAAGGCAGAAAGAGAAAGCAGAAGTGCATGCCGCAGCTCTCCAGCAGCCCAGGAATGCACAGAGTGTTAAACGGCCGGGCTGAAGCACTCCCTTTACAAGAAGTCACGTGCTGAGCCAAAAACACCCACTGGATTCTGTGCTGGATCACCGTAGGCCCTCGGCCTGCCCTGCACGGCCACAGCAGGGCCAGAGCTGGCTCAGGCACACAGATAGCGAGGATTTGGGGCAGGACTTTGCACCCTGCGCTGTGCCTCCGGCTGTAACCAACGGCTGCTGCCCCATGTGCCCTGAGCCTGGCACAGCACAGCCTAAGGAGTGGGAAGAGGAGAGGCAGCCTCGGGAAATCCCAGCCCCTGACCGCGGTGCAGGCTGCAGCTGCCTCGTCTCCTGCCCCTTCTTCTGTCAGGGCTTTGCCTCCAGTCCCACCAGCAGCAGGAACTGCTTGGAAACTAAACACAGATCATCGCGGGAGTTAAATAACTCTGAGGCCGGACTGTTTCTGGAGGAAGTACAGGAGGGAGCGTTAGAGCTGTCTGAACCTCCAGGGCTGCACAGAATCGAAACCAAGCTGGGGGCTGGTGCGGGAGGAGCCGGTGCTGCCCTTGTGGCATGAGCACAGTTCTCCAGGCTGACACCGGCCATCACCGCTGTCACTTCCTGGTGGCTGTGAGCGTCCTGCGGGGACAAGGCGAACGCCAGCGCAGGACGTGCAGGAAGGTACGGGCGGGAGGCCAGGGGCCGCGAGGCTCCGTGGCGGCGGGGAGGGCTCCAAGGGGGCCTGGGGACCTGGCGCTGGGCAGCAGGGCAGGGAAGTGGCTCTTCCCCAGTCCCCTTCTCCGTCCTTCCCTTTTCCCCACTCCTCACTCCCCATGCTCTGTGTGGCCCCGGCCCTAGCCCAGGGGAGCACCTGGGCACCGTTCTCAGCCCCAAGCAGGGCCACGGCTGCACGAGTGTCACCACCCCGAGGGTTCTTACCACCACCTGAGGGTCCCTGCCAACCTACTGCCTTCCCCTGTGCCTGAAATCCTGTGCAGACTGAGGCTGAGACTGAGGAAACACCCCGCAGCACCTCATTGCTCCAGCTGTTATTTTGAATTTCTGTTCCTTGCTGCTGTTCGTGCACTGCTGTGACTGCACACGTGGCAGTGCGATCCAGGGGACCCCGTCTGTCCCAGTGCCACTGCAGCCTGACCCAGCTGCAGCCCCCGACCCCTTCCCACAGTGGGGGCACACAGAGCCCCACAGCCTCCATTCGCCAGCAGCGAGGTTTCGAAACCATCCCCGCTTTTAATGAAAATCCCTTCTGCTGTCAGTGATGCTCCCAGCATCTGGGTGCCTGCTGACGGAGCCCTGGGTGTCTGCTTTTGTCTCTGCAGCGTGACCATGGCAGTCCGTCGTGTCTACATGCAGCCTGGGGTCGGCGGGGGCTTGGAGATGAGGCTGATCCTGGCCGGGAAGGCTGGTGGGGGGAAAAGCTCCACGGGGAACACCCTCCTCAGGAAGCGTGTCTTTGAGTCCAAGCTGTCCACCCAGCCAGTGACCGTGAGATGTGCGAGTGCACAGGGGCACTGGGATGGCGAGGACTTCACGGTGGTTGACACGGCCGACATTTTCAACCCCGGAGGTGTCAGCAGTGAGGTGCACCAAGAAATTATCCGCTGCATCAGCCTGTCCTCCCCGGGCCCCCACGCGCTGCTGCTGGTGACCCAGCTGGGCCGATTCACCCAGGAGGACAAGGAGGCCGCAGAGAGACTGCAGGACATCTTTGGAGCTGATGTTTTCAGGCACACAATTGTCATATTCACCCGTGCGGAAGAGCTCGTGGGGGGGTTGCTGCAAGATTATGTGAAGTATTCCAAAAACAGTGCTCTCTGCAAGCTCATCGAGAGGTGCGGGAATAGGTACTGCGGCTTCAACAACCGGGCAGTTGGAGCCGAACAGGACCAGCAGGTCGCGGAGCTGATGGGGATGGTCCGCTGCATGGTGCGGGTGAATGGGGACAGGTACTACAGCAATGAGATGTACCTGGAGCCCAATTTAACAGAAGAGAAGGTGGCGTATCACATGGCGAGGTACAGAGCAGACAGGAAAAGTATTGGGTTTCTCACTCTGTCTTACAGGAGACCTATTGTGATTTGTGGGATGATTCTCCTTGCCATTGCGGTGGTTGTCATTATTTTTCTTATTTGGTGGGAGCTATGAATCCCAGAACCACAGAGCCACTGAACGCCTGGGGCTGGAGGCACCTCTGGACACCGCTCCAGCTGCCCAGGACCGTGTCCACTGGGTGTTGGACATCTCCAGGGATGGAGAATCCAGCGCTACTCTGGGCAGCCTGTGCCAGCACTCAGACACCCGCACAGCAAAAAAAGACTTTCCTGATGTCTCAGCGGGCATCCTTGTGCCTCCAGCGGTGCCCATGCCCTTGTGTCCAAGCTCTGGGCACTCCACCAGGCATTCACATACACAGACGGGAACCCCAAGCCCCTTTCCTCAGGCTGAGCAGCCCCAGCTCCCAGCATCTGCCCGTCTTGCAGATGACTCCTTGTCTCGATGCAATGGAACCAACTCTTCCTTGGAAAAGGAGAGGAATTGTCTATTTTTAATGAGCTTCCCTTTAATCAATTGTCATATATGTAGTACAGGACAAAAAATATGTTTTTCTTTTAACCTAGGCTCCCTTTGATCAGGGACTGAATGCTCCTTCTGGGAGAAACCAAAGAAAGTTGCCAATAGCAAGTAGCCTGAGGTTGTGCTTAGGTGATGTGAACATTTTGAGAATCAAGGTTGTATTTTTGCAATACAAATTGTTTTTGCAGTGGAATATCCACTAACCTTGCATATTCCAATGTGATTGTGCAGCCATGACAGCAGCATAGCACTAGTTAAGCAGATAAGGGGAAGGTCCCACTGTCCCAACATAAGAAACATAGCTATGAAAAATGGGATGAGTAGTATGAAATAAGTAAAAACAAGAATCACAGGCCCTCTAATCACAAGAGAAGAAGGGGGAAAAAAAAAAAAAAAAAGGAAAAGGAGAAATCAATGGCTGGTCAAATAAAATTGTACCTATATGGTATAGAAGAGCGTCAAGTAGGTTGTGAATCTGTAGTATTCAACCAGTGAGGAAACAGGGAGAAATCAGGTGTCGGGAAATGGGGGACACAGGGCTATGGTAAACTTGTGCTGTGCGCTCCCGCTTGCAGGATATGAAAAACAAAGTTGTGTTTTTGCAGTAGAGAATTACTTTTCTGTATTCCAAGGTAGTTGTGTAGTCATAATAAGGAGAAATGCTAAGTACATGTAGGTAAGTGAAAAGTAGAAAGCCTCACTGTTACTAAATAAGGTGGAAGCTTGAGAAAAACAGGATGAGCAGTGTGGGAATAGTAAAACAAAGACCACAGAAACATAAGAAAAAAAAAAAAAAAAAGGAAAAGGGAGAAATTAAGGGGTGTAAAGAAAGAAGAACTGTACGCGTATGGTATAAAGGAGCGTCAAGTAGCTTGTGAACCTGTAGTACTCAGCCAATGAGGAAACAGGGGAGGCAATGAGGTGTCGGGTAATAGGGAATAAAAGGTTATGATGTGTTTACTATAATGCGCTCCTAACTGGCAGGACGCCTGCCACTGCAATCACGAATAAAATAGCTTCACAGAACATCCTGTCTGAAGAAAATTATTTGAGATTTTCCTCACAAGGATGCCCACCATTGCAATTGCGATTAAAATAGTTTCATGGAAGGTCCCATCTAAGAAAATTATTGATATTTTTATCACACCACCAATAGATAAAAGGGGTTAGGGTGCTTCATTGGGGAACACCACCTAGGACCCCCACAGAAAGGAAGGCATGCGCAGGAGGGCCTGAAAAGGAGCCATTAAGAATGATGCCGCGTGACCACAGAACTCAGGTAGATTAGAATGAATTTGTATTAGATCGCTAGAATAGTCATGAATTTAATGTCTCCATGGAGCCAGGAAGTCGACATTGGCTGTGCTTGATCTGTGGAAACTGCACCGAGCTCTGAGGCCTGAATAAAAGCAATCTCTCTCCCGAGTGCGTGCGAATTGGGCTTATTGCACACCGGGTGAAGGATCATAGAGTCATAGAATGGTTGGGGTTGGGAGGAACCCTAAAGATCATCCAACTCCAACCCCCCTGAAACAAACAAGGCTGCCTCCCACCAGATGAGGTTGGCCAAGCCCCATCCAGCCTGGCCTTGAACACTTCCAGGGATGGGGCATCCACAGCTTCTCTTGGCAACATGTGCCTCACCACCGTCTGAGTGAAGAATTTCTTCCTAACATCCAATCTAAATCTCCCCTCTTTCAGTTTAAAAACATTCCCCCTTGTCCTATAATTATCTACACAATTAAAGAGTCCCTCTCCATCCTTTTTATAAGAACCCTTCGAGCACTGAAAGGCCTCAATGAGGTCTCCATGGAGCATTCTCTGGATGGCATCCCTTCCTTCTCCTGTGCTGACTTCACCACTCAGCTTGGTGCCATCTACAAACTTACATCATGACACATTACAATCATGCCTGGCACTTGGTCCTTGTGCACCCACGTGTGTGGTGGGAGCGGAGGATGGCAAAACCCTTCTTTCTGTGCCAAGCCAAGCCATGTCGTTCCAGCTTCACCCAGCCAAGGTCTCCGGCTTCCCAGCACAACGGGTGGTGACAGAGCAATGCAGAGACAGAGCAGCAGAGGAGAATTACACGTCGCCAGACACCCATTGCACTCTCGCAGCCTGTCAGGGGAGCAATGGCCAGGGGAAAGGGTAGGTCACTGACGGGACAGGAGGAAACATCAAGAGAGGAAAGAAAGAATGATCTTCAGAGCACGGCAGGAAAGGCACAAGAGAGGAAACATCGCCCGTCTGACCAAAGCGTTGTTGGCTACTGTATAGTACAATACTTTCCAAAAGCTGTCCGTGTATGTTCCTCCAGCATTTCTCGCGTGTAATATGGAGCATCTTTGTTCTTCTCTACCATCTCATCAATCATTTTAATGAGGTCTGCAACCTGCTGTTTCCTTCTCTGCTCTGCTGCTATGTTGCTGAAAGCAATGTACCTATTTCCACATTTTCCTTCCATCCCCCTGAGGTTTGTTTCACTTTAAACGAAACCGTGGATATCATCTACACTCCCAAGATCTTCTGCTCGGGTGAATAACAGGATCATGTACTTCTGTGCTTCAGTATGGAAAATCTTTGTCACCCACTCAGCCACTTCCACCGCTTCTTTACTGGTATCGGCCAGTTGCATCACCAGGATGATAGCATGCACCCCTCCATAGAAGTGACGAAGAGCATTTCCAATCAGTTCAGCTGTTTCCTTATTGGCTCTCTGGGTGTCAAAAAGGCCAGGAGTGTTGCTAATGGCAATTTCGCTTCCACAGAGTGAGGCAGTGTCTGCACTGTAGCTCTTGGTCACTGAATCTGCTGACACCATAGTTTCAAATGCTTTCTTCCCAAGGATGATGTTCCCTGTTGCACTCTTCCCACTTCCAGTTTTGCCCACGAGCAGGATGTTCAGCTTGGGTCTTGGGGGAACAACCAGAGACACGTGTCTGAACCCCACGGCACTGTGGTGTCCGGACATCCCCTGCACGCCACGCTCCCAGGGGTGAGAAGGAAAGGCTTTCTACTGCAAAATCACAACTTTAATTCTCACACTGAGATGCTGCTGTGCACAAGAGGGGATGGGACAAGACAGAGGCTGAAGCTGTCTCCCAGCAGCCAAAGCAGGGCTTGCTCAGCACCGCCAGCCCTGCCCTTCTGCTTGGCTCTCCCACAGGAGGAAAGTTTGTGCTCCAGGAGGAACGTAAACTCAGACAAAGGCTGCCCTGACTAAAAGACCCTCTGGAAAATGGGCCAAAAGCAGCCAAGGCAGGACAGAAGCTGGCAGAGGGGGGGTTTCCCACCCCATGCTGCATGCTCACAGGTAACCAGCACAGCTCACCTCCAGTAAGAGTGAGCCTGCACAGAGCCGGGAGCAGCTCGTCTGGGCTCGGTTTCAGACAGCTGGTGGTGTGCCCCCCTAGCCCCAAGACTAGCTCCAGCTTCCCCTCCTGCCTTGACACCACGGTGTGGGCAGCCCACAGCCCCAAGGCCCCAGCAGCAGTCCCCTGGGACCATCAGGAGCAGCATGAAGGCAGAAAGAGAAAGCAGAAGTGCATGCCGAAGACCCCAGCAGCCCAGGAATGCACAGAGTGTTAAACGGCCGGGCTGAAGCACTCCCTTTACAAGAAGTCACGTGCTGAGCCAAAAACACCCACTGGATTCTGTGCTGGATCACCGCAGGCCCTCGGCCTGCCCTGCACGGCCACAGCAGGGCCAGAGCTGGCTCAGGCACAGAGATAGCGAGGTTTTGGGGCAGGACTTTGCACCCTGCGCTGTGCCTCAGGCGGTAACCAACGGCTGCTGCCCCATCTGCCCTGAGCCTGGCACAGCACAGCCTAAGGAGTGGGAAGAGGAGAGGCAGCCTCGGGAAATCCTCGAGCCCGTGGCCTCCCCAGAGGGCCCACGCACCGCGTGCTCAAGCATGCGTGCTCATGCTCCTCATGGTTTAATCCTAGTGCAATGATGGGGTGGATAACATAAACTGTGGCATTACGTATAGTAAGCACAAAGGCAGTAGCCATGTTAACAATGGGATCATAGGTAAAATTTACCAGAGTCCACCAAGATTGGAATTTCTCAAAATCATTGGCATTGTCCCAAACAGTCTTTTGGACTTCAGCCGGAAAAATGCCTTCACTTCCTTCCCTAACGATCAAGGCAGCCGTTGCCTGAATCCATAACTGTGCTTGTATACGACAAAGAGCTAAAGATGCATTATCTTGAACCATACTAAGTGCATCTATTATTAGTTTGTGGTCTTGGTCTTCAGCCTTTTCCCATCTCGGTAACACCTTTGAAACTCGTTCCATTAATCATTCAGCACCCTATTTTAGTTTCATCCCCTACAGTTCTTTGGTGTGTCCATTCTTTCCCTATTTTTTGCCATTCTTATAATGTATATAAAAGGTCACCATTTGTTCACCAAATAACCACAACTGCTAACTTTCCATTAATGCTCTATCCTCTGTTACAGCTTCGGACCAAGGCCACTAACCATTCTCTATTATCCGTTCCTTGATCTTAATTGTGGTGAAGCACCTTGTATAGTCCTTCCCACTGTGGCTTCAAAGTTTTCTCTACAAGAGACTTAGTTACCTCTCAGGCTTTGGCAGTCCTAGTGGGGAAAGCCTCTGGCCATCCTGAAAAGGTATCTGTCTGTTAACACCAGTAAATATCGACACCCCCCTTTTCTTGGAAGTTCAGAAAGGTCAATTTGCCACTGTTGCCCGGGCCCATGGCCTTTTCCAATTTGACACAGTTTTGGTTTGGGGGCAATGTTGGGGTTAGTCTGTAGACAAAGATCACATTGTTCAGTTATTTGAGTGATGGTAGCATATAAGGTTCTGGCAATATTTTTTTTTTCAATTAGATAGTTATACAAAGCATCTATTCCCCAATGTGTTTTCCGGTGTTCTTTCTTTACCAGTGACCGCAATAAATTGGAGGGGATGACTAGCTTCCCTTCCTGTCTTTGGTAATAGTCCATCCCTCTTGGTTATATTTTCCCTTCTGACCTTCGATTAATTTTCTATCCTTTTTGTTATATACAAGCTTACCCTCGAGGAGAATTTGCCTGTCTGGAATCAGGGCTCCCTCAGTTGCCACCTCACCTTCTGCTGCTTCTTTTGCCTCTCTGTCCGCCAGATGATTTCCTTCCTCCAATTCTGAGCTCACCTTCTGGTGTGCCTCAGTGTGCACGATTGCTACCTTTTCAGGCAGCTGAACTGCTTCCAATAATCTCATTATTTAGCCCCTATAGATGTCTGTTTTCCAGATTCTATTACGTCTTTGCAAGTGGTAACTGCATACCCAGCATGTTGTTTTCCACTGATGACGTAGCTGCTCATCAGTATGTTCATCATGATATTTTCACATCATCAAAAGGAGTGTCCTTCAGATCTGGACGTCTGGAGTAGGTAGCTTCAATGGTCTCCAGGCAGTCATGGTGTACTGGCTCCCCTTGGTTTCTGCTGATTTCAGGAGCCTTTGTGGGGAAAGCCAGTGACCGCCTTCCACTTCCAGCACTGTGGACACTGTGTGAGACACTAGCACAGTTATCTTCTGTCCCAAGGTGAACTTGCGTGCTTCCTGGATATTTAGCACCACTGCTGCAACAGCTCTGAGGCTTCCCAGCCATCCCCTGGCCGTAGCATCCAACTCCATAGAAAAATAAGCAACTGCCCTTCGATAGGGGCCCAGGTCCTGTGCTAGTGTTCCCAGGGCAATCCCGTGTTTCTCATGGGAGAAAATGAAGAACAGTTTCTTTACATCTGGGAGTCCCAGAGCTGGAGGTGACATGAGGGCCTTCTTTAGTTGGTCCTAAGCTCGTGTGGCCTCCTTTGTCCATTGGAGTTCCCTGTTCCCATTTGCAATGAGTACATTCAGCAGTTTTACAAGCAATCTGTAATTATAGATCCACAGTCTGCACCACCCTGTCATTCCCATAAAGGTTCGCAGTTCTTTTATTGTCTCAGGTTTTGGGGTTTAACATATCACTTCTTTACGATCTTGCCTCAAGGTCTGTTGTCCGGCACTAACCTCATAACCCATGTAGATCAACTTAACCACCTGAGCCTTCTGCTTCGATACCCTGTACCCCTGTAGTCCCAGAAAGTTTAGGAGGCTTGCCATCCAGGCCATGCATGCTTATGTCTGGGTGGCTATTAAGAATCATAGAATCATAGAATATCCTGAGTTGGAAGGGACCCTTAAGGATCATCAAGTCCAACTCTTGACACCGCACAGGTCTACCCAAAAGTTCAGACCATGTGACTAAGTGCACAGTCCAATCTCTTCTTAAATTCAGACAGGCTCGGTGCAGTGACCACTTCCCTGGGGAGCCTGTTCCAGTGTGCAACCACCCTCTCTGTGAAGAACCCCCTCCTGATGTCAAGCCTAAATTTCCCCTGCCTCAGCTTAATCCCGTTCCCGCGGGTCCTGTCACTGGTGTTAATGGAGAAAAGGTCTCCTGCGTCTCGACACCCCCTTACGAGGAAGTTGTAGACTGTGATGAGGTCTCCCCTCAGCCTCCTCTTCTCCAGGCTGAACAGGCCCAGTGCCCTCAGCCGTTCCTCATACGTCTTCCCCTCCAGGCCTTTCACCATCTTCGTAGCCCTCCTCTGGACACTCTCCAACAGTTTCATGTCCTTTTTATACTGTGGTGCCCAGAACTGCACACAGTACTCGAGGTGAGGCCGCACCAGCGCAGAGTAGAGCGGGACAATCACCTCCCTTGACCTACTAGCGATGCCGTGCTTGATGCACCCCAGGACACGGTTGGCCCTCCTGGCTGCCAGGGCACACTGCTGGCTCATATTCAACTTGCTGTCTACCACGACCCCCAGATCCCTCTCTTCTAGGCTGCTCTCCAGCGTCTCATCGCCCAGTCTGTACGTGCAGCCAGGGTTTCCCCGTCCCAGGCGCAGGACTCGGCACTTGCTCTTATTGAACTTCATGCGGTTGGTGATTGCCCAGCTCTCCAACCTATCCAGATCCCTCTGCAAGGCCTTTCCACCCTCAACAGATTCCACAACTCCTCCAAGTTTGGTGTTATCAGCAAACTTGCTCAAAATACCTTCTATTCCTACATCCAGATCGTTTATAAAAATATTGAAAAGTACCGGCCCTAAAATGGAGCCTTGAGGGACCCCACTGGTGACCGCCCACCAGCCTGACGCAGCCCCATTTACCATAACCCTTTGGGCCCTGCCCGTTAGCCAATTGCTCACCCATCGTATGATGTTTTTATTTAGCTGTATGGTGGACATTTTGTCCAGTAGGATCCTATGGGAAACTGTGTCAAAAGCCTTGCTGAAGTCCAAGAAAATCACATCAGCTGGTTTCCCTTGGTCCACCATATGGGTGATTTTATCATAAAAGGAAATCAGGTTAGTTAGGCAGGACCTACCCTTCACAAACCCGTGCTGGCTGGGACCAATGACTGCTTTGTCCCCCAGGTGCGCCTCAATAAGTTCGAGAACCATTTTCTCCATGATTTTACCAGGCACTGACGTAAGACTGACAGGCCTGTAATTGCTAGGGTCTTCTTTCTGACCCTTCTTGAAAATAGGCACAACATTTGCCAGCTTCCAGTCTACCGGGACCTCTCCGAATTCCCAGGATCGTTGAAAAATAATTGAGAGAGGTTCTGCGATGACGTCCGCCAGCTCTTTCAGCACCCGGGGATGAATCCCATCTGGACCCATGGACTTGTAGGGATCCAGGTGGAGTAGCAAATCCTGCACACGTTCAGGGGCGGTTGGGAGTTTGTCATCCCCACCGTCCCAGTCCTCCAGCTCAGGGCACCCTGGGTCCCGAAGCCCATCATCGGCATTGAAGACAGAGGCAAAGAAGGCGTTAAGCGTCTCTGCTTTGCCTATGTCATTGTCTGTGAGGAGACCTTCCCTATCAAGGAGCGGCCCTATGTATTCTTTAGTTCTCCTTTTTCCATTCACATATCTAAAAAAAAACTTTTTATTTTCTCTCACAGACACAGCCAGCTTCAACTCTAGGTGTGCTTTAGCCACATGAATTTTCTCCCTACAAACACAAACAGCATCCCTGTATTCTTTCCATGTCACCTGGCCCTCCTTCCAGTAGCGAAACACTCTCTGTTTCCGCCTAATCTCCATTAGAATGTTCCTGGTCAGCCACGCAGGCCTCCTGCCCCGCCTGCCTGACTTGCGATATTTAGGAATTGCCTGATCTTGTGCTTCTAGGAGGCATCGCTAAAAGCATGACCAGCACTGGTGGACATCGAGGCCTTCAAGAGCAGTTTCCCAGGGGACTTTGCTGACTAGTTCCCTGAGCAGCCTGAAGTCTGCTTTCCCCATATCTAGGGATGAGGTTTTGGTGGCACTTTTCCTTCTGTCACCGTAAATTTTGAACTCAACCACTTCATGGTCGCTATGACCGAGGCGGCCACCAATCACCACATCTCCCACCAGACCCACTCTGTTTTCTAGCAACAGGTCTAGGAGGGCACCTTTCCTAGCTGGCTCCGTTAGCACCTGCACCCAGAAGTTATCATCTAGGTGCTTCATGAACCTCCTGGACTTGCTCGTGTCAGCCGTGTGGCACTCCCAGTTAACGTCTGGCAAGTTGAAGTCCCCCATAAGGACAAGGGGAGTTAATCTTGAGGCCTCTCTTAGTTCTGTAAAGAATAATTTATCGACGCTATCGTCCTGGCCAGGCGGTCTGTAATAGACTCCCACAACAACATCCCCTTTATTCGTTCGTCCCTTGATCCTAACCCAGAGGCTCTCAACTTTGCCATTGCCAACCTGAAGTTCCACACAGTCCAGCCCCTGCTTCACATACATCGCCACCCCACCACCTCGCCTACCCTGCCTGTCCCTCCTGAAGAGCCTGTAACCATCTATCGCAACACCCCAGTCACAGGACTCATCCCACCAGGTTTTGCTTATGCCGATGATGTCGTAGTTGCGGGACTGGGCCAGTACTTCTAGCTCACCCATTTTATTCCTCATACTGCGTGCGTTCGTGTAGAAGCACTTCAGGTGCGTCTCCTTACACTCAGCACCTTGCGGATCTGACTGAAGGACCTCACTGGCACACAGCCCCTCTGATTCTAGCGTACCATCCCTTAGGTCTTCACCGGCGTGCCTGGTTTTAGCCCCTTCCCCCTTCGACTCTAGATGTCATCTACGTACTGCAACAGCCTTCCTTCTCCTGATGGGGCTTCCCAGGTCTCCAAGTCCTTTGCAAGTCCGTCTCCGAACAAGGTGGGTGAGTTCTTAAAGTTCTGAGGCAACCTTGTCCATGTGAGCTGTGTTTTGCGCCCACTCTTAGGGCCTTTCCAATCAAATGCAAAGATTTTCTGACTGGCTTCATGGAGAGGGAGGCAAAAGAAGGCATCCTTCAGGTCTAAAATGGCAGACCAAGTTAGCTCTGGTGTTAAGCATGTTAATCAATTATCGGGCTAAGTCCTTCTCTATCTTCCTTTTTCAAGGGGTACTGTTGAAGTGCATTTTTTGCCTTCCCTGGTACATTAGATCGTACTCTGGAAAACGTTTGACTTAGGATTTCCTCGCTAATTTCCTCTTTGGTCTCAATAGCTGTCAATATCAAACTCAACACTTCCACGTATCTTTGATCATTTACCTCCAGAATAATCTCCCCATTTTTAAATGAAATGTTTGCTTGTAATCTTTCCAATAAATCTCTTCCTAGGTGTGACTCCGGAGAGTTGAGCATGTATAGGAACTTGTGAATGCCCCACTGTTTCCCATACTTATATTTCAATAGTTTGCAGAAATATGCTATTCCAGATTGTCCAGTAGCCCCCTTCACTACAATGTAATCATTCCCCACTGATACTAATGCTTTATTTAAAACTGAGTATGTTGCTCGTGCATCTACCATAAGTTCCACCTCTTTTCCCTCCTTCTCCGGCTCCATTTTTATAACCAGTGGATCTGCTGGGGTAGATTTCCTGGTCCTCTTCGGTTGTCTTTTGCATGTGCGACCTTTGGGTCACTAACGGGCTTGCGCTTAGTCGGGTCGCTAACACACCCGGTGTGTGCGTGCTGCCTGAGTGTGTGCATGCAGGAAGTGGTTGTACAGCCAAGGGTAAACGCACGCACGCACCCACAAGATCGCTGCACACCCCGTGAGGCAGGGAGCAGCGTTTGGCAGCCCCGCACCCCGTGCCAGGGGCAGGGCACGTTTCTGCCAGCCCCGCACAGCCCAGGAGCAGGGGCCGCAGGGGCAGGGGAGCGTGGCTGGGCCTCGCTGCACCGTGGTGGCAGATGGGGACAGCCCGGGCAAGGGCTGCTCCTCCTCAGCTTGGGAGGGGTCCCGATGCCTTGGGGAACGAGGAGCTGGCAGGGGAACTCAGATCGGTCACTGGCAACCCTTGCAGTGCTTTGGGAAACCTGAGAGCTCGCAGAGGACGTGCACGGCCCCAGGCTGGAGCAGGAGCCTCTCCCCAGAATTGCCATCAGTTCAGTGCCCTTGTTTGGCACCTGAACCTCCTGGCAATACAAATTGCCAGGCTGAGGCACTCCCTTTACAAGAAGTCACGTGCTGTGCAAAAAACGCCCACTGGATTCTGTGCTGGATCACCCCAGGTCCTCCGCCTGCCCTGCACAGCCCCAGCATGTGTCTCATCCCCCCAAGGGACTCTTGGTCAGGGGGTGTAGGGATAGGACACGGGGTGACGGCTTTAAGGTAGAAGAGGGTGGGTTTGGGTTAGATCCGAGGCAAAAATCCTTCCCTTTGTGGGTGGTGAGGCCTGGCACAGGCTACCCCCAGGAGCTGGGTGCCCCATATTCCAAGAAGAAGGGATTTGGAGTGAGGTTTTGAAACATGAGATTAGAAATTAGTGACTGATTAAGAATGAATATGTGGGCAACACCCATTGCTTGATATGTGCTACATTTGCGATTTGCCTGTGCTGCACATACGCTTCCAGATAACAGGAGCCCCTGGGACCCTGAGAACCAGATCGAACCAACCATGTGGTTCGGACTGTGACCAAGGGCTCAGAAATAACGAAGACTGTTCTTAAAAAAAGGGACATCGAACATGCAAGGCTTCAAAATAACAGGAACCCCTCAGATCCGGAGAATTGGACCAAACCAATCCTATGGCCCAGATCGTGACCAAGGGCTCAGAGAGCATGCACAAAGAGATAAGGTGAAAAGTTCAACCCTGATGAAGACATCTTACTTCATCCTCACGACCCTCAGCACCCACCACCAGAAGGCACCGCACAAGCGCAGATGGGAGGAGTTTATGGAAACGACATCTTGTAGCTAATTTTAATACTAAGCAGGGACAGGTTATGAATATGTATAGGCATACTCGGAAACCTCATGCATATGTAAAACTTTACTGCATGTAACCAAAGCAAGTTGCCGTGTGGGGGACTTCAACTTCCCTGACATATCCTGGAAGCACAACACAGCCCAGAGAAAGCAGTCTAGGAGGTTTCTGGAGAGCGTGGAAGATAGCTTCCTGACACAGCTGGTTAGTGAATCTACCAGGGGTGGTGCCCCGCTAGACCTTCTCTTCACAAACAGAGAAGGACTGGTGAAGGATGTGATTGTCAGGAGCTGTCTTGGGCAGAGTGACCACGAAATGGTGGAGTTCATTATTTTTGGTGACTCCGGGAAGGGGACCAGTAAAACCGCTGTATTGGACTTTTGGAGGGCTGACTTTGACATGCTCAGGACACTAGTTGGTGGAGTCCCTTGGGAGGCGGTTCTGAAGGGCAGAGGGGTCCAGGAAGGCTGGGCGCTCTTCAAGAGGGAAATCTTAATGGCGCAGGAGCGGTCTGTCCCCATGTGCCCAAAGACGAGCCAGCGGGGAAGAAGACCAGCCTGGCTCAACAGAGAATTGTGGCTTGAGCTTAGGAGAAAAAAGAGAGTTTATAATCTTTGGAAAAGTGGGCAGGCCACTAGGGAGGACTATAAGGATGTAGCGAGGCTGTGCAGGGACAAAATTAGGAAGGCCAAAGCTCATCTGGAGCTCAATCTGGCTACTGCCGTTAACAATAACAAAAAAACGTTTTTATAAATAAATCAACACAAAAAGGAGGACTAAGGAGAATCTCCATCCTTTACTGGATGCGGGGGGAAACTTAGTTACAAGAGATGAGGAAAAGGCGGAGGTGCTTAATGCCTTCTTTGCCTCAGTCTTTAGCGGCAATACCGGTCGTTCTCTGGATACCCAGTACCCTGAGCTGGTGGAAGGGGATGGGGAGCAGGATGTG
The DNA here is from genome assembly GCF_963932015.1 of Anas acuta. Lineage (NCBI taxonomy): Eukaryota > Metazoa > Chordata > Aves > Anseriformes > Anatidae > Anas > Anas acuta. The sequence continues at coordinate 812,805 of NC_088980.1, forward strand.
GCCCTCACCATCCACGAAGAACTGGTTGGTGACCTGCTACGGCACTTGGATGTGCACAAGTCGATGGGGCCGGATGGGATCCACCCAAGGGTACTGAGAGAACTGGCAGAGGAGCTGGCCAAGCCCCTATCCATCATTTATCAGCAGTCCTGGCTATAGGGGGAGGTCCCAGTTGACTGGCGGCTAGCAAATGTGACGCCCATCTACAAGAAGGGCAGACCCGGGGAACTACAGGCCTGTCAGTTTGACCTCAGTGCCAGGGAAGCTCATGGAGCAGATCCTCTTGAGAGTTATCATGTGGCACTTGCAGGGCAAGCAGGCGATCAGGCCCAGTCAGCATGGGTTTATGGAAGGCAGGTCCTGCTTGACGAACCTGATCTCCTTCTATGACAAAGTGCCGTGCTGGGTGGACGAGGGAAAGGCTGTGGATGTGGTCTACCTTGACTTCAGCAAGGCTTTTGACACCGTCTCCCACAGCATTCTCCTCAAGAAACTGGCTGCCCTAGGCTTGGACTGGCGCACGCTTTGTTGGGTTAGAAACAGTCTGGATAGCCGGGCCCAAAGAGTTGTGGTAAATGGAGTCAAGTCCAGTTGGAGGCCAGTCACTAGTGGCATTCCCCAGGGCTCGGTGCTGGGGCCAGTCCTCTTTAATATCTTCATCAATGATCTGGACGAGGGCATTGAGTGCACCCTCAGTAAGTTTGCAGATGACACCAAGTTAGGTGCGTGTGTCGATCTGCTCGAGGGTAGGAAGGCTCTGCAGGAGGATCTGGATAGGCTGCTCCGATGGGCTGAGGTCAACTGCATGAAGTTCAACAAGGCCAAGTGCCGGGTCCTCCACCTGGGGTGCAATAACCCCAAGCAGAGCTACAGGCTGGGAGATGAGTGGTTGGAGAGCTGCCAGGCAGAGAAGGACCTGGGAGTGATGGTGGACAGTCGGCTGAATATGAGCCAGCAGTGTGCTCAGGTGGCCAAGAAGGCCAACGGCATCCTGGCTTGTATCAGAAACACTGTGACCAGCAGGGCTAGGGAGGTGATCGTCCCCCTGTACTCGGCTCTGGTGAGGCCGCACCTCGAGTACTGTGTTCAGTTTTGGGCCCCTCGCTACAAGAAGGACATCGAGGTGCTCAAGCAAGTCCAGAGAAGGGCGACGAAGCTGCTGAGGGGCCTGGAGAACAAGGCCTACGAGGAGCGGCTGAGGGAGCTGGGCTTGTTCAGTCTGGAGAAGAGGAGGCTCAGGGGCGACCTTATTGCTCTCTACAGGTACCTTAAAGGAGGCTGTAGCGAGGTGGGGGTTGGCCTGTTCTCCCATGTGCCTGGTGACAGGACGAGGGGGAGTGGGCTAAAGTTGCGCCAGGGGAGTTTTAGGTTAGATGTTAGGAAGAACTTCTTTACTGAAAGGGTTGTGAGGCACTGGAACGGGCTGCCCAGGGAGGTGGTGGAGTCACCATCCCTGGAAGTCTTTAAAAGACGTTTAGATGTAGAGCTTAGGGATATGGTTTAGTGGGGACTGTTAGTGTTAGGTTAGAGGTTGGACTCGATGATCTTGAGGTCTCTTCCAACCTAGAAATTCTGTGATTCTGTGACTTTGGTGGGACTACCCCCTGTGCTGCCCAGTGCTGAATAAACAAACCTACTGCACAATCTTAGTGACTGTGGAGTCAGTTTCCGTGAATCAGTTTGCCAAAGTCTCCCGTGCTCCCCCCATGGCGGTAACAAGGCCGATGATGGTCACCAGGCTGTCGGGTCACTAACACACTTGGTGTGTGCGTGCTGCCTGCTGTGTGTGCATGCAGGAAGTGGTTGTACAGCCGAGGGTAAACACACGCACCCACAAGATGGCTGCGCACCCCGTGAGGCAGGGAGCAGCGTTTGGCAGCCCCGCACCCCGTGCCAGGGACAGGGCACGTTTCTGCCAGCCCCGCACAGCCCAGGAGCAGGGACTGCAGGGGCAGGGGAGCATGGCTGGGCCTCGCTGCACCATGGTGGCAGATGGGGACAGCCCGGGCAAGGGCTGCTCCTCCTCAGCTTGGGAGGGGATCCCGATGCCTTGGGGAACGAGGAGCTGGCAGGGGAAGTCAGCTCGGTCACTGGCAACCCTTGCAGTGCTTTGGGAAACCTGAGAGCTCGCAGAGGACGTGCACGGCCCCCAACTAGAGCAGGAGCCTCTGCCCAGAATCACCATCAGTTCAGTGCCCTCGTCCGGCACCTGAACCTCCAGCCCTGAGCCTGAGCAGTGTGCGGGGTCCGTCCCAGCCCCTGACCGCGGTGCAGGCTGCAGCTGCCTCGTCTCCTGCCCCTTCTTCTGTCAGGGCTCTGCCTCCAGTCCCACCAGCAGCAGGAACTGCTTGGAAAATAAACACAGATCAACGGGGGAGTTAAATAACTCTGAGGCTGGATTGTTTCTGGAGGAATTACAGGAATTACAGGAAGTAGCGTTAGAGTTGCCCGCACCTCCAGGGCTGCACAGAATCGAAACCAAGCTGGGGGCTGGTGCGGGAGGAGCCGGTGCTGCCCTTGTGGCATGAGCACAGTTCTCCAGGCTGACACCGGCCATCTCCGCTGTCACTTCCTGGTGGCTGTGAGCGTCCCGCGGGGACAAGGCGAACGCCAGCACAGGACGTGCAGGAAGGTATGAGCGGGAGGCCAGGGGCCGCGAGGCTCCGTGCCGTCTGGGAGGGCTCTGAGGGGGCCTGGGGACCTGGCGCAGGGCAGTGGGAAGGGGCTCTTCCCCAGTCCCCTCCTCTCTTTCCCTTCTCCCCACTCCTCGCTCCCCATGGTCTGTGTAGCCCCAGCCCCAGCCCAGGGTTGTCCCTGGGCACTGTGCTCAGCCCCACGCAGGGCCCCGGCTGCATGATTGTCACTGCCCCGAGGGTCCCTGCCACCAACACTGTCTTCCCCCGTGCCTGTAATACTGTGCAGACTGAGGATGAGACTGAAGAAACAGAGCAGCAGTTCTGTTTCCCCACAGCACCTCATTGCTCCAGCTGTTATTTTGAATTTCTGTTCCTTGCTGCTGTGTCCGTGCACTGCTGTGGCTGCACACATGGCAGCGTGATACAGGGGATCCCGTCTGTCCTGGTGCCACCACAGCCTGACCCAGCTGCAGCCCCCGACCCCTTCCCACAGCAGGGGCACACAGAGCCCCACAGCCTCCAGTTGCCAGCAGCGAGGTTTCGAAACCATCCCCACTTTTAATGAAAATCCCTTCTGCTGTCAGTGATGCTCCCAGCATCTGGGTGCCTGCTGACGGAGCCCTGGGTGTCTGCTTTTGTCTCTACAGCCAGGCCGTGTCCATCCATCGTGTCTATTTGCAGCCCGGGCTCGGCAGGGACTTGGAGATGAGGCTGATCCTGGCCGGGAAGGCTGGTGGGGGGAAAAGCGCCACAGGGAACACCCTCCTCGGGGAATGTGTCTTCGAGTCCAAGCTGTCCACCCAGCCAGTGACCGTGAGCTGTGCGAGTGCACAGGGGCACTGGGATGGCGAGGACTTCACGGTGGTTGACACGGCCGACATTTTCAACCCCGGAGGTGCCAGCAGTGAGGTGCACCAAGAAATTATCCGCTGCATCAGGCTGTCCTCCCCGGGCCCCCACGCGCTGCTGCTGGTGACCCAGCTGGGCCGATTCACCAAGGAGGACGAGGAGGCCGCAGAGAGACTGCAGGACATCTTTGGAGCTGATGTTTTGCAGCACACCATCGTCATATTTACCCGTGCGGAAGAGCTGGGGGAGAGATCTCTGCATGACTACGTGTCCTGTACTGACAACAAAGCTCTCCACAAGCTGATCGAGAGATGTGGGAACAGGTACTGCGGCTTCAACAACCGGGCAGCTGGAGCCGAACGGGACCACCAGGTCATGGAGCTGATGGGGATGGTCCGCTGCATGGTGCGGGTGAATGGGGACTGGTACTACAGCAATGAGATGTACCTGGAGCCCATTTTAACAGAAGAGAAGGTGGCGTATCACATGGCGAGGTACAGAGCAGGCAGGATAAAGAGCGCGCGATTCAGCTGGAGGCCATCCCGGAAAGTTGTCCTGGCTTGTGGGCTGATTGTCCTCATCATTATTGTGATTATCCTGGGTATCCTTATTGCACGGCTGTGATGAATCCCAGCACCACAGAGCCACTGAACGCCTGGGGCTGGAGGCACCTCTGCACCCTGCGTGTTCTGTCCCTGCCCAGGCAGGGTCCCCAGCGCCGGCTGCCCAGGACCGTGTCCACTGGGTGTTGGACATCTCCAGGGATGGAGACCCCAGCACCGCTCTGGGCAGCCTGTGCCAGTGCTCAGACAACCGCACAGCAAAAAAAGACTTTCCTGATATCTCAGTGGGCATCCTTGTGCCTCCAGCAGTGCCCATACCCTTGTGTCCAGACTCTGGGCACCCCACCAGGCGTTCACACACACAGACGAGACACCCAAGTCCCAGTGTAATGGAACCAACTCTCCCTTGGAAATGAAGAGGAATTGTCTATTTTTATTGAGCTTCCCTTTAATCAGTTATCATATATGTAGTGCAGGACAAAAAATATGTTTAACTTTTAATCCAGGCTCCCTTTGTTCAGGGACAGAATGCTCCTTCTGGGAGAAACCAAGGAAAGTTGCCAATAGAAAGTAGCCTGAGGTTGTGCTTCGGTGATGTGTGGCCATCGATGGATAAAAGGGGTTAGGGTGCTTCATCGGGGAACACCACCAAGGACCCCCCACAGAAAGGAAGACGGGCCTGAAAAGCAGCCATTAAGAATGATGCCGCATGAGCACAAAACTCAGGTAGATTAGAATGAATTTGTATTAGATCGCTAGAATAGTCATGAATTTAATGTCTCCATGGAGCCAGGAAGTCGACATCAGCTGTGCTTGATGTGTGGAAACTGCACCAAACTCTGAGGCCTGAATAAAAGCAATCTCTCTCCTGAGTGCGTGCGAATGGGCCTATTGCACACCAGGTGAAGGATCATAGAGTCATAGAATGGTTGGGGTTGGGAGGGACCTTAAAGATCATCCAACTCCAACCCCCCTGAAACAGACAAGATTGCCTCTCACCGGATGAGGTTGGCCAAGCCCCATCCAGCCCGGCCTTGAACACCTCCAGGGATTGGGCATCCACAGCTTCTCTTGGCAGCCTGTGCCAGTGCCTCACTACACCGACAGTGAAGCGTTTCCTCCTAATGTCTAGCCTAAAGCTATTTTCTTTTATTTTAAGACCATTCCCCCTTGTCCAGCATAATCCACGCGAATAATTTTTTTTTCTCCATCCTCTTTATTAAAGCCCTTTAAGCTCTGAAAGGTTCCAATGAGATGTTCCCAGAGCCTCCTCTCCCACAGGCTGAACATCCCCATCTCTCTCAGCCTTTCTTCATAGGAGAAAGGATCCACTTTTTCGGTCAACACCAGCACCTCATTGTCCTTGCTGAGCAATTGAACGGATGCCCATGTCTTCCTGCACACGGACCGCTCTGAGGTACGGATGTGGGCCCCTGGCAGCCAGCAGGAATGCACAGCCCTGCCCTTGGCCCCACACTCGGTCCCTGTGCATCCATGTGTGCGGCAGGAGAGGAGGATGGCAGAGCCCCACTTGACATGCCAAGCCAAGCCGTGCCATGCCAGCTGCAGGAACTGAGCGGATCTCTGGGCCTAGTCATGCCTGCCTTATGGCTGGTGCCCTTCCCCACAGCCAATGTCCCCAAGAGTTGCCTGGGTGCCATGGGGCAGGGGACACTTGGCTTTCCTCCGTGGCCTGCAGCTCAGTGGAAGCAGCACAGCAGAGGGCAGAGCCATGACGGCTCTCGGCCTACCCATGCTTTGCGCTGGGCACAGGGCCTGGGGCTCCTGCTGGCACATGCCCGGAGCTGGACAGGTCCCGAATGCAGTGCCATGAAGGCAGGACATCCAGCAGCATCGCCCTGCCGGAGCCCAGGGCCGTGCTCTGTGGACATGGGGCTGCTCCTGAGCTCTCGCTCAAAGGGCAGCTCCCTGGTCTCACGTCTGTGCTGGGTGGGTGCTGAAGCCCTGGTACAGGCTGCCGTGGTATCGATTTCAGACAATTTCACAGTAGCTGCAACGAAGGCTAGTATTAAGAGGGTAAATAACAAAGTCTGCCAGGTGCAGATAGGAAAGCAACCCCTTCCTCCCCCTCAGGGAGGAATTGCAAGTCCTGAATTCAGAACAAGGTGTGCCTGGGAGGCGTTGGACCTGGCTGAGCAAAAGCTTATCAGTAAACAATGCACACATACTGGTTATGTACTGAGCGTAAAACCAAACTGCCAAGTTAATGTACAACTCACGGATGTGAAGCATGTACCAGTTACTCACTTTGCAATTACAAATCATCATGAAAAAGATTTCAGGTTTTGATCTTTTAAAGGGATGGCCCCTGCCAAGTTGTGTTTGAACATCACCCCAACCCCAGTCTAATTAGAGGAACTCCCCTTAAAAGGGTGTGGGAGGAGTATAGAAGTGTTGTCAGGGCCTGCAGGGATGCGACAAGGAAGGCCAAAGCCCACCTAGAGATGAAGCTTACAAAAGAGATAAAGGATACTAAGAAGTTGTTTGTTTGTTTGTTTGTTTGTTTTAAAGTATGTAAACAGTAAAAGGAAGACGAGGTCCTAGAGAACAGGAGAGGTGCCTGAAGACTGGAGGACAGCCAACGTCACTCCCGTCTTCAAGAAGGGCACGAAGGAGGATCTGTGAATCACAGAATCACAGAACTGTAGGGGTTGGAAGGGACCTCGAAAGATCATCAGGTCCAACCCCCCTGCCAAAGCAGGTTCCTCAGAGGAGGCTGCCCAGGTGGGCGTCCAGACGGGCCTTGAATGTCTTCAGAGAAGGAAACTCCACAACCTCCCTGGGCAGCCTGTTCCAATGCTCCGTCACCCTCACCATGAAGAAGTTCCTTCACATGTCAGTACGGAATGTCCTGTGCTGTAACTTGCAGCCATAGCCCCTTGTCCTATCCACACAAACCACTGAGGAGAGGTTGGCTACATCCTTCTGTCCCCACCCCTCAGATATTTATATACATTGAGGAGACCCCCTCTCAGTCCTCTCTTCTCCAGGCTGAACAGCCCCAGGTCTCTCAGCCTCTCCTCACAGGGAAGATGCTCCAGGCCCCGTATCCTCTTTGTGGCCCTCCTCTGGACTCTTTCCAGGAGATCCCTTTCTTTCTTCTACCGGGGAGCCCAGAACTGGACACAGTACTGCAGGGGAGGCCTGACCAGGGCAGAATAGAGGGGGAGGATCACCTCCCTCGACCTGCTGGCCATGCTCCTTTTAATGCACGCTAGGATCCCATTAGCTCTCTTGGCCACAAGGGCAGAGTGCTGGCTCATGGTCAACCTGTCGTCCACCAGGACCCCCAGGTCCTTCTCCTCAGAGCTCCTCTCCAGCGGGTCATCCCCCAGCATGTACTGATACTTCGGGTTGTTTCTTCCCAGGTGCAGGACTCTACACTTGCTCTTATTAAATCTCATTTGGTTTCTAAACTACTGGCGAAACTACAGGCCAGTCAGTCTCACCTCTGTCCCTGAAAAGGTGTTGGAGCAGCTTGTTCTGGATGCCATCTCCAAGCGACTGGAAGAGAAGAAGAAGAGGAGTGGTCAGCATGGATTCACCAAGGGGAAGTTGTGCTCGACCAACCTCGTTGCCTTCTATGATGGCATCACCAGCTGGGTAGATGGGGGGAGAGCAGTGGATGTCATCTACCTTGACTTTAGCAAGGCTTTCGGTACTGTCTCCCATGACATCCTGATAGCAAAGCTGAGAAAGTGTGGGATAGAGGAGTGGACAGTAAGGTGGGTTGAGAACTGGCTGACTGGCTGAGCTCAGAGGGTGGTGATCGGTGGAGCAGAGTCCGGCTGGAGGCCTGTGACTGACAGTGTTCCCCTGGGGTCGGTGCTGGGTCCGGTCTTGTTCAACATCTTCATCGACGACCTTGATGAGGGAATAGTGTCTGCCCTCAGCAAGTACGCCGATGACACAAAGCTGGGAGGAGTGGCTGACACACCAGAAGGCTGTGCTGCCATTCAGCGAGACCTGCACTGTCTGGAGAGATGGGCAAAAGAAACCAAATGAGGTTTAATAAGACCAAGTGTAGAGTCCTGCACCTGGGAAGGAACAACCGCATGTATCAGTACATGCTGGGGGCATCATTTTTAAAGAGGAAAAAGGAAGACCTGGTTAACCACAGGCCAGTCAGTCTCACCTCTATGCCTGGCAAGATCATGGAGCAGATCCGGCATATCATGCCTGACAAATCTGGTGGCCTCCCATGACAGGGTTGCAGCACTGATGACTGGGGAAGAGCAAATGACATCATCTGCCTGGACTTGTGCAAAGCATTTGACACTGTGCCCCCACACTGGAGGGAAGGGATGCCATCCCGAGGGATCTCGACAGGCTTGAGAATTGGGCCTGTACGGGCCTCATGAGGGTCAACGAGGCCAAGTGCAAGGTCCTTAATCTGGGCTGAGGAAATTCCAAGCACAAACACAGGTTGGGTGGGGAGTGGATTGAGAGCAGCCCTGAGGAGAAGGACCTGGGATGGTGGTGGAGGACAAGGGGGAATGGTCTTAAAATAAAAGAAAATAGTTTGAGGCTAGACATTAGGAGGAAACGCTTCACTGTCAGTGTAGTGAGGCAATGGCACAGGCTGCCAAGAGAAGCTGTGGATGCCCCATCCCTGGAGGTATTCAAGGCCAGGCTGGATGGGGCTTGGCCAACCTCATCTGGGGGGAGGCAGCCTTCTCTGTTTCAGGGGGGTAGAGTTGAATGATCTTTAAGGTCCCTCCCAACCCCAACCATTCTATGACTCTATGATCCTTCACCCGGTGTGCAATAAGCCCATTCGCACACACTCAGGAGAGAGATTGCTTTTATTCAGGCCTCAGAGTTTGGTGCAGTTTCCACAGATCAAGCACAGCCGATGTTAACTTCCTGGCTCCATGGAGACATTAAATTCATGACTATTCTAGCGATCTAATACATATTCATTCTAATCTACCTGAGTTTTGTGCTCATGTGGCATCATTCTTAATGGATCCTTTTCAGGAACTTCTGCGCATGCCTTCCTTTCTGGGGGGTCCTTGGTGGTGTTCCCCGATGAAGCACCCTAACCCCTTTTATCCATCGATGGCCACATGTCACCGAAGCACAACCTCAGGCTACTTGCTATTGGCACCGGGGCTTGCTTGGTTTCTCCCAGAAGAAGCATTCTGTCCCTGAACAAAGGGAGCCTAGGTTAAAAGTTAAACATATTTTTTGTCCTGCACTACATATATGATAACTGATTAAAGGGAAGCTCAATAAAAATAGACAATTCCTCTTCGTTTCCAAGGGAGAGTTGGTTCCATTACACTTGGGGCTTGGGGTCCCGTCTGTGTGTGTGAACGCCTGGTGGGGTGCCCAGAGTCTGGACACAAGAGTATGGGCACTGCTGGAGGCACAAGGATGCCCGCTGAGACATCAGGAAAGTCTTTTTTTGCTGTGCGGGTGTCTGAGCGCTGGCACAGGCTGCCCAGAGCGGTGCTGGGGTCTCCATCCCCGGAGATGTCCAACACCCAGTGGACACGGTCCTGGGCAGCCGGCGCTGGGGACCCTGCCTGGGCAGGGACAGAACACGTGGGGTGCAGAGGTGCCTCCAGCCAGAGGCGTTCAGTGGCTCTGTGGTGCTGGGATTCATCACAGCCGTGTGATAAGGAAACTCAGGGTAATCACAATAATGATAAGGACAATCAGTCCAAAAGGCAGGAGAGCTGTCCTTCAGCTGAATCGCGCGCTCTTTATCCTGCCTGCTCTGTACCTCGCCATGTGATACGCCACCTTCTCTTCTGTTAAATTGGGCTCCAGGTACATCTCATTGCTGTAGTACCTGTCCCCATTCACCCGCACCATGCAGCGGACCATCCCCATCAGCTCCATGACCTGGTGGTCCCGTTCGGCTCCAACTGCCCGGTTGTTGAAGCCGCAGTACCTGTTCCCACACCTCTCGATCAGCTCGCGGAGAGCTTTGTTGTGAGTACAGGACACGTAGTCGTGCAGAGATCTCTCCCCCAGCTCTTCCGCACGGGTGAATATGATGATTGTGTGACTGAAAACATCAGCTCCAAAGACGTCCTGCAGTCTCTCTGCGGCCTTCGCCTTCTCCTGGGTGAATCGGCCCAGCTGGGTCACCAGCAGCAGCGCGTGGGGGCCCGGGGAGGACAGCCTGATGCAGTGGACAATTTCTTGGCACACCTCACTGCTGTCACCTCCGGGGTTGAAAATGTCGGCCGTGTCAACCACCGTGAAGTCCTCGCCATCCCAGTGCCCCTGTGCACTCGCACAGCTCACGGTCACTGGCTGGGTGGACAGCTTGGACTCAAAGACACATTCCCCGAGGAGGGTGTTCCCCGTGGCGCTTTTCCCCTCGCCAGCCTTCCCGGCCAGGATCAGCCTCATCTCCTAGCCCCCGCTGACCCCGGGTAGCACGTGGACTCGCTGGATGGACACGGCCTGGCTGTAGAGACAAAAGCAGACACCCAGGGCTCTGTCAGCAGGCACCCAGATGCTGGAGGCTGCGGGGCTCTGTGTGCCCGCGCTGTGCGAAGGGCTTGTGGGCTGCTGCTGGGTCAGGCTGCGGTGGCACCAGGACAGATGGGGTTGGACAGCAGCGGAAAACAGTAAAAAGCAAAATATAAGCCAGAACTGCGAGGTACTGCAGGGAAACAGAGCAGTGAGGCAGCCTCAGTGTGTGCAGGATCATGGTGGGGGAAGGAAGTGTGGTGGCAGGGACCCTCGGGTGGTGGCAGGGACCCTCGGGGCAGTGACACTCGTGCAGCCAAGGCCCCGCGTGGGGCTGAGCATGGTGCCCAGGGGCTCCCCTGGGCTGGGGCTGTGCCCATGCCAAGCATGGGGAGCGATGAGTGGGGAGAAGGGAAAGAGACCGGAGGGGACAGGGGGAAGAGCCACTTCCCTGCCCCGCTGCCCTGCGACAGGTCCCCAGGCCCCCTCGGAGCCCTCCCTGCCAGCACGGAGCATCGCGGCCCCTGGCCTCCCGCCCGTACCTTCCTGCACGTCCTGCGCTGGCGTTCGCCTTGTCCCCGCGGGATGCTCACAGCCACCAGGAAGTGACAGCGGTGACGGCCGGTGTCAGCCTGGAGAACTGTGCTCATGCCACAAGGGCAGCACCGGCTCCTCCCGCACCAGCCCCCAGCTTGGTTTCGATTCTGTGCAGCCCTGGAGGTGTGGGCAACTCTAACGCTACTTCCTGTAATTCCTGTAATTCCTCCAGAAACAATCCAGCCTCAGAGTTATTTAACTGCCGCGATGATCTGTGCTTAGTTTTCAAGCAGTTCCTGCTGCTGGTGGGACTGGAGGCAGAGCCCTGACAGAAGAAGGGGCAGGAGACGAGGCAGCTGCAGCCTGCACCGCGGTCAGGGGCTGGGTCAGACCCTGCACGCCTCTTAAGTGTTGCAAAGGTTGCAAGTGACAAATTTCCCTGCCAGTACCTTGTACTTCTTTCTCCCCACACTCATGGTGCTCCCTGGCTCCACAGGCACCTGCAGAGCTGGCAGTGACAGCTCCGACCCCTGCTCCCACACCCCCGGGGGCTCCCCGCCACGGGTCAGTGATCACATTAAAGCATGAAACTGCCCAGAAGCGCAGAGCAGCCCGTGTTCCTGAAGGCAGGGAGGTGCGCATGAGAAATGGAGCCTGTGCCTGTGTGCAGCTCCACAGCACGTGAGCCTGGGGTCAGGGCACCTGCAGTGGGACGGCATCTCATCCTGTGTCACGGCATTTCCCTGCCAAAGCTCCTGGTGGTTTCAGATGCTCAGAACTGCTGCCACCAGGGCTATTTCTGCTGTCACGTACGTGTGACCAACCTGTCCCACCTGTCCCTAGGATGCTCTTTGCTCTGGGTCCTACCTCGGTGACGTGGATCCCCGAGAACCTGCGCATGTGGCTTCGATCCCCTGAGAAACAGCAGCAGCACCTGAGGGGCAGCAGGAAGAAGGGCTTTGTCCCTTGGTGTCCCTGACAGGGTCCCTCGGTGTCCCTCCTGGCCCATCACCCTGTGCCCCTTGTCCTTCACCCCTCCACCCCTGTGCCAGGCCAAGGTGGCTCCCCACATCCCATGCCAGCCTTCGGGGACATGAGGTGATCTCAGCCCATGGCAGTGAGGAGAATGTGACCAGTTCTGTCCTCAACCTGCTGCCACCAGAGCTGCTCAGGGATGGGTCCCCTCTGCTGGGTGCTGCTCCCCTCTGCCCGGATGCTCTGCGCTCTCCTGGCAGCACCCTGGACTGCCCCACGGCTCGATGCAGGGGACGAGGGCATTTCCTGGGAGCCACCACCTGGCTCTGGCCCTGCGTGTCCCCAGGTCTGCAGCCGTCCCTGCAATGCCCTGGGCACATCCCTGGCATCGAGCTGGAGACAAAGCAGAAACCGCTCAGCAGCCGCAAGCTTTGTGCTGCAGTTTTGTGCCGAGAGGCACAGCCCATATGGGGACTGCGGTGCTGTTAGAGGGGGAATCAGCTGCTTGCCATATTGTTAAGCAACACAGTGCAATTACATGAGAGAAGTAGTACAGCACAGTGTATTCTAGTTCTACTCTTGCTTCTAGCGCAAGAAGCAGTGGTACAGCCGGACAACTGCCCTCCAACCACCGAGGAATGCCTGCCGCAGAAAGCGCGCAATGCGCCGGACTGTTGCCACGATGAAGTGGCAGATTGAGGACAGAACTGCCATGATGAAGTGGCAGATTGAGGACAGAACTGCCACGATGAAGCGGCAGATTGAGGACAGAACTGCCATGATGAAGTGGTAGATTGAGGACAGAACTGCCACGATGAAGCGGCAGCAGCAGCACAGGCACCACATGTATAGCATGGACCACAGCCCCTGCACACACCGTCTGATCAACCCCAGGACGTCCTTTCCCTGCAGCTGCTGCTCCACTTGCTTCGCGAGGTACTCGCACTTCTCTTCGAAATCCACATCGCTGCAGCTGAGGAGCCGCGTGGCCTGGGAGTAGAGCTTGCTCGTGTAATGGGTGCTCCGGTTCTTCTCCAGCACCTGCTGCACCAGCACCATCAGCTCCTCGACCTGGGCTTCGCGCTCGGCGCCGGCCGCCCGGTTGCTGAAGGCGCAGCACCGTCCCCTGCAGGCCTGCAGCAGTGCCCGCAGGGCGGCGTTGCTGGGGTGCGCCACGTAGTGCTGCAGGGAGCCACCCCCCAGGTCCTCTTTGCGGGTGAAGAGGACGATGGTGTGCCTCGCAGCCTTGCGCCCCAGCACCCGCCACACTTGCTGGGCGGCCTCCTTGTCCTCCTGCGTGAAGCGGCCCAGCTGGGTCACCAGCACCAGCACGTGCGGCCCCGGCGCCGACAGCAGCAGGCAGCGGGCAAGCTCGTAGCAGGACTGGGCGCTGTGCTCTGGTGAGTCAAACATGCCGGGGGTGTCGGTGACCACCACCCTGCGGCCCCGCCAGAGCCGGCTCTCCTGGGCACACGTCCGTGTCATCGCCTGTGGCGCCAGGCGTGACTCGAAGGCCGCCCGCCCCAGGATGGTGTTCCCCGTTGCGCTTTTCCCTGCACCGGTCTTCCCGACGAGTACCAGGCGCAGCTCCATGTGCTCCTGGGTCCCCTGGCCTGCTGGCATCAGTGAGGGGAAAGGCTCAGTGAGAGAGCAGCAGTGTGTAAAGCACTGCCTGGGGTGGGGCATGCATGGAAACAGCCCGGCACAGGGGCACAGAGCTGCCTGTGCCACCCCGGGGATGCTCTTACCTCCCCAGGGATACCCGTGACACCCCAGGGATACCCGCACCATCCCAGGGATGCCTGTCCCCTCTCCACGTGCACGGCACTGCTTGGCACATGCCTGCTCTGTCCCCAAAACCCCCCCACTGGCAGGGAGATTGCCAGGAGAGCCCGGTCCCCGCAGTGCCTGCGGTGGCACGAGTACACTGATCCCCCCTGCGAGGGGGCTCTGGGGCAGCGCAGTGCCCGGCCCTTGCACCCTTACCGTGATCCTCCCAGGAGCCGCTCGCCATCGTGCTCTGCCGCAGTGTCAGTGCAGGAAGGGTGATGCCAGAGCTGGGTCACAGGCTGCAGGGGGACAGAGAGCAAACACACGTGCAGGGTGAAGGCTTTCCCGCTGGGCTTGGGGGATAAGGGCGCTGGCAGGCTGTGACCAAGCCCTTGAGAAGGCCGAGCCTGCAGCGCCAGCCCAGCCAGCAGCAGGCTTAGCCATGCACCATTCGCCTGTAGGTGAGCAACGCCGGCTGCTCCCGATCCCTGCGTTCAGAAGCAGCCCCCCAGGGACCTGCTGCACGGTTTCTGCGCTGCTGAGCTGTGACTCTGGAGCCGTGCAGCGCACTGGGGAGCAAACCCAGTGAGCACCAAGCCCCTGCAACCTACCCACGGCTCCGGGTGCAGCAGTGTCCCTGGGCAGGAGGTGCCCGTGCTCGGCCCCAGCTTTTAGTTTGGGGCTGCGGGGGCGGGAGCTGAGTGCAGCAGGGCTGGGCGCAAGGTTCACGGGGCGGGGGCTCTGCAAGGACAGCCCAGAAACACTCGTGGGGGGCACGGAGCTGTGGGGGGCGGTTTGCTGCATGCTCTGCGGGGCACACCCAGCCCCAGCTGCAAACACCGAGGGTCCGGCTCTGCTCCTGGGCTGCCTCCCCTCGGCCCCACGGTGACCTCTCAAAAAGCACTGGGAAAGCTCGGTCTGTGCAAATGAGGGAACGCATGGCCTGGAAATAAACCTCAGCGGTCATGAGGTTGACGAGACGATGAGGTGCAGCCTCCTGCCAGAGGAGTTTTGGTCTGATGCTCGTACAAACACAGCCGGAGGCTCCCTTTTCCACCCAGGCTGTGGTGTGTGAGGCCGCAGTCTCCTGAGCTGGGGACGTTTTGTGGCACAGCACAAACCGGTGTTCAACCCCTGCCCGGCCCCTCTGCTAAGCCCAGGTCCCTCGCAGGACGCAGGGAGCCCCCTCCTCCAGCCCCTGCATATCACAGCCCCAGCACGCTGCTCGTGCTTTGGACCAAGGCACTCGAGCACCGCGTTGTGCTCGGGGCCGTCCATACAGGGCGGCAAGTCCGGACCCCTGTGGGTGCCCGGGCACCCACCGCCCATGGCTCTGCGGTTCCCTGTGGCTGTGCAGTCCCCGTGGCACCGCGGTGTGCCTGTCTGCTCACCATCACCCGTGGGCACGCTGCCCCGCAGCTCCCCTGGATCTGCTGCTGTGCTTGGGCTGCGCGCCTCCTTCACGTCCCCTTCCTGCTCCCCAGCCCCCTCCTGGGACGCTTTTACTTTCGGTCTGTCCGCGAACCTCCCGTGCTCCTGCTTCAGGCACCTCCTCGCCCCCCTCCTCATCCCCGCAGGGGCTCGGGCACTCTTCCACTCTTCCTCCCCATCCTCTTCCTCTCGGCCGCACGTCCCCAGCCCGGCCAGCTCGGGATGCCCGCGGGGCTGCCCCTGGCTGCTGGGGGGTCCGCACGGTGTCTGCTGGGGGGTCTGGGGGGTCCTAGGCCAGAGCTGCCGTGCCATAGCCATGGGGCAGCCACCACCAGGGTCCAGCGTCGCCCAGGGGTGCTCCAGCACGGGGGGCACCGCTCCGGGACGCACGGCGCAGCCCCGGTCCCGTTCCCGTGTTCGCCCACTGACCGGAGTCCAACCCGCAGACCCCGGTGCCGCCCGGTCCCGGTCCCCCGGCGGTTCCCTGACCTGCTTGGCTCCGGTACCCGCCGGTCCCCCAAAGCCGCCGGGACCGGGACCGGCGCCCGGGTGCGCAGCAGCGGCCGCGGAGCTCCCGGAGTGGAGCCGCGACCTCCTGCGTCGGTGCGGGGAACGGCACCGGGAGCCGGGCACCGGGGGTCGGGGACACCGGGGGTCGGGGATACCGGCGCTGGGACCTGGGGTCACCGGGACATTGCGGCACTGCGTGTCCCCGGGGGCACTGGGGGCACTGGGACACGGGGATCTGTGACAGGGATATGGGGCTGGAGACATTGGGGCATGGGGACACCGGGTGTCAGGGACATGGGGACCTGGGGGCATCAGGACACAGGGATCTGTGACACAGGGACATGGGGACTGGGGATGCTGGGACACGAGGACACTGGGAGTCAGGGACATGGGGACCTGGGGACATTGAGACACCGGGACCTGTGACACAGGGACATTGGGAATGGGGACATTGGGACACAGGGACCTATGACACAGGGACATGGAGACCAGGGATATACGGACATGGGGACACCGGGTGTCAGGGCCATGGGGACCTGGGAACACTGGGGCACAGGGACCTGTGACATAGGGACTTGGGGACTGGGGACATCACTACACCAGGTGTCAGGGACCTGGGGACCTGGGGACACTGAGACACAGGGACCTGTGACACAGGGACAATGGGAATGGGGACACTGTGACAGTGGGACAGGGGGGCACTGGGACACCGGGTGTCAGGAACCTCTGGCCGCAGGGAGCAGCGCCATGGCAGCGGCTGCCCAGCCAGCAGCTCGGGGAGGTGGAGGAGAGCTCCTGACATCTCGGGAACGTGGCCAGAGGGACCCCAAAGGCTTCAGCCTCTGAAGCCCGGGGACACCCAAGGACAAGCACAAGAGCCAGAGGCTGCCAAGGCAAGGCTTGAAATTAAAGCCTGAGGAGCAAAGCTCCATTTCTGGCCAGAACCTGGCTCCCCTGGGGCTCCGGCAGAGCCCTGCCATGTCCATCACTTCTCAGGCACCTCGGAGGTCGCAGCGGTGCTGCACACCCAGCATGCGTGCTCTGAGAGCACAGGTAAGAAAGGAGAAAAAATACCCAAACCCTGCTACACTACAGGCGCTGGGAGAGAGGAGAGAGACCCAACCCTGCAGCCCCCAGGGGAGTGCAGCAGGAGGCAGGAGGTGCTCCAGGCACGCAGCAGCAGTTCCCCTGTGGGGGAACCTGCAGGGCACAGCCAGCCCCAGCTGCAAACACCGAGGGTCCAGCAAACAGGCTTTTCCCGTAAATGTGCTGAGTTCCCACTGCACTATTGCACGAAGCAGGACTAAGGGCAACGCCCTGAGACAATTGCACAGCGCTGCTGATGCCCCAAGCATGAGCGGCGTGGAGCAGCCCTGCTTCCCCCAACCATGGCCCTGGGCTCTTACAGGATGATGTCCCCCAGCGTCCCACCTTTGCAGCCCTGGGGTTCGGTACCCACATGGCCCCAGGCGCGCAGCAGCCCCGAGCACACAGCAGCCCTGGAGAATGCTGCTCCCGGTGCCCTGCAGCACACCCTGCATGCAGGACAAGCTCCCAGGGTGGGCGCGGGGGTGGCCAGGGGCTTCCGGCACCACAACAACATCATGCACAGGGGTACTGGGACAGCGAGGACTTCACGGTGGTTGACACGGCTGACATTTTCAACCCCGGATGTGACAGCAGTGAGATGCGCCAAGAAATTATCCGCTGCATCAGGCTGTCCTCTCCGGGCCCCCACGCGCTGCTGCTGGTGACCCAGCTGGGCCGATTCACCCAGGAGAAGGTGAAGGCCGCAGAGAGACTGCAGGACATCTTTGGAGCTGATGTTTTCAGGCACACAATTGTCATATTCACCCGTGCGGAAGAGCTCGTGGGGGGGTTGCTGCAAGATTATGTGAAGTATTCCAAAAACAGGGCTCTCTGCGAGCTGATTGAGAGATGCGGGAATAGGTACTGCGGCTTCAACAACTGGGCAGTTGGAGCCGAACGGGACCACCAGGTCATGGAGCTGATGGGGATGGTCCGCTGCATGGTGTGGGTGAATGGGGACTGGTACTACAGCAATGAGATGTACCTGGAGCCCAATTTAACAGAAGAGAAGGTGGCGTATCACATGGCGAGGTACAGAGTAGGCATGGTGAAGAGGGAGAGGGAGAAGAGTGGGATGAAGAGTGAAGAGGGAGCTGAAGGACAGCTCTCCTGGCTTGTGGGCTGATTGTCCTTATCATTATTGTGATCACCCTGGGTATCCTTATCACACAGCTGTGATGAATCCCAGCACCACAGAGCCACTGAACGCCTGGGGCTGGAGGCCCCTCTGCACCCTGCGTGTTCTGTCCCTGCCCAGGCAGGGTCCCCAGCGCCGGCTGCCCAGGACCGTGTCCACTGGGTGTTGGACATCTCCGGGGATGGAGACGCCAGCACCACTCTGGGCAGCCTGTGCCAGCGCTCAGACACCCGCACAGCAAAAAAAGACTTTCCTGATGTCTCAGCGGGCGTCCTTGTGCCTCCAGCAGTGCCCATACTCTTGTGTCCAGACTCTGGGCACCCCACCAGGCGTTCACACACACAGGAACCCCCAAGCCCTCTTCCCCAGGCTGTGCAGCCCCAGCTCCCAGCCTCTGCCCATCTTGCAGATGACTCCTTGTCCTGGTGCATTGGAACCAACTTTCCTTTGGAAAGAGAAGAGGAATTGTCTATTTTTATTGAGCTTCCCTTTAATCAGTTATCATATATGTAGTACAGGATAAAAAATATGTTTAACTTTTAACCTAGGCTCCCTTTGTTCAGGGACAGAATGCTCCTTCTGGGAGAAACCAAGGAAAGTTGCCAATAGCAAGTAGCCTGAGGTTGTGCTTAGGTGACGTGTGGCCATCAATGGATAAAGGGGTTAGGATGCTTCATCGGGGAACACCACCAAGGACCCCAAAGAAAGGAAGACATGCGCAGACGGGTCCTAAAAGGAGCCATTAAGAAGGATGTCACATGAGCACAAAACTCAGGTAGATTAGAATGAATTTGTATTAGATCGCTAGAATAGTCATGAATTTCATGTCTCCATGTAGCCAGGAAGTCGACATCGGCTGTGCTTGATCTGTGGAAACTGCACCGAGCTCTGAGGCCTGAATAAAAGCAATCTCTCTCCTGAGTGCGTGCGAATTGGCTTATTGCACACCGGGTGAAGGATCATAGAGTCATAGAATGGTTGGGGTTGGGAGGGACCTTAAAGATCATCCAACTCTACCCCCCTGAAACAGACAAGGCTGCCTACCACCAGATGAGGTTGGCCAAGGCCCATCCAGCCCAGCCTTGAACACCTCCAGGGATGGGGCATCCACAGCTTCTCTTGGCAGCCTGTGCCAGTGCCTCACTACACTGACAGTGAAGCGTTTCCTCCTGATGTCTAGCCTGAAACTATTTTCTTTTAGTTTAAGACCATTCCCCCTTGTCCACCACCACCCCAGGTCCTTCTCCTCAGGGCTGCTCTCAATCCACTCCCCACCCAACCTGTATTTGTGCTTGGAATTTCCTCAGCCCAGATTAAGGACTTTGCACTTGGCCTCGTTGAACCTCATGAGGCCCGTACAGGCCCACTTCTCAAGCCTGTCCAGATCCCTTGGGATGGCATCCCTTCCCTCCAGTGTGGGGGCACAGTGTCAAATGCTTTGCACAAGTCCAGGCAGATGATGTCATTTGCTCTTCCCCAGTCATCAGTGCTGCAACCCTGTCATGGGAGGCCACCAGATTTGCCAGGCATGATATGCCGGATCTGCTCCATGATCTTGCCAGGCATAGAGGTGAGACTGACTGGCCTGTGGTTAACCAGGTCTTCCTTTTTCCTCTTTAAAAATGTGGGTTTTCTTTCCCCTCTTCCACTTAGTGGGAAGTTCACCAGACTGCCATGACTTCTCAACTGTGATGGGCAGTGGCTTAGCAACTCCATCCAGTCTCGGGGCGTGGGGCTGCTCCGCGCCGCTCGTGCTTGGGGCAGCAGCAGCACCCTGGAATTTGCTCAGCGCGGTGCTTTTAGTCCCTCTCCCTGGAATAGGGCGGTGGGAGCTCAGCGCATTTACAGGAAAGGCCAGTTTGGCAGAGCTCTGGAGTCTGCAGGCTGCAGAGAGGAGGGTAAGGACACGGGCTGAAGGACACAGGGCCCTTCCGCAGGTGGCTGTGCAAGCGGGGGTTTGCTGCTCACTCTGTGGATGCCTCTGAGCCACGGAGCACCCGCCCCGCCTGCAAACACGCTGGGGCTGCGAGCCCGGGGCTGCAGGTCCCCCAGACAGGCTTTTCCCGTAAATGTGCTGAGCTCCGGGCAGTGCAGAGGGTGAAACTCAGAGCAACGGGAGGCAAAGGTAACCTGAGCTTGGCTCCCCACTTCCTCTGCCCTGCAGAAGCACTAGGGCTGATTTCCTGAAAAGGGCTGGAGCTGTGCACACACCACACCTCTGCGCGCCTGCACAGGCTTTGGGCAGCCCCTCTTCAGGCCGGTTTTGCTGATTACAAAGCCCTTTCTCGCCATCCCTGCCCACCCCGTCCTCACCAGGCTGAATGTCCCTGCCTTCCCCCTGCTCCCAGTTCAAGGTTCCCCTCACCAGCGTTGAGGCTCGTGTGCTACGGTGAGGAAGAGGAGCACTTGGAAATGCTTCTTGAGCGCTGGCAGAGCAGGGTCCCCTCCTGCAGGCACAGAGGGGTGCGAGGGTGGGAGTCCCGTGCAATCCCACAGCAAGGGCCGTGGCTCAGGGATGGGACCCGCACCGTGGAGGCACCTGATGTCCCCTGCATGGTCGCAGCCCCCATCCTGCGCCTCCTCGCCCAGTCCTGATTAACACCTTCATTATCAGTCTGGGAGATGCAGTATCATAGAATCATAGAACCATTGAATATGCGGAGTTGGATGGGACCAAAGCCCTTTCTTGCCATGTCTGACAGTGGTGTCCAAATGCGGTTTGGACACCACATCCCTGGGCAGCCTGTCCCAGTGCCCGACCACCTCTGGGTGCAGACCCTTTCCCTAACCCCCAGCCTGACCCTCCCCTGTCCCAGCTCCATGCCGTTCCCTCTGGTCCTGGCGCTGTCCCCAGAGAGCAGAGCTCAGCGCCTGCCCCTCTGCTCCCCTTGTGAGGAAGCTGAAGGCCATGATGAGGTCTCTCCTCATCTCCTCTTCTCCAAGAGGATAACAGTGTTTGCTTTGGGCTGAACAAACAAAGCAACTTCAGCCGCACCTCATATGCCTTGCCCTCTACACCCCTGACATCTTTGTAGCTCTCCTATGGACACTCTGTAATAGTTTCATGTCCGTTTCATACTGTGGTGTCTGGAACCACACGCACTTCACAGAATCACAGAACTGTAGGGGTTGGAAGGGACCTCAAGAGATCATCGGGTCCAACCCCCCTGCCAAAGCAGGTTCCTTAGAGCAGGTTGCCCAGGTGGGCGTCCAGATGGGCCTTGAATGTCTCCAGAGAAGGAGACTCCACAACCTCCCTGGGCAGCCTTTGAGATACTTCGAGTCCTGCACCTGGGAAGAAACAACCCGAAGTATCAGTATAGGCTGGGGGATGACCTGCTGGAGAGTAGCCCTGAGGAGAAGGACATGGGGTGCTGGTGGGCCACAAACTAGCCATGCCCTGGGCTGCAGCAGCAGCAGCATAACCAGCAGGGTGAGGGAGGGGATTGTCCCCCTGAGCCCCGCTCTCATGAGACCCCCCCAGGCACTGCCTTCGCTGTGGGCCCCCAGCACCGGGACGTGGAGCTGCTGGGGTGAGTCCAGAGGAGGCCACGGGGATGCTCGGAGGCTGGAGCAGCTCTGCTGTGAGGAGAGGCCGAGGGGCTTGGGGTTGCTCAGCCTGGAGAAGAGAAGGCCCAGGGGAGACCTCACAGCGGCCTTCAGGGCCTGCAGGGGGTGCAGGAGGGCTCGGGAGGGACTCTTGGGTGGCAGGGTGTAGGGATAGGATAGCCCTGAGCGGTGAGCAGGGTCCGTAACAGCCCCTGACTATGATGCAGGTGGCAGCTGCCTCATCTCCTGCCCCTGCTCCAGCTCTGGGCGCTCCCTGGAGCGATTGCACCAAGAGAAACTGGTTCAAAATTAAACACTGAAACCTAAATTTTGAGATCCCTTCCAACCCAAACCATTGTAGGATTCACTCTGTGATTCATCTGGCCAGAAGTGCCATGCTGCCAGGTGCATTCTGTTTCTCATGTGTGGACACTGGTGTTATATATGGAGCGGTAATTTGTGTCGAGAAAATGGTTGATATTAATACAGAAGGGGGAGATTTTGGAATGTGGCCATGGGGGTTGGAAAACCCTGTGTCTGAGATAACATTAGACTCTTAACGACGAGGCCATCAGGAATATAAAAGAGTTTAGAGGGAATAAAGAAGGGTGGTTCAGGAGACTCCATGCAGTCTGGGGTTTCTTGTTCTCCAGCTGGTTCTCTTGTTCTCCAGCTGTTGAGGCATGGAAGTTTCTGGGTGTTTGCTGTTGTTGTTACATTCAAAGTTGTCTGACCAATGAAAAGTTGTTTGGAAAAGAACTGCTGTGGAGAGAAGGGTATAAGAGGGGAGCCTGCCCTCAAGATAAAAAAAAAAAAAAAAAACAAGAAGGCAACATGAAGTTACATCAATAAAGAAGCAGGAAAAAGAAGTGAAGAGGAACAGGCTGGCAGAATGGAGACCAGGACGGGAGCAGGCACATTGATTGCCTCACGAAGACAGGTTCGGCCAGACTCAGCAAACCGCTCAGAGAAGCTTGTACAGAAAGTCGCTGGAAATAGGCAGCACTGGAGCTGGAGAGAAGCTCGAGCTGAGAGAAGCAGACCTGTGCACACAACTGCCTCTTGCTGGTCAGTAGTTGCGCATTATGGAGAATCTGTCCTTAGGAGCAAAGACTGTCCTGGTAACCTTACAGCTTATTCTCCTTATTAACAATCGGACAGTTTATGAGCCTGAAATATGGGACCAAACTGAGGTGAAGGTGTGGGACTCTGCAACTAAAAACGACAAGGTTGCAGTGGGATTGCTGGGCACCTGGTGAGCAATCTCTGAGGCCTTAAAGAGCCATGTGGAGCCACAGTCAGAAATGTGTCGCTTGCCAGATACTGAGGGAGCTGCGGGCTCGTTTACCGATCCGACTGCTACGCCATTACCATGGGCCCCTCTGCTGCTACAGCCATCGAAGGCTTTTGCTGTTACACCCCCTGTTGACCTGGATGTGCCTTTTGACCCAGGCCTATTGCCTTGAAAAGGAGACAACTTAAAGCAAGACATTGTTCAAAAGGAACGGAAAATGGAGACTGTTAAGTTATGGAACTTAAAGGATTGCTTACTTGGTTACCTATCCTGATTGTATGTATGTATAGGCATATTCGAGTTATTATGTAAAGCAATGTTCTGTATACATGTATTTAGAATGTTTGATGTTCGTGTGTGCGTGTTTGTAGAGCATAGACTCCCCGCGCACCCAGCACTGTTTACTTGCCTTTTATAAATATTCTTTTACGTTACTAAATTCAGAGTTGAGACTTCATTTATAACAACACCCAGCCTGGCTCCAGGAAAAGCCTCCTGAGCCTGATGAGCCCTGCTCTTGTCTGGGGGAGGAAGACAGCGCGGACGGTTTGTTTGTGAGAAAGGAGCAGTGGCGAGAAGTACTCAAACTAAAACGCCCTTCATCGGGAGGAGCTTTTGTTGCCTTACTTGCTCAGTTCAGTAACTTTCTGTTTCTGTTCTTGACGACCAATGACTTTGCACATGATCTAGCTCCTAACCAGCTCGTACACGGTCATTTGTTCAACAGAGCTGGTTTGCATGTCACCAAAATCCCCTCCTACTCCCGCTCCCGCTAAATGCTGCCGAACTTTACAGGCAGCTGCCACACTTCAGCCACTGCACCTACAGCAGAAGACCTGTCACCGTCAGAAGCTGCAAAGTTCAGACTTGGGGACAAAAGCGCACAGGTGCCTCTGGTGAGTTATCTGAAATGCTGCTACTGTCATTCCAGGGAGAAAAAAGAAAAAAAGGTTGTAATGCCTGCTTTCAGGGAGGGGGTTATTACTTCCTTAAGTAAAGTTCAGGGAGTCTTTGTCTTCCAGGTGAGAACAGAAAGTCCCTGGAGAATGGAAATCCTGATTGCATTTCTGTAAGGGTGATTTAACAAACTCCTTGTCTTCAGGAGTGTCTGTTCTGGTAGCACTCGCTGGGTCCTCACAGGAGCGTTGACTTCACAAGGGTGTCTGCACCATAGGAATATCAAAAGCGTGAAAAAGTTCTCTGACCTGCCTTAAAGTGTCTAGGAAGAAATTGACTCATTTAAGTTACAATCAAGCTTTTAAATATATTTCCCCCTAAGCGTGCCATATGAACCTTTCACATACTTTCTGATTACTGAAGCCATTCTTAATTTTTTCCTTGTTTTGTGGACAGAACAGTCTTCTTGGGGGTGTTACAATGTAGTACCTGTCCTAGCTTTTTGTTTTAGCTGTGGTTTGTTCTACACGCCTGTTCTGTTGTGGGATTTCCCAGCTGACACGGGTTCTAGTTGTTTCATTGCACATCTGTTTCTTACTGTGATGCCGAGCCCCGGAGGCTCAAACGGAGGCTGGTTGGTGCAACCCAGGGCTCGGCAGGGCATGAGCATCTCTCAGCTCAAATGAAGGGCTCAGGTACCCATGGGTCTGGGTGGATCATCTGCTTGGACTGGGGTGCCACGTGTGGTTAGGTGATAAAAGCATTGTTCTCGTGCTGGCAAGGAACAGAAAGCAGAGAGCTGAGGACACGATCAGGGGCAAGACGTGAACTGTATTGCACCTGGCCCGAGCGCTGTGACCTGAGGAGGTAAGAGGCAAGCACAGCAGCCTCTGCTGGAGCCATGCGAAGTGAGCGGTCTGTGCACCGGGTGGCTCTGAAGGGTCTCGGCATTTGGGGGTACTTTAGGAACTGCTAAGCCTGAGCTAGCTGGCAGGGAGTCAGAGGAAAGACAGCCGAGAAGTGGTGTGGCTTTGCTGTGGATGGGGTAATTCCTCCAGTAATGACTGACTTATTTAGTGACGTGATTTTAGTTTACTTTGAGTAGTGTATAGTCTGTGCTTAGTTTTGGAGCAGTTTATCTTGCTGAAATCACTTGAGGCAGAGTCCAGAGCTGAAACAGGGGCAGGAGACGTGACAGCTGGCATCCATAGCACGATCAGTGGCTGGGACGGACCCCGCACACCGCTCAGGCTCAGGGCTGGAGGTTCAGGTGCCGGATGAGGGCACTGAACTGACCGTGATTCTGGGCGGAGGCTCCTGCTCCAGTTGGGGGCCGTGCACGTCCTCTGCGAGCTCTCAGGTTTCCCAAAGCACTGCAAGGGTTGCCAGTAACCGAGCTGAGTTCCCCTGCCAGCTCCTCGTTCCCCAAGGCATCGGGATCCCCTCCCAAGCTGAGGAGGCGCAGCCCTTGCCCGGGCTGTCCCCATCTGCCACCACGGTGCAGCGAGGCCCAGCCACGCTCCCCTGCCCCTGCAGTCCCTGCTCCTGGGCTGTGCGGGGCTGGCAGAAACGTGCCCTGCCCCTGGCACGGGGTGCGGGGCTGCCAAACGCTGCTCCCTGCCTCACGGGGTGCGCAGCCATCTTGTGGGTGCGTGTGTTTACCCTCGGCTGTACAACCACTTCCTGCATGCACACACAGCAGGCAGCACGCACACACCGTGTGTGTTAGCGACCCTCATCATGACCATCATAGGCCTTGTTACCGCCAGGGGGGGAGCATGGGAGACTTTGGCAAACCTTGCTCAAAATCCTTTATTCTTCTTTCAGGCTTCCCCTCGGAGTGAGCTCAAAATGGAAGACGCTAAGATGGAAGGTGAACACCTTACCCACTGCACGCAGGCAGTCAGAGCCTGGCCAAGCTTAGAGTCCCATGGTCACAGAGCCACAGAGTGGCTGCCCCCGGCCCCATCCAGCCTGGCCTTGGGCACTGCCAGGGATGGGGCACCCACAGCTCTTGGGGACAGCCTGCGCCAGGCATCACCACCCTCATAGTAAAGAATTTCTGCCTCGGATCTAACCAAAAACCACCCTCTTCTACCTTAAAGCCGTCACCCCGTGTCCTATCCCTACACCCGCTGCCCAAGAGTCCCTCCCAGCCCTCCTGCAGCCCTTGCAGGCACTGAGGCTGCTGTGAGATCTCCCTAAAGCAGAATTTCACAGAATTTCTGGGTTGGAAGAGACCTCAAGATCATTGAGTCCAACCTCTGATGTGACACTAACAGTCCCCACTAAACCATATCCCTAAGCTCTACATCTAAACGTCTGTTAAAGACTTCCAGGGATGGTGACTCCACCACTTCCCTGGGCAGCCTGTTCCAATGTCTAAAAACCCTTTCAGTAAAGAAGTTCTTCCTAACATCTAACCTAAAACTCCCCTGGTGCAAACAGCCTTCTCCTTTAGCAGCCTCCTCATTCAGTCAGCCGGGCGCAGTGCTGCTGAGGGTGAGGCTGGGTTTGCGTCCTCGTGCAGCCTCACGCACGCTTGTGCACGCGGTGCGTGGGCCCTCTGGGGAGGCCACGGGCTCGAGGATTTCCCGAGGCTGCCTCTCCTCTTCCCACTCCTTAGGCTGTGCTGTGCCAGGCTCAGGGCACATGGGGCAGCAGCCGTTGGTTACAGCCGGAGGCACAGCGCAGGGTGCAAAGTCCTGCCCCAAAACCTCGCTATCTGTGTGCCTGAGCCAGCTCTGGCCCTGCTGGGGCCGTGCAGGGCAGGCCGAGGGCCTGCGGTGATCCAGCACAGAATCCAGTGGGTGTTTTTCGCTCAGCATGTGACTTCTTGTAAAGGGAGTGCTTCAGCCCGGCCGTTTGAGCACTCTGTGCATTCCTGGGCTGCTGGAGAGCTGCAGCATGCACTTCTGCTTTCTCTTTCTGCCTCTGGAAGAGGTCTGGGTGCTGGCCCTCTGAGGCAGCCTTATCCAGACTCCCCTGGGGTCCCTCGTGTTGCTCCTGATGGTCCCTGGGGATGGCTGCTGGGGCCGCTAACCCTAATTCCTGTGTTTTTGCAGTAAAAACCCTTTCCTTCTCACCCCTGGGAGTGTGGCTTGCAGGGGGTGTCCCAGCACCACAGGGCTGTGGGGTTCAGACACGTGTCTCTGGTTGTTCCCCCAGGACCCAAGCTGAACATCCTGCTCGTGGGCAAAACTGGAAGTGGGAAGAGTGCGACAGGGAACACCATCCTTTGGAAGAAAGCATTTGAAACTATGGCGTCAGTTGATTCAGTAACCAAAAGCTACAGTGCAGAGAGTGCCTCATTCCATGGAAGAGACATTGCCGTTATCGACACTCCTGGCTTTTTTCACACCCAGAGAGCCAATAAGGAAACAGCTGAACTAATTGGAAATGCTCTTCGTCACTTCTATGGAGGGGTGCATGCTATCATCCTGGTGATGCAACTGGCCGATACCAGTAAAGAAGAGGTGGAAGTGGCTGAGTGGGTGACAAAGATTTTCCATACTGAAGCACAGAAGTACATGATCCTGTTATTCACCCGAGCAGAAGATCATGAGAGTCCAGATGATATCCGCGATTTCGTGGAAACAAGCACGTACCTCAAGGGGATTGCAGAAAAATGTGAAAATAGGTACATTGCTTTCAGCAACATAGCAGCAGAGCAGAGAAGGAAACAGCAGGTTGCAGACCTCATTAAAATGATTGATGCGATGGTAGAGAAGAACAAAGATGCTCCGTGTTACACGCGAGAAATGCTGGAGGAACATACACGGACGTTTTTTGGAAAGCATTGTACTATACAGTAGCCAACAAGGCTTTGGTCAGACGGGCGATGTTTTCTCTCTTGTGCCTTTCCTGCCACGATCTGAAGATCACTCTCTCCTTCCTCTCTTGATGTTTCCTCCAGGCCCGTCAGTGACCTACCTTTTCCCCTGGCCTGTGCCATTGCTCTCCTGACAGGCTGCGAGAGTGCAATGGGTGTCTGGCGACGTGTAATTCTCCTCTGCTGCTCTGTTGTGCTGGGAAGCCGGAGACCTTGGCTGGGTGGCAGAGAGCTGCACTGCCCTGCTGGCAGCACCACTGCGCTGACTCTCTCCTCCCTGGTCTGAAGACACGGCAAGCTGAAAGCAACAGGAACATCAGGACTGTGAGATGTGCCCCCTCAGACCAGAGATCAGCCTGGAGCCCTGCTTCCGAGATCAAAGCCTCTTGTTGTCCCCATGGCAGCCAGGGCTCTAGGAACTTCTCCGGGCCTCGGGAGGGTTCGTGGTGCCAGCCTTGATCCCTCTGCAGTGGGATGCTGCTGGTGTTGCTGGCTGTGCTGCCCCTGCCTTCGCTGGGCAATGCGAGTAATTGTATGTGATCGCTGGGTCTACAGAAGCTCATCTAATAAATGCCCATAAATGCCCATAAATGCCCATAAATGCTGAGCCTGGCTGTGTGGAGAGGCGCCCTTCAGTGCACTGTGCTTCAGTGCACAGTGCTGAAACAGCCGTTTGGGAGGGTGGAGAATGGTCCAGGTGCATTCAGGATCAGGCCCAAGCTGCAGCTCCTCCCAGGCTGGGGTTTGGTGGTGGCCATGAGCTGTGCAAGGGCGCGAGGTCTCACTGCTTGCCAGGCGAGTGCAGCAGGCAGGGGAAGCTCTGTGGCCAGTCCTGAGCGTGGGGCTGGGGGAGTGCTCGGGGGGGCTGCCTGACTCACCCCAGGTTCTTCTCCCACCCAGAAAGGCTGCGGAAAGCAGCCTAGGAGGGGGGAGGAATCCCAGAACGCCAGGCTGACCCCTTCCTCAAGCGATCACAGCGAGAGAAACTGCTTCAGAGCTAAACACAGACCGTGCATCTCTGCAATTAAATAACTGTGAGGTTGAATTGTTACTGGAGGAAATACCAGAGTTAGTGTAATAGCTGCGTTGTAGGTAGCGCTGTATGGGAATCAGTGTATGTAAATGTACCAGTGACCTCCAGTGGCATAAGCAGTATCATTGCTATCCTAAAACCATCCCAGCATGTCCTGAAGGCATCCAGTGCTTACTCCTGGCTGCCCCCATCCCTCTGCATGATGAGAGGAATCACAGAATCCCAGAACCATCTAGACTGGAAGAGCCCTCCAGGATCACCCAGTCCATCCTCTGAGCTAACACTAACCAGTCCTCCACTAAACCATATCACAGAATCACAGAATTTCTAGGTTGGAAGAGACCTCAAGATCATCGAGTCCAACCTCTAACCTAACACTAACAGTCCCCACTAAACCATGTCCCTAAACTCTACATCTAAACGTCTTTTAAAGACTTCCAGGGATGGTGACTCCACCACTTCCCTGGGCAGCCCGTTCCAGTGCCTAAAAACCCTTTCAGTAAAGAAGTTCTTCCTAACATCCAACCTAAAACTCCCCTGGCGCAACTTTAGCCCATTCCCCCTCGTCCTGTCACCAGGCACATGGGAGAACAGGCCAACCCCCACCTCGCTACAGCCTCCTTTAAGGTATCTGTAGAGAGCGATAAGGTCGCCCCTGAGCCTCCTCTTCTCCAGGCTGAACAAGCCCAGCTCCCTCAGCCGCTCCTCAAAGGGAAGGGGCAGAAGAAGTGTGTTGGAGGGGTTGGGGGCTGTGTGCCACAAACTGCTGGAGACTCTGAGGGCCCCAACACATTTCCTGGGGGTACGGAATACTTCTGCTGACCTGGAAGAAGGCTTGAAATGCAAGCAGCCCTGTAATAATTCTGCACCGCTTGCTTAGAATGGCAAGAAAATGAGCATTTAACCTTAGGATTACGGCAAAATGCAGGCCCTGTGTGCACCTCCACCCGGGGCGTGTCTCTTGCTGTGTTAAGAGCAGCAGCAGTGGTGTGGGTAGGGGGGGTCGCCACAAGAACAAGCCAAGGCTGGGCCTGCTCCCCTCCTCTGCCACACTTTTTCATTTCCAGCCAATTTTTGCATTCAAACACTGGAGCACAGGCAAGGGGGCCCGGGGAAGCACGCTGGGTTAGAAGCAGAGCAGCACTGCGAGGCTCATGCTGAAATGCAGACAGCGAAGTGGACAACTAACCCCAAAGTCACACCTCCAGAGCTGCACAGGATCGAAACCAAGATCTGTGCTGGTGCATGGGTATTTGTAGGCTGCCGAGTGTCCGTGCCAGGAGGCTGGATACTCTCCTGTGCCTGCACCAGTGCCGGGCACAGTGGTGCCAGCAGCCATAGCCGTGCTCCAGGCTGCCAGTGCCAACGCTGCCACCAACGCCACTGCCAATGCTGCTGCCACTTCATGGTGGCTGCGAGGGTTCCATGGGGACACTGCCTCTGCTTCAGTGCGGCCACGCTGGGTGTAGATGGTGAGGCCAGCACGGAAGCTGCTTGAAGACACGGGTTGGTGGCGAAACTCTGTGCCACTGGGAGGGTTTCAAGGTGGCCCAGGGCACGCGTGTGCCTTGGTGCTGCAGGAGCCTCATGGGGAGGGTGCTGCTCTCTCCTGCAGCCACCCAGGGACCTGGTGTAGAGGCCATCCCTTTAAAAGATCAAAACCTAAAACCATTTTCATGGTGATTTGCAAAGCGAGTAACTGGTAAGTGCTTCACATCCGTGAGTTGTACATTAACTTGGCAGTTTGGTTTCACGCTCAGTACATAACCAGTATGTGCTCATTGATTACTGATAAGCTTTTGCTCAGTCAGGCAAAAAAAAAAAAAAAAAAAAAAAGGAAAAGGAGAAATCAATGTCTGGTCAAATAAAATTGTACCTATACGGTATAGAAGAGCGTCAAGTAGGTTGTGAATCTGTAGTATTAAACCAGTGAGGAAACAGGGAGAAATCAGGTGTCGGGAAATAGGGGACATAGGGCTATGGTAAACTTGTGCTGTGCACTCCCGCTTGCAGGATATGAAAAACAAAGTTGTGTTTTTGCAGTAGAGAATTACTTTTCTGTATTCCAAGGTAGTTGTGTAGTCATAATAAGGAGAAATGCTAAGTACATGTAGGTAAGTGAACAGTAGAAAGCCTCACTGTTACTAAATAAGGTGGAAGCTTGAGAAAAACAGGATGAACAGTGTGGGAATAGTAAAACAAAGATCACAGGTTCTTAAAACATAAGAAAAAAAAAAAAGGAAAAGGGAGAAATTAAAGGGCTGAAAGAAAGAAGAATTGTACATGTATGGTATAAAGGAGTGTTGAGTAGCTTGTGAACTTGTAGTACTCAGAGAATGAGGAAACAGGGGAGGCAATGACATGTCGGGTAATAGGGAATAAAAGGTTATGATGTGTTAACTATAATGTGCTCCTAATTGGCAGGACGCCTGCCACTGCAGTCATGAATAAAATAGCTTCACAGAACATCCTGTCTGAAGAAAATTATTTGAGATTTTTCTCACAAGGATGCCCACCATTGCAATCGTGATTAAAACAGCTTCATGGAAGGTCCCATCTAAGAAAATTATTGAGATTATTATCACACCATCAATAGATAAAAGGGGTTAGGGTGCTTCATTGGGGAACACCACCAAGGACTCCCACAGAAAGGAAGGCATGTGCAGGAGGGCCTGAAAAGGAGCCATTAAGAATGATGCCGCGTGAGCACAAAACTCAGGTAGATTAGAATGAATTTGTATTAGATCGCTAGAAGAGTCATGAATTTCATGTCTCCATGTAGCCAGGAAGTCGACATTGGCTGTGCTTGATCTGTGGAAACTGCACCGAGCTCTGAGGCCTGAATAAAAGCAATCTCTCTCCTGAGTGCGTGCGAATTGGCTTACTGCACACCGGGTGAAGGATCATAGAGTCATAGAATGGTTGCGGTTGGGAGGAACTTTAAAGATCATCCAACTCTACCCCCCTGAAACAGACAAGGCTGCCTCCCCCCAGATGAGGTTGGCCAAGGCCCCATCCAGCCTGGCCTTGAACACCTCCAGGGATGGGGCATCCACAGATTCTCTGGGCAGCCTGTGCCATTGCCTCACTACACCGACAGTGAAGTGTTTCCTCCTAATGTCTAGCCTCAAACTGTTTTCTTTTAGTTTAAGACCATTCCCCCTTGTCCTCCACCACCACCCCAGGTCCTTCTCCTCAGGGCTGCTCTCAATCCACTCCCCACCCAACCTGTATTTGTGCTTGGAATTTCCTCAGCCCAGATTAAGGACCTTGCACTTGGCCTGGTTGAACCTCATGAGGCCCGTACAGGCCCACTTCTCAAGCCTGTCCAGGTCCCTCTGGATGGCATCCCGTCCCTGCAGGGTAGCAGCTACACCACCCAGCTCAGTGTTGTCAGCAAACTTGCTAAGGGTGCCTCAATTTCACTGTCCGTGTCACTGATGTTTAAATAGTACCAGTCCCACTACTGGGAAGAAACAACCCAAAGTATCAGTACAGGCTGGGGGATGACCCACTGGAGAGGAGCTCTAGGAGAAGGACCTGGGGGTCCCGGTGGACGACAGGTTGACCATGAGCCAGCACTCTGCCCCTGTGGCCAAGAGGGCTAATGGGATCCTAGCGTGCATTAAAAGGAGCATGGCCAGCAGGTCGAGGGAGGTGATCCTCCCTCTCTATTCTGCCCTGGTCAGGCCTCCCCTGGAGTACTGTGTCCACTTCTGGGCTCCCCGGTAGAAGAAAGAAAGGGATCTCCTGGAAAGAGTCCAGCGGAGGGCCACAAAGATGATACGGGGCCTGGAGCATCTTCACTGTGAGGAGAGGCTAAGAGAACTGGGGCTGTTCAGCCTGGAGAAGAGAGGACTGAGAGGGGATCTCCTCTATGTATATAAATATCTGAGGGGTGGGAGACAGAAGGGTGTAGCCAACCTCTTCTCAGTGGTTTGTGGGGATAGGACAAGGGGCTATGGCTGCAAGTTACAGCACAGGACATTCCGTACTGACATGTGAAAGAACTTCTTCATGGTGAGGATGACGGAGCATTAGAACAGGCTGCCCAGGGAGGTTGTGGAGTTTCCTTCTCTGGAGACATTCAAGGCCCGTCTGGACGCCCACCTGGGCAGCCTGCTCTGAGGAACCTGCTTTGGCAGGGGGGTTGGACCTGATGATCTTTCGAGGTCCCTTCCAACCCCTACAGTTCTGTGATTCTGTGATTTATGGATCCTCCTTCGTGCCCTTCTTGAAGACCGGAGTGATGTTGGCTGTCCTCCAGTCTTCAGGCACCTCTCCTGTTCTCTAGGACCTAGTCTTCCTTTTACTGTTTACATACTTTAAACAAACAAACAAACAAACAACTTCTTAGTATCCTTTATCTCTTTTGCAAGCTTCATCTCTAGGTGGGCTTTGGCCTTCCTTGTCGCATCCCTGCAGGCCCTGACAACACTTCTATACTCCTCCCACACCCTTTTAAGGGGAGTTCCTCTAATTAGACTGGGGTTGGGGTGATGTTCAAACACAACTTAGCAGGGGCCATCCCTTTAAAAGATCAAAACCTGAAATCTTTTTCATGATGATTTGTAATTGCAAAGTGAGTAACTGGTACATGCTTCACATCCGTGAGGTGTACATTAACTTGGCAGTTTGGTTTTACGCTCAGTACATAACCAGTATGTGTGCATTGTTTACTGATACGCTTTTGCTCAGCCAGGTCCAACGCCTCCCGGGCACACCTTGTTCTGAATTCAGGACTTGCAAGTCCTCCCTGAGGGGGAGGAAGGGGTTGCTTTCCTATCTGCACCTGGCAGACTTTGTTATTTACCATCTCAATACTAGCCTACATTGCAGCTACAGTGAAATTGTCTGAAATTGATACCACGGCAGCCTGTACCAGGGCTTCAGCACCCACCCAGCACAGACATGAGACCAGGGAGCTGCCCTTTGAGCGAGAGCTCAGGAGCAGCCCCACGTCCACAGAGCACGGCCCTGGGCTCCGGCAGGGCGATGCTGCTGGATGTCCTGCCCTCATGGCACTGCATTCGGGACCTGTCCAGCTCCAG
This sequence comes from Anas acuta, assembly GCF_963932015.1. Classification (NCBI taxonomy): domain Eukaryota; kingdom Metazoa; phylum Chordata; class Aves; order Anseriformes; family Anatidae; genus Anas; species Anas acuta. The sequence goes on from NC_088980.1 coordinate 846,412, forward strand.
GCATGTGCCAGCAGGAGCCCCAGGCCTTGTGCCCAGCGCAGCGCACGGGCAGGCCGAGAGCCGGCATGGCTCTGCCCTCTGCTGTGCTGCTCCCACTGAGCTGCAGGCCGGGGAGGAAAGCCAAGTGTCCCCTGCTCCATGGCACCCAGGCAGCTCTTGGGGACATTGGCTGTGGGGAAGGGAGCCGGGGCAGGCACCAGCCATAAGGCAGGCACGACTAGGCCCAGAGATCAGCTCAGTTCCTGCAGCTGGCAGGGCACGGCTTGGCTTGGCATGGCAAGTGGGGCTCTGCCATCCTCCTCTCCTGCCGCACACATGGATGCACAGGGACCGAGTGTGGGGCCAAGGGCAGGGCTGTGCATTCCTGCTGGCTGCCAGGGGCCCACATCCGTACCTCAGAGCGCTCCGTGTGCAGGAAGACATGGGCACCCGTTCAATTGCTCAGCAAGGACAATGAGGTGCTGGTGTTGACCGAAAAAGTGGATCCTTTCTCTATGAAGAAAGGCTGAGAGAGAAGGGTATGTTCAGCCTGCAGAAGAGGAGGCTCTGGGAACATCTCATTGGAACCTTTCAGAGCTTAAAGTGGTTTAATAAAGAGGATGGAGAAAAAAAAATATATTCATGTGGATTATGCTGGACAAGGGGGAATGGTCTTAAAATAAAAGAAAATAGCTTTAGGCTAGACATTAGGAGGAAACGCTTCACTGTCGGTGTAGTGAGGCAATGGCACAGGCTGCCCAGAGAAGCTGTGGATGCCCCATCCCTGGAGGTGTTCAAGGCCAGGCTGGATGGGCCTCGGCCAACCTCATCCGGTGAGAGGCAGTCTTGTCTGTTTCAGGGGGTTGGAGTTGGATGATCTTTAAGGTCCCTCCCAACCCCAACCATTCTATGACTCTATGATCCTTCACCCGGTGTGCAATAAGCCCATTCGCACGCACTCAGGAGAGAGATTGCTTTTATTCAGGCCTCAGAGCTCGGTGCACTTTCCACAGATCAAGCACAGCCAATGTCGACTTCCTGGCTCCATGGAGACATTAAATTCATGACTATTCTAGCGATCTAATACAAATTCATTCGAATCTACCTGAGTTTTGTGCTCATGCGGCATCATTCTTAATGGCTCCTTTTAGGGCCCGTCTGCGCATGCCTTCCTTTCTGTGGGGGTCCTTGGTGGTGTTCCCCGATGAAGCACCCTAACCCCTTTTATCCATCGATGGCCACATGTCACCGAAGCGCAACCTCAGGCTACTTGCTATTGGCAACTTTCCTTGGTTTCTCCCAGAAGGAGCATTCTGTCCCTAAACAAAGGGAGCCTAGGTTAAAAGTTAAACATATTTTTTGCCCTCTCCTACACATATGATAACTGATTAAAGGGAAGCTCAATAATAATAGACAATTCCTCTTCGTTTCCAAGGGAGAGTTGGTTCCATTACACTGGGACTTGGGGGTCCCGTCTGTGTGTGTGAACGCCTGGTGGGGTGCCCAGAGTCTGGACACAAGGGTATGGGCACTGCTGGAGGCACAAGGATGCCCGCTGAGACATCAGGAAAGTCTTTTTTTGCTGTGTGTGTGTCTGAGCGCTGGCACAGGCTGCCCAGAGCAGTGCTGGGGTCCCCATCCCTGGAGATGTCCAACACCCAGTGGACACGGTCCTGGGCAGCCAGTGCTGGGGACCCTGCCTGGGCAGGGACAGAACACGCGGGGTGCAGAGGGGCCTCCAGCCCCAGACGTTCAGTGGCTCTGTGGTGCTGGGATTCATCACAGCCGTGCGATAAGGATACCCAGGGTGATCACAATAATGATGAGGACAATTAGCGCACAAGCCAGGACAACTCTCCGGGATGGCCTCCAGCTGAATCGCGCGCTCTTTATCCTGCCTACTCTGTACCTCGCCATGTGATACTCCACCTTCTCTTCTGTTAAATTGGGCTCCAGGTACATCTCATTGCTGTAGTACCTGTCCCCATTCACCCGCACCATGCAGCGGACCATCCCCATCAGCTCCATGACCTGGTGGTCCCGTTCGGCTCCAACTGCCCGGTTGTTGAAGCCGCAGTATCTGTTCCCACATCTCTCGATCAGTTTGTGGAGTGCTTTGTTGTCAGTACAGGACACATAGTCGTGCAGAGATCTCTCCCCCAGCTCTTCCGCACGGGTGAATATGACAATCGTGTGCTGCAAAACATCAGCTCCAAAGATGTCCTGCAGTCTCTCTGCGGCCTCCTCGTCCTCCTTGGTGAATCGGCCCAGCTGGGTCACCAGCAGCAGCGCGTGGGGGCCCGGGGAGGACAGCCTGATGCAGTGGACAATTTCTTGGCACACCTCACTGCTGACACCTCCGGGGTTGAAAATGTCGGCCGTGTCAACCACCGTGAAGTCCTCGCCATCCCAGTGCCCCTGTGCTTTCACACAGCTCACGGTAACTGGCTGGTGGGACAGCTTGGACTCAAAGACACGCTTCCCGAGGAGGGTGTTCCCCGTGGCGCTTTTCCCCCCACCAGCCTTCCCGGCCAGGATCAGCCTCATCTCCAAGCCCCCGCCGACCCCGGGCTGCATGTAGACACGATGGATGGCCACGGCCTGGCTGCAGAGACAAAAGCAGACACCCAGGGCTCCGTCAGCAGGCACCCAGATGCTGGGAGCATCACTGACAGCAGAAGGGATTTTCATTAAAAGCGGGGATGGTTTCGAATCCTCGCTGCTGGCCTCTGGAGGCTGTGGGGCTCTGTGTGCCCCCACTGTGGGAAGGGGTTGGGGGCTGCAGCTGGGTCAGGCTGCAGTGGCACCGGGACAGAGTGGGTCCCCCCTCTTGCCTGGACATCAGAGCAAGAGCAGCGCAACCGGCATCTGTGGATTGCACTGCCGTGTGTGCAGTCATAGCAGTGCACGGACAACAGCAAGGAACAGAAATTCAAAATAACAGCTGGATCCGTGAGGTGCTGCGGGGAAACAGAGCCGCTGGTCTGTTTCCTGTCTCAGCCTCAGTCTGCGCAGGAATACAGGCACGGGGGAAGGCAGCGGGGTGGCAGGGACCCTCGGGTAGTGGCAAGAACGCTTGGGGTGGAGACACTCATGCAGCTGGGGCCCCGCATGGGGCTGAGCCTGGTGCCCAGGGAATCCCCCGGGCTGGGGCTGGGGCCATGCCAAGCATGGGGAGTGAGGAGTAGGGAGAAGGGAAATACAGGAGGGGACAGGGGGAAGAGCCACTTCCCTGCCCCGCTGCCCTGCACCAGGTCCCCAGGCCCCCTCGGAGCCCTCCCCGCCAGCACGGAGCCTCGCGGCCCCTGGCCTCCCGCCCGTACCTTCCTGCACGTCCTGCGCTGGCGTTCGCCTTATCCCCACGGGATGCTCACAGCCACCAGGAAGTGACAGCGGTGACGGCCGGTGTCAGCCTGGAGAACTGTGCTCATGCCACAAGGGCAGCACCGGCTCCTCCCGCACCAGCCCCCAGCTTGGTTTCGATTCTGTGCAGCCCTGGAGGTTCAGACAGCTCTAACGCTACCTCCTGTACTTCCTCCAGAAACAATCCAGCCTCAGAGTTATTTAACTTCCGCGATCACATGTGTTTAGTTTTCAAGCAGTTCCTGCTGCTGGTGGGACTGGAGGCAGAGCCCTGACAGAAGAAGGGGCAGGAGACGAGGCAGCTGCAGCCTGCACCGCGGTCAGGGGCTGGGACGGACCCCACACACCGCTCAGGCTCAGGGCTGGAGGTTCAGGTGCCGGATGAGGGCACTGAACTGACGGCGATTCTGGCGGGAGGCTCCTGCTCTAGTTAGGGGCCGTGCAAATCCTCTGCGAGCTCGGCAGGTTTCCCAAAGCACTGCAAGGGTTGCCAGTGACTGAGCTGAGTTCCCCTGCCAGCTCCTCGTTCCCCAAAGCATCGGGATCCCCTCCCAAGCTGAGGAGGAGCAGCCCTTGCCCGGGCTGTCCCCATTTGCCACCACGGTGCAGCGAGGCCCAGCCACGCTCCCCTGCCCCTGCGGCCCCTGCTCCTGGGCTGTGCGGGGCTGGCAGAAACGTGCCCTGCCCCTGGCAGGGGGTGCGGGGCTGCCAAACGCTGCTCCCTGCCTCACGGGGTGCGCAGCCATCCTGTGGGTGCGTGTGTTTACCCTCGGCTATACAACCACTTCCTGCATGCACACACTCAGGCAGCCCGCACACACCAGATGTTTTAGTGACCCGAAGGTCGCACATGCAAAAGATGACCGAAGAAGACCGGGAAATCTACCCCAGCAGATCCACTGGTTATAAAAATGGAGCCGGAGATGGAGGGAAAAGAGGTGGATCTTATGGTAGATGCACGAGCAACATACTCAGTTTTAAATAAAGCATTAGTATCAGTGAGGAATGATTACATTGTAGTGAAGGGGGCAACTGGCCAATCTGCAATAGCATATTTCTGCAAACCATTGAAATATAAGTATGGGAAACAGTGGGGCATTCACAAGTTCCTATACATGCTCAACTCTCCGGAGTCACGCCTAGCAAGAGATTTATTGGAAAGATTACAAGCAAACATTTCATTTAAAAATGGGGAGATTATTCTGGAGGTAAATGATCAAAGATACGTGGAAGTGTTAAGTTTGATATTGACAGCTATTGAGACCAAAGAGGAAATTAGCGAGGAAATCCTAAGTCAAATGTTTTCCAGAGTCTGATCTAATGTACCAGGGAAGGCGAAAAATGCACTTCAACAGTACCCCTTGAAAAAGGAAGATAGAGAAGGAATTAGCCCCATAATTGATTAACATACTTAACACCAGAGCTAACTTGGTTTACCATTTTAGACCTGAAGGATGCCTTCTTTTGCCTCCCTCTCCAAGAAGACGGTCAGAAAATCTTTGCATTTGATTTAAAAGGCCCTAAGAGTGGGCGCAAAACACAGCTCACATGGACAAGGTTCCCTCAGGGCTTTAAGAACTCTCTCACCTTGTTCGGAGACCAGCTTGCAAAGGACTTGGAGACCTGGGAAGTCCCATCAGGAGAAGGATGGCTGTTGCAGTACGTAGATGACTTCCTAATAGCCACCCAGACAGAAGCATGCGTGGCCTGGACGGTAAGCCTCCTAAACTTTCTGGGACTACAGGGGTACAGGGTATTGAAGCAGAAGGCCCAGGTGGTTAAGCAGAAGTTGATCTACATGGGTTATGAGGTTAGTGCCGGACAACAGACCTTGAGGCAAGATCGTAAAGAAGCGATATGTTAAACCCCAAAACCTGAGACAATAAAAGAACTGCGAACCTTTTTGGGAATGACAGGGTGGTGCAGATTGTGGATCTATAATTACAGATCGCTTGTAAAACCGCTGAATGTGCTCATTGCAAATGGGAACAGGGAACTCCAATGGACAAAGGAGGCCACAGGAGCTTAGGACTGTCAGGAATGTGTTAACAATTCATGTCCATAAAGAACAATTCTGTTTGAATCCTGTCGGCCTCTGGGCCCTGCACTGGCAATTTAATTCTTGAACCACAGATGCAGTGTGTCCCAGTCTCCCCCTCATTCTAGTCAATTTATCACGTCTTCAGAAAACACTCCTTAAATTTATGAACCTGTTTGCTTTTGTTATTCCGGACTTCTATTTCTAACAGTTACAGCCTTTTTTCCTGTCTTCTTCGAGATTAACTTAACACTGCTATAGATGTGTCTGTGAATGGCTGGGGAAGAATGTTTTAATTACTCGTGAAGCATCAAATAAGAAAGCTGTTTGTGTTTGATGTCTGGTAGTTTCAGAACAACTGATAACAACTAGTGACTGTTATGGGATACTATGTGGATCTTTGGTATCTGGCCAGGGGGCCAAGAGATTAAGAGGAAGGAAAAAGAAGCTGAAGGACGGTTGGGAGACAAGACCTGCAGAGAGTGTACAGAGAGTGTTCCATAAACTTGGAATAGTGCCGAGTGAGTACAAAGGTGAGAGGAAGACTACGAGCCTTCAGCATGAAAGACCCCTAGAGACCCCCAGAGGAGACTGATGTGCATGCTTCAGTAGGAGGAACTGGACCCCGGAAGCTAATAATAATAATCTATTTTTTTAGAAGTAGTAATGAATATGTATTAGTCTAGGTGCATAAAAATCAGCTGCTTGATGTAACTGGTGTGCGTCCTGGTGGAGCGGAGACTCCCGGTGCACCCAGCGCTGTTTGCTTACCTCTATTCCTTTATATTCTTTTAATAAATCCTATTTTTTTTATTTAATCCTAATTTGAATCCTGAGCCATTTATAACAGGACCAACTAAAGAAGGCCCTCATGTCAGCTCCAGCTCTGGGACTTCCAGATGTAAATAAACCATTCTTCCTTTTCTCCCATGAGAAACAAGGGGTTGCCCTGGGAACACTAGCACAGGACCTGGGCCCATATCGAAGGGCAGTTGCTTATTTTTGTAAGCAGTTGGATGCTACCACCAAGGGATGGCTGGGATGCCTCAGAGATGTTGCAGCAGTGGTGCTAAATATCCAGGAAGCACGCAAGTACACCTTGGGACAGAAGATAACTGTGCTAGTGTCTCACACAGTGTCCACAGTGCTGGAAGTGGAAGGCGGTCACTGGCTTTCCCCACAAAGGCTCCAGAAATCAGCAGAAACCAAGGGGAGCCAGTACACCATGAGTGCCTGGAGACCATTGAAGCTACCTACTCCAGCCATCCAGATCTGAAGGACACTCCTTTTGATGATGTGGAAATATCATGATGAGCATACTGATGAGCAGCTACGTCATCAGTAGAAAACGACATGCTGGGTATGCAGTTACCACTTGCAAAGACGTAATAGAATTTGAAAAATAAATATCTATAGGGACTAAATAATGAGATTATTGGAAGCAGTTCAGCTGCCTGAAAAGGTAGCAATCATGCACACTGAGGCACACCAGAAGGCGAGCTCAGAATTGGAAGAAGGAAATGATCTGGCACACAGAGAGGCAAAAGAAGCAGCAGAAGGTGAGGTGGCAACTGAGGGAGCCCTGATTCCAGACAGGCAAATTCTCCTCGAAGGTAAGCTTGTATATAACAAAAAGGATAGAAAATTAATCGAAGGTCAGAAGGGAAAATATAACCAAGAGGGATGGACTATTACCAAAGACAGGAAGGGAAGCTAGTCATCCCCTCCAATTTATTGCGGTCACTGGTAAAGAAAGAACACCAGAAAACACATTGGGGAATAGATGCTTTGTATAACTATCTAATTGAAAAAAAAAAAATATTGCCAGAACCTTATATGCTACCATCACTCAAATAACTGAACAATGTGATCTTTGTCTACAGACTAACCCCAACATTGCCCCCAAACCACAACTGTGTCAAATTGGAAAAGGCCATGGGCACGGGCAACAGTGGCAAATTGACCTTTCTGAACTTCCAAGAAAAGGGGGGTGTCGATATTTACTGGTGTTAACAGACAGATACCTTTTCAGGATGGCCAGAGGCTTTCCCCACTAGGACTGCCAAAGCCTGAGAGGTAACTAAGTCTCTTGTAGAGAAAACTTTGAAGCCACAGTGGGAAGGACTATACCAGGTGCTCCTTACAGCCTTCACCACAATTAAGGTCAAGGAACAGAGTGCCTGGATTCACCATTCTCAAGTGAAGAAAGCTCCAGAACCCCCTGGAAAGTAACGCCAGGTGACGGTGAACTGAAACTAAAGCTCAGTCGAGTAAAATGAGGACATTATGGTCAAGAGTATTTAGTAATATAGTCAGCAGGAGTCTAGTTAACAGAATTGTTTTATTTCTATGGCTTATAAATTGTAATTGTGATTCAAGAAGGTGCCTCTAGGATAATAGAGAATGGTTAGTGGCCTTGGTCCGAAGCTGTAACAATAGAGGATAGAGCATTAATGGAAAGTTAGCAGTTGCGGTTATTTGGCGAACAAATGGTGACCATTTATGTACATTACAAGAATGGCAAAAATTAGGGAAAGAATGGACACACCAAAGAACCTTAGGGGACGAAATTAAAATAGGGTACTGAATGATTAATGGAATGACCCACGAGAAAGTAATGGGGATTTTAGTAAAACTGATTTCCAAAAGTGGCTAACAAGAACGTTGCATCTGCCCAGGTAAATCAGATTGCTGGTATAATTTTATATTAACACAGACTGTAATCATTAGCTGTTTTTGGCTGTACTTCCTACAACAGTGAGACAAAACTAAAACAGCCCCTACAATCATCCTTAATGGCATTGGGAACTAGCCAATGGCAAGTTTCAAAGGTATTACCGAGATGGGAAAAGGCTGAAGACCAAGACCACAAACTAATAATAGATGCACTTAGTATGGTTCAAGATAATGCATCTTTAGCTCTTTGTCGTATACAAGCACAGTTATGGATTCAGGCAACGGCTGCCTTGATCATTAGGGAAGGAAGTGAAGGCATTTTTCCGGCTGAAGTCCAAAAGACTGTTTGGGACAATGCCAATGATTTTGAGAAATTCCAATCTTGGTGGACTCTGGTAAATTTTACCTATGATCCCATTGTTAACAAGGCTACTGCCTTTGTGCTTACTATACGTAATGCCACAGTTTATGTTATCCACCCCATCATTGCACTAGGATTAAACCATGAGGAGACAGTGCTCTGTCCTTCAGAGCATAGAACATGGGCACGGATGGAGAATGGGAGATGGCAGTCTGTAAATCTAGAATCATGTGTTACCTGGGAACAGCAAGGATTTATTTGTGAAAGTAATACAATTGATGCTCAGGATGTATGTCTTGACACGGAGCAAGGTGTTTGCCACTTTGAAATTCATCCAAATACTAGTCAAAAGACTGTGCTTGTATATATCGGTCAAGGCTATGTGTGTTTAAGAACTGCTTGTGATTTTGTAGAAGTAGATAAGGAGAACATAACCCTCCCTAGCAAAAATCATTCTAACATTTGTATTTGTAACTTTGTTAGAATCATCGGGTGTCATTTTCTGTATTTGGCACCAGTGGTATCCTGCCAGTTGATCAAGTCTAACAACACAATGTACACTCTAATCACTGTCCATCATGATACAAAGGCAAAGAGCAAAACAGGACACAAATCACAACTGGTGGGATACACTCTTTGGATGGTCGCCCACTGCAACTGGGATTTTGAACACATTGTGTCACCCAATTATTGTTTTATAGATATTAGTTGGCATAAGTTTGATATTGTCTTTGTAATATTTGTTTGGAATTGGAAATCGTTAAAATGAATGTCTATATTAGCTTCCTTGACAAAAGTGCATGGCAAGGCATTGAGGGGTACATACCATAGAGACTGAGAAGAAGAATTTTTGTATTAACTAAAAGAATTTAGTAGATTTTCCAGAAAAGGGAGGACTGAATCATAGGGATTAGAAATTAGAGAGTGATTGACTAAGAATGAATAGGTGCTATATTTCATAGAATCATAGAATCATAGAATATCCTGAGTTGGAAGGGACCCTTAAGGATCATCAAGTCCAACTCTTGACACCGCACAGGTCTACCCAAAAGTTCAGACCATGTGACTAAGTGCACAGTCCAATCTCTTCTTAAATTCAGACAGGCTCGGTGCAGTGACCACTTCCCTGGGGAGCCTGTTCCAGTGTGCAACCACTCTCTCTGTGAAGAACTTCCTCCTGATGTCAAGCCTAAACTTCCCCTGCCTCAGCTTAACCCCGTTCCCGCGGGTCCTGTCGCTGGTGTTAATGGAGAAAAGGTCTCCTGCCTCTCGACACCCCCTTACGAGGAAGTTGTAGACTGCGATGAGGTCTCCCCTCAGCCTCCTCTTCTCCAGGCTGAACAGGCCCAGTGCCCTCAGCCGTTCCTCGTACGTCTTCCCCTCCAGGCCTTTCACCATCTTCGTAGCCCTCCTCTGGACACCCTCCAACAGCTTCATGTCCTTTTTATACTGTGGTGCCCAGAACTGCACACAGTACTCGAGGTGAGGCCGCACCATATATTTGCAATTTACTGCGCCTGTGCTGCGCTTAGGCCTCCAGATAACAGGAGCCCTTCGGACCCCAAGAAGCAGATCAAAACAACCTTATGGCCCAGATTGTGACCAAGGCCTCAGAGAGCATGCGCAAAGAGATGTGGTGAAAAGTTCAATCCTGATGAAGACATCTTACTTCATCCCCACGACCCTCAGCGCCCACCACCACAAGGCACCGCGCAAGCGCAGATGGTAGTAGTTTATGGAAACGATGTCTTGTAACTAATTTTAATACTAAGCGGGGACAGGTTATGCATATGTATAGGCGTATTGGGAAACCTCATGCATACGTAACTCTTTACCGCATATAACCACGACAAGTTACTGCGTTAGGGGTGGATGACTTTTTTGGGACTACCCCCCGTGCTGCCCAGCTCTGAATAAACATACCTACTGTACACTCTTAGTGACTGTGGAGTCAGCATTCCGTGAGTCAGCTGTGAGGTCTCCCCGCAGCCTTCTCCTTTAGCAGCCTCCTCATTGAGTCAGCTGGGTGCAGTGCTGCTGAGGGTGAGGCTGGGTTTGCATCCTCGTGCAGCCTCACGCATGCTTGTGCACGTGGTGCACAGGCCCTCTGGGGAGGCCACGGGCTCAAGGATTTCCCGAGGCTGCCTCTCCTCTTCCCACTCCTTAGGCTGTGCTGTGCCAGGCTCAGGGCACATGGGGCAGCAGCTGTTGGTTACAGCCGGAGGCACAGAGCAGGGTGCAAAGTCCTGCCCCAAAACCTCGCTATCTGTGTGCCTGAGCCAGCTCTGGCCCTGCTGGGGCCATGCAGGGCAGGCCGGGGGCCTACGGTGATCCAGCACAGAATCCAGTGGGTGTTTTTGTCTCAGCACGTGACTTCTTGTAAAGGGAGTGCTTCAGCCCGGCTGTTTGAGCACTCTGTGCATTCCTGGGCTGCTGGGGAGCTGCAGCATGCACTTCTGCTTTCTCTTTCTGCCTTTGGAAGAGGTCTGGGTGCTGGCCCTCTGAGGCAGCCTTATCCAGACTCCCCTGGGGTCCCTCGTGTTGCTCCTGATGGTCCCTGGGGACCGCTGCTGGGGCCGCTAACCCTAATTCCTGTGTTTTTGCAGTAAAAACCCTTTCCTTCTCACCCCTGATAGCGTGGCGTGCAGGGGATGTCCCGGCACCACAGGGCTGTGAGGTTCAGACACGTGTCTCTGGTTGTTCCCCCAGGACCCAAGCTGAACATCCTGCTCGTGGGCAAAACTGGAAGTGGGAAGAGTGCAACAGGGAACACCATCCTTGGGAAGAAAGCATTTGAATCTATGGTGTCACCAGATTCAGTGACCAAGAGCTACAGTTCAGACACTGCCTCATTCCGTGGAAGAGAAATTGCCGTTATCGACACTCCTGGCCTTTTTGACACCCAGAGAGCCAATAAGGAAACAGCTGAACTGATTGGAAATGCTCTTCGTCACTTCTATGGAGGGGTGCATGCTATCATCCTGGTGATGCATCTGGCCCACATCAGTAAAGAAGAGGTGGAAGTGGCTGAGCGCATGACAAAGACTTTCCATACTGAGGCACAGAAGTACATGATCCTGTTATTCACCCGAGCAGAAGATCTTGAGAGTCCAGATGATATCCACAATTTTGTGAAATATAACGAATACCTCAGCGGGATTGCCAAAAAATGTGAAAATAGGTACATTGCTTTCAGCAACATAGCAGCAGAGCAGAGAAGGAAACAGCAGGTTGCAGACCTCATTAAAATGATTGATGCGATGGTAGAGAAGAACAAAGATGCTCCGTGTTACACGCGAGAAATGCTGGAGAAAGACACACGGACAGCTTTTGAAAAGTATTGTACCATACTCTAGCCAACAAGGCTTTGGTCAGACGGGTGATGATTCCTCTCTTGTGCCTTTCCTGCCACGCTCTGAAGATCACTCTCTCCTTCCTCTCTTGATGTTTCCTCCTGTCCCGTCAGTGACCTACCTTTTCCCCTGGCCCGTGCCATTGCTCTCCTGACAGGCTGCGAGAGTGCAAAGGGTGTCTGGTGACAAGTAATTACAGAATCACAGAATCACAGAATTTCTAGGTTGGAAGAGACCTCAAGATCATCGAGTCCAACCTCTGACCTAACACTAACAGTCCCCACTAAACCATATCCCTAAGCTCTACATCTAAACGTCTTTTAAAGACCTCCAGGGATGGTGACTCCACCACTTCCCTGGGCAGCCTGTTCCAATGTCTAACAACCCTTTCGGTAAAGAAGTTCTTCCTAACATCCAACCTAAAACTCCACTGGCGCAACTTTAGCCCATTCCCCCTCGTCCTGTCACCAGGCACGCGGGAGAGGCCAATCCCCACCTCACTACAGCCTCCTTTAAGGTATCTGTAAAGAGCGATAAGGTCGCCCCTGAGCCTCCTCTTCTCCAGGCTGAACAAGCCCAGCTCCTTCAGCCGCTCCTCATAGGACTTGTTCTCCAGGCCCCTCAGCAGCTTCGTCGCCCTTCTTTGGACCTGCTCAAGCACCTCGATGTCCTTCTTGTAGCGAGGGGCCCAAAACTGAACACAGTACTCGAGGTGCGGCCTCACCAGAGCCGAGTACAGGGGGACAATCACCTCCCTAGCCCTGCTGGTCACACTGCTTCTGATACAAGCCAGGATGCCGTTGGCCTTCTTGGCCACCTGAGCACACTGCTGGCTCATATTCAGCCGACTGTCCACCATCACTCCCAGGTCCTTCTCTGCCTGGCAGCTCTCCAACCACTCATCTCCCAGCCTGTAACTCTGCGTGGGGTTATTGCGCCCCAGGTGGAGGACCTGGCACTTGGCCTTGTTGAACTTCATGCAGTTGGCCTCAGCCCATCGGTGCAGCCTATCCAGATCCTCCTGCAGAGCCTTCCTACCCTAGAGCAGATCGACACATGCACCTAACTTGGTGTCATCTGCAAACTTACTGAGGGTGCACTCAATGCCCTCATCGAGGTCATCGATGAAGATATGAAAGAGGTACAGCCCCAGCACCGAGCCCTGGGGAACGCCACTAGTGACTGGCCTTCAACTGGACTTGACTCCAGTTCTCCTCTGCTACTCTGTCTCTGCATTGCTCTGTCACCACCCGTTGTGCTGGGAAGCCGGAGACCTTGGCTGGGTGGCAGAGAGCTGCACTGCCCTGCTGGCAGCACCACTGCGCTGACTCTCTCCTCCCTGGTCTGAAGACACGGCAAGCTGAAAGCAATGGGAACATCAGGACTGTGAGATGTGCCCCCTCAGATCAGAGATCAGCCTGGAGCACTGCTTCCGAGATCAAAGCCACTTGTCCTCCTCATGGCAACCAGGGCTCTAGGAACTTCTCCAGGCTTTGGGAGGGTTCGTGGTGCCAGCCTTGGTCCCTCTGCAGTGGGATGCTGCTGGTGTTGCTGGCTGTGCTGCCCCTGCCTTCGCTGGGCAATGCGAGTAATTGTATGTGATCGCTGGGTCTACAGAAGTTCATCTAATAAATGCTCATCTAATAAATGCTAATAAATGCCCATAAAGGCCCATAAAGGCCCATAAATGCCCATAAATGCCCATAAATGCTGAGCCTTGCTGTGTGGAGAGGCGCCCTTCAGTGCACTGTGAACCGCAGTGCTGAAAAAGCCGTTTGGGAGGGTGGAGAATGGTCCAGGTGCATTCAGGATCAGGCCCAAGCTGCAGCTCCCTCCAGGCTGGGGTTTGGTGGTGGCCATGAGCTGTGCAAGGGCGTGAGGTCTCACTGCTTGCCAGGCGAGTGCAGCAGGCAGGGGAAGCTGTGTGGCCAGTCCTGAGCGTGGGGCTGGGGCAGTGCTCGGGGGGGCTGCCTGACTCACCCCAGGTTCTTCTCCCACCCAGAAAGGCTGCGGAAAGCAGCCTAGGAGGGGGGAGGAATCCCAGAACGCCAGGCTGACCGCTTCCTCAAGCAAAGGAGGTAGAAGGAAGTACGGGAAGGGAACCGGGGCAGACACCCGCACTACGGCAGGCACCACTTGACCCAGAGATCCACTCAGCTCCTGAAGCTGGCACGACATGGCTTGGCTTGGCACAGCAAGAAGGGTTTTGCCATCCTCCGCTCCCACCACACATGTGGATGCACAAGGACCAAGTGCCAGGCATGACGGAAATGTGTCATGATGTGAGTTTGTAGATGGCACCAAGCTGAGTGGTGCAGTCAACAAAGGAGAAGGAAGGGATGCCATCCAAAGAAGGCTCTGTGGAGACCTCATTGAGGCCTTTCAGTGCTCGAAGGGTTCTTATAAAAAGGATGGAGAAGGACTGTTTAATTGTGTAGATAATGATAGGACAAGGGGGAATGTTATTAAACTGAAAGAGGGGAGATTTAGATTGGATGTTCGGCAGAAATTCTTCACTCAGACGGTGGTGAGGCACATATTGCCCAGAGAAGTTGTGGATGCCCCATCCCTGGAGGTGATGGATGTACGAGGAACGGCTGAGGGCACTGGGCCTGTTCAGCCTGGAGAAGAGGAGGCTGAGGGGAGACGTCATCGCAGTCTACAACTTCCTCGTAAGGGGGTGTCGAGAGGCAGGAGACCTTTTCTCCATTAACACCAGTGACAGGACCCACGGGAACGGGGTTAAGCTGAGGCAGGGGAAATTTAGCCTTGACATCAGGAGGAAGTTCTTCACAGAGAGGGTGGTTGCACACTGGAACAGGCTCCCCAGGGAAGTGGTCACTGCACCGAGCCTGTCTGAATTTAAGAAGTGATTGGACTGTGCACTTAGTCACATGGTCTGAACTTTTGGGTAGACCTGTGCGGTGTCAAGAGTTGGACTTGATGATCCTTAAGGGTCCCTTCCCACTCAGGATATTCTATGATTCTATGATTCTATGATTCTATAGGTGTTCAAGGCCAGGCTGGATGGGCCTTGGCCAACCTCATCTGGGGGGAGGTTTCCTTGTCTGTTTCAGGGGGGTTGGAGTTAGATAATCTTTAAGGTTCCTCCCAACCCCAACCATTCTATGACTCTATGATCCTTCACCTGGTGTGCAATAAGCCAATTCGCACGCACTCAGGAGAGATATTGCTTTTATTCAGGCCTCAGAGCTCGGTGCAGTTTCCACAGATCAAGCACAGCCAATGTCGACTTCCTGGCTACATGGAGACATTAAATTCATGACTATTCTAGCGATCTAATACAAATTCATTCTAATCTACCTGAGTTTTGTGCTCATGTGGCATCATTCTTAATGGCTACTTTTCAGGCCCTCCTGCGCATGCCTTCCTTTCTGTGGGGGTCCTTGGTGGTGTTCCCCAATGAAGCACCCTAACCCCTTTTATCTATTGGTGGTGTGATAAAAATATCAATAATTTTCTTAGATGGGACCTTCCATGAAGCTATTTTATTCGCAATTGCAATGGTGGGCATCCTTGTGAGGAAAATCGCAAATAATTTTCTTCAGACAGGATGTTCCGTGAAGCTATTTTATTCATGATTGCAGTGGCAGGCGTCCTACCAATTAGGAGAACATTATAGTAAACACATCATAACCTTTTATTCCCTATTACCCGACATGTCATTGCCTCCCCTGTTTCCTCATTGGCTGAGTACTACAAGTTCACAAGATACTTGACGCTCCTTTATACCATACATGTACAATTCTTCTTTTTTTCAACCCTTTAATTTCTCCCTTTTCCTTTTTTTTTTTCTTATGTTTTAAGAACCTGTGATCTTTGTTTTACTATTCCCACACTGCTCATCGTGTTTGTCTCAAGCTTCCACCTTATTTTGGAACAGTGCAGCCTTCTACTGTCCACTTACCTACTGCGCTTTTCTCCTTATTATGACTACACAACTACCTTGGAATACAGAAAAGTAATTCTCTACTGCAAAAGCACAACTTAGTTTCTCACATCCTGCAAGCTGCAGTGCACAGCATATGTTTACAATAACCCTATATCCCCTATTACCCAACACCTGATTTCTCCCTGTTTCCTCACTGGTTGAATACTACATATAGGTACAATTTTATTTGACCAGACATTGATTTCTCCTTTTCCTTTTTAGTTTTTTTTTTTTTTTTTTTTTTTTTTTACTTCTCTTGTGATTAGAGGGCCTGTGATTCTTGTTTTTACTTATTTCGTACTACTCATCCCACTTTTTAATAGCTATGTTTCTTATGTTGGGACAGTGGGACCTTCCCCTTATCTGCTTAACTAGTGCTATGCTACTGTCATGGCTGCACAATCACATTTGAATATGCAAGGTTAGTGGATATTCCACTGCAAAAACAATTTCTATTGCAAAAATACAACCTTGATTCTCAAAATGTTCGCATCACCTAAGCACAACCTCAGGCTACTTGCTATTGGCAACTTTCTTTGGTTTCTCCCAGAAGGAGCATTCAGTCCCTGATCAAAGGGAGCCTAGGTTAAAAGAAAAATGTATTTTTTGTCCTGTACTACATATATGACAATTGATTAAAGGGAAGCTCATTAAAAATAGACAATTCCTCTCCTTTTCCAAGGAAGAGTTGGTTCCATTGCATCGAGACAAGGAGTCATCTGCAAGACGGGCAGAGACTGGGAGCTGGGGCTGCTCAGCCTGGGGAAGGGGGCTCGGGGGTCCCGTCTGTGTGTGTGAACGCCTGGTGGGCTGCCCAGAGCCTGGGCACAAGGGCATGGACACCGCTGGAGGCACAAGGATGCCTGGTGAGACATCAGGAAAGCATTTTTTTGCTGTGCGGGTGTCTGAGCGCTGGCACAGGCTGCCCAGAGCAGTGCTGGGGTCTCCATCCCTGGAGATGTCCAACACCCAGTGGACACGGTCCTGGGCAGCTGGAGCAGTGTCCAGAGGTGCCTCCAGCCCCAGGCGTTCAGTGGCTCTGTGGTGCTGGGATTCATCACTCCCACCAAATAAGAAAAATAATGACAACCACTGCAATGGCAAGGAGAATCATCCCGCAAATCACAATAGGTCTCCTGTAAGACAGAGTGAGAAACCCAATACTTTTCCTGCCTTCTCTGAACCTCGCCATGTGATACGCCACCTTCTCTTCTGTTAAAATGGGGTCCAGGTACATCTCATTGCTGTAGTACCTGTCCCCATTCACCCGCACCATGCAGCGGACCATCCCCATCAGATCCATGACCTGGTGGTCCCGTTCGGCTCCAACTGCCCGGTTGTTGAAGCCGCAGTACCTGTTCCCGCACCTCTCGATCAGCTTGCGGAGAGCCCTGTTTTTGGAATACTTCACATAATCTTGCAGTGACCCACGCACAAGCTCTTCCGCACGGGTGAATATGACAATTGTGTGCTGCAAAACATCAGCTCCAAAGATGTCCTGCAGTCTCTCTGCAGCCTCCTCGTCCTCCTGGGTGAATCGGCCCAGCTGGGTCACCAGCAGCAGCGCATGGGGGCCCGGGGAGGACAGTCTGATGCAGTTGATAATTTCTTGGCACACCTCACTGCTGGCACCTCCGGGGTTGAAAATGTCGGCCGTGTCAACCACCGTGAAGTCCTCGCCATCCCAGTGCCCCTGTGCACTCGCACAGCTCACGGTCACTGGCTGGGTGGACAGCTTGGACTCGAAGACACGCTGCCCGAGGAGGGTGTTCCCCGTGGCGCTTTTCCCCCCACCAGCCTTCCCGGCCAGGATCAGCCTCATCTCCAAGCCCCCGCCTACCCCGGGCTGCATGTAGACACGACGGACGGCCACTGTCACACTGCGGAGACAAAAGCAGACACCCAGGGCTCCGTCAGCAGGCACCCTGATGCTGTGAGCATCACTGACAGCAGAAGGGATTTTCACTAAAAGCGGGGATGGTTCTGGTCGCTGCTGGCGACTGGAGGCTGTGGGGCTCTGTGTGCACCCACTGTGGGAAGGGCTCGGGGACACTGCAGCTGGGTCAGGCTGCGGTGGCACTGGGACAGACAGGGTCCCCTGTATCACACTGCCATGTGTGAAGCCACAGCAGTGCACGGACAGCAGCAAGGAACAGAAATTCAAAATAACAACTGGAGCCGTGAGGTGCTGCGGCTCTGTTTCCTCAGTCTCAGTCTCAGGAATTACAGGCACAGGATTACAGGCACGGGGGAAGGCAGTAGGTTGGCAGGGACCCTCGGGTGGTGGCAGGGATCCTCAGGGCTGAGCACGGTGCCCAGGGACTCCCCTGGTCTGGGGCTGTGCCCATGCCAAGCATGGGGAGCGAGGACTGGGAAGAAGGGAAAGAGACAGAAGGGGACAGGGGGAAGAGCCACTTCCCTGCCCCGCTGCCCTGCACCAGGTCCCCAGGCCCCCTCGGAGCCCTCCCCGCCGGCACGGAGCCTCGCGGCCCCTGGCCTCCCGCCCATACCTTCCTGCACGTCCTGCGCTGGCGTTCGCCTTGTCCCCGCGGGATGCTCACAGCCACCAGGAAGTGACAGCGGTGACGGCCGGTGTCAGCCTGGAGAACTGTGCTCATGCCACAAGGGCAGCACCGGCTCCTCCCGCACCAGCCCCCAGCTTGGTTTCGATTCTGTGCAGCACTGGAGGTTCAGACAGCTCTAACGCTACCTCCTGTACTTCCTCCAGAAACAGTCCGCCCTCAGAGTTATTTAACTGCCGCGATGATCTGTGTTTATTTTCCAAGCAGTTCCTGCTGCTGGTGGGACTGGAGGCAGAGCCCTGACAGAAGGGGCAGGAGACGAAGCAGCTGCAGCCTGCACCGCGGTCAGGGGCTGGGATTTCCCAAGGCTGCCTCTCCTCTTCCCACTCCTTAGGCTGTGCTGTGCCAGGCTCAGGGCACATGGGGCAGCAGCCGTTGGTTACAGCCGGAGGCACAGCGCAGGGTGCAAAGTCCTGCCCCAAAACCTCGCTATCTGTGTGCCTGAGCCAGCTCTGGCCCTGCTGGGGCCGTGCAGGGCAGGCCGAGGGCCTGCGGTGATCCAGCACAGAATCCAGTGGGTGTTTTTGGCTTAGCACGTGACTTCTTGTAAAGGGAGTGCTTCAGCCCGGCCGTTTGAGCACTCTGTGCATTCCTGGGCTGCTGGAGAGCTGCGGCATGCACTTCTGCTTTCTCTTTCTGCCTTCATGCTGCTCCTCATGGTCCCCGGGGACTGCTGCTGGGGCACTGGGGCCGTGAGCTGCCCACACCATGGTGTCGAGGCCTGGAGGGGAAGCTGGAGCTAGTCTTGGGGCTAGGGGGGCACACCAACAGCTGTCTGACACCGAGCCCAGATGAGGTGCTCCCCCCTCTGCGCAGGCTCTGTTAGAGTTGAAGCTGCCCAACAGCATGGGGGACAATAAAAAAGGCTTTTTGAAGTAGATTAATGGGAAAAGGAGGAGCAGAGCAAACGTTGGTCTGATGAGCATGGTCACCTCACAATGAGGGACATAGACAAAGCAGAGACATTCAACGCATTTTTCGCCTCTGCCTCTGTCTTGAACACCAATGATGGGCTCTGAGGCCCCAGCTACCCACAGCTGGGGGATGGCGAGAGCCAGCATGACAAACTCCCAGTTAACCCCGATCTTGTGCAGACTGGCTGCCCCACCTGGATGCGTACAAGCCAATGGGGCCTGATGGGATTCGTCCCAGAGTACTCTGAGAACTAGCTGGTGTCAGCTAGATCATTGTCATTGCCATTCAACAATATGAAGTTTAACAAGAGTTTGACATTTTTGGTCTGTTCTCCCACGTGCCTGGTGACAGGACGAGGGGGAATGGGCTTAAGTTGCGCCTGGGGAGTTTTAGGTTGGATGTTAGGAAGAACTTCTTTACCGAAAGGGTTGTTAGACATTGGAACAGGCTGCCCAGGGAAGTGGTGGAGTCACCATCCCTGGAAGTCTTTAAAAGACGTTTAGATGTAGAGCTTAGGGATATGGTTTAGTGGGGACTGTTAGTGTTAGGTCAGAGGTTGGACTCGATGATCTTGAGGTCTCTTCTGTGGAGGAATGGTTAAGTGAAGTAGGGCATGTGGATGTTGAGCAGTTAGGAGGCAATGGGCTAGTGAAGTACCGTACTTAACTCATATGAGCCTGGGCACGCACGCAGCTGACTGAGAGCCAATCAGGCTCAAGGACACGATGCCCTTGAGCGATAGGGAAAGTCCCTAAGGCGGGACGGTAGCTAAAAGGAGGAGGAACTGACTGAAAAGCCCGGGAAGTGTTAGCCAATCCTGAGCTTAGTTTCTGCAATATGTATGAGTTGATTATGTTCGAACTAGATAAAAGGCGACTGAGCTATCCATTAAAGTTGAAGTTCACTGTTCACTCATATTGAGCGTCTGTGTCTTCCTTCTGTCGACAACACTCTTCCAACCTAGAAATTCTGTGTGTGTGTGAAGAGCAAGTGTTGGATTCTGCACCTGGGAAAGGGCAACAGAGCAACCCTGGTTATACAGACCGTGGGACGAGATGCTGGAGAGCAGCCAGAAGAAAGCGTTCTGGGGGTTTGGATCGACAGCAAACTGAGCACAAGCCAGCAGCGTGCCTTGGTGGCCAAGAGGGCCAACCGTATCCTGGGATGCATCAAGGACAGCACTGTAGGTCAAAGGAAGTGATCGTCCTGCTCTGCTCTGCGCTGGTGTGGCCCCACCTCGAGTACTGAGTGCAGCTCTGAGCACCACAGTACAAGAAAGATAAAAAACTGTTAGAGAGCATCCGAAGAAGGGCAACAAATGTGGTGAAGGGTCTAGAGGAGAAGACTTATGAGGAGCGGCTGAAGTTGCTTGGATTGTTCAGCATGGAGAAGAGACGAGGGGAGGCCTCATGGCGGCCTGCAGCTCCCTCACGAGGGGAGCAGAGGGGCAGGCGCTGAGCTCTGCTCTCTGGGGACAGGACCCGAGGGAACGGCATGGAGCTGGGACAAGGGAGGGTCAGGCTGGGGGTTAGGGAAAGGGTCTGCACCCAGAGGTGGTCGGGCGCTGGGACAGGCTGCCCAGGGACGTGGGCACGGCCCCGAGATTGATGGAGCTCAAGGGTTGTTTGGACACCACTGTCACACACAGGGGCTGGTCCTCTGGGGACCCAGGAGTTGGACTCAATGATCCTTGTGGGTCCCTTCTAACTCAGATATTCGATCATTCTATGATCAGCATGTTTTTCATGTCTGAGAGTCATAAATTAACAGAGCAGTTTGGTTTAAATTTCAGTATGTAATCAGAATGTGCATCACATCTAGGAGTCCTAAAAAGACTTTGTCAATTGTCCTTAAGGACCAACTGGAATTAAAATATTGACATATACGTATACATTCACACATACATGCATAAATACATCTATACGTTTATAGACCATTTCTGGGATGGTAAATAACAAGGTCTGCCAGGTCCAGATAGGAAAGCAACCCCTTCCTCCCCCTCAGGGAGGAATTGCAAGTCCTGAAGTCAGAACAAGGTGTGCCCGGGAGGCGTTGGACCTGGCTGAGCAAAAGCTTATAAGTAATCAATGAGCACATACTGGTTATGTACTGAACGTGAAACCATACTGCTAAATTAATTTATCACTCACAGATGTGAAGCACTTACCAGTTACTCGCTTTGCAAATCACCATGAAAAAGGTTTTGGGTTTCGATCTTTTAAAGGGATGGCCTCTACACCAGGTCCCTGGGTGGCTGCAGGAGAAAACAGCACCCTCCCCATGAGGCTCCTGCAGCACCAAGGCACACGCGTGCCCTGGGCCACCTCGAAACCCTCCTGGCGGCACAGAGTTTCACCACTGCAGCAGAGGCAGTGTCCCCATGGAACCCTCGCAGCCACCACGAGGTGGCAGCGGCATTGGCGGTGGTGGTGGTGGCGGCGTTGGCACTGGCAGCCTGGAACATGGACCTCGTGGCATTAGGGGGCATACAAGGCGCAGGCAGCACCAGCTCCTCCCATGGGGACACCCGGCAGGGCCTGGCAAAGGACACGGAGAACCCCGTGGATCCCAACAGCAGCCCCCACCTGTCCAGACCCCCCTGCTGCGACACTGCGCTGCTGCAGCAGCATTCCCAGAGACAAAGGCTGTGGCTGCTGGCACCACTGTGCCCAGCACTGGTGCAGGCACAGGAGAGCACTCAGCCTCCTGGCACGGACACTCGGCAGCCTACGAATACCCATGCACCAGCCTAGATCTTGGTTTCGATCCCGTGCAGCTCTGGAGGTGTGACTGTGGGGTTAGTTGTCCAGTTCGCTGTCTGCATTTCAGCATGAGCCTCGCAGTGCTGCTCTGCTTCTAACCCAGCGTGCTTCCCCGGGCCCCCTTGCCTGTGCTCCAGTGTTTGAATGCAAAAATTGGCTGGAAATGAGAAGTGTGGCAGAGGAGGGGAGCAGGCCCAGCCTTGGCTTGTTCTTGTGGCGACCCCCCCTACCCACACCACTGCTGCTGCTCTTAACACAGCAACAGACACGCCCCGGGTGGAGGTGCACACAGGGCCTGCATTTTGCCGTAATCCTAAGGTTAAATGCTCATTTTCTTGCCATTCTAGGCAAGCGGTGCAGAATTATTACAGGGCTGCTTGCATTTCAAGCCTTCTAGGTCAGCAGAAGTATTCTGTGCCCCCAGGAAATGTGTTGGGGCCCTCAGAGTCTCCAGCAGTTTGTGGCACACAGCCCCCAATCCCTCCAACACACTTCTTCTGCCCCTTCCCTTTGAGGAGCGGCTGAGGGAGCTGGAGTTGCTCAGCCTGGAGAAGAGGAGGCTCGGGGGCGACCTTATCGCTCTCTACAGGTTCCTTAAAGGAGGCTGTAGCGAGGTGGGGGTTGGTCTGTTCTCCCATGTACCTGGTGACAGGACGAAGGGGAACGGGCTAAAGTTGCTCAGTGATATGGTTTAGTGGAGGACTGGTTAGTGTTAGCTCAGAGGATGGACTGGGTGATCCTGGAAGGCTCTTCCAATCTAGATGGTTCTGGGATTCTGTGATTCCTCTTGTCATGCAAGGGATGGGGACAGCCAGGACTCAACACTGGATGCCTTCAGGACACACTGGGATGGTTTTAGGATAGCAATGATACTGCTTATGCCACTGGAGGTCACTGGTACATTTACATACACTGATACCCATACAGCACAACGCAGCTATTACACTAACTCTGGTATTTCCTCCAGTAACAATTCAACCTCACAGTTATTTAATTGCAGAGATGCACGGTCTGTGTTTAGATCTGAAGCAGTTTCTCTTGCTGTGATCGCTTGAGGAAGAGGTCAGCCTGGCGTTCTGGGATTCCTCCCCCCTCCTAGGCTGCTTTCTGCAGCCTTTCTGGGTGGGAGAAGAACCTGGGGTGAGTCAGGCAGCTCCCCCGAGCACTCCCCCAGCCCCACGCTCAGGACTGGCCACAGAGCTTCCCCTGCCTGCTGCTCTCGCCTGGCAAGCAGTGAGACCTCGCGCCCTTGCACAGCTCATGGCCACCACCAAACACCAGCCTGGGGGGAGCTGCAGCTTGGGCCTGATCCTGAATGCATCTGGACCATTCTCCACCCTCCCAAACGGCTGTTTCAGCACTGCGGGTCACAGTGCACTGAAGGGCGCCTCTCCACACAGCCAGGCTCAGCATTTATGGGCATTTATGGGCATTTATGGGCATTTATTAGATGAGCTTCTGTAGCCCCAGCGATCACATACAATTACTCGCATTGCCCAGCGAAGGCAGGGGCAGCACAGCCAGTGACACCAGCAGCATCCCACTGCAGAGGGACCAAGGCTGGCACCACGAACCCTCCCGAAGCCCGGAGAAGTTCCTAGAGCCCTGGCTGCCATGGGGACAACAAGAGGCTTTGATCTAGGAAGCAGTGCTCGAGGCTGACCAGTGCTCTGAGGGGGCACATCTCACAGTCCTGATGTTCCTGTTGCTTTCAGCTTGCCGTGTCTTCAGGCCAGGGAGGAGAGAGTCAGCGCAGTGGTGCTGCAGCAGGGCAGTGCAGCTCTCTGCCACCCAGCCAAGGTCTCCGGCTTCCCAGCACAACAGAGCAGCAAAGGAGAATTACACGTTGCCAGACACCCTTTGCACTCTCGCAGCCTGTCAGGAGAGCAATGGCACGGGCCAGGGGAAAAGGTAGGTCACTGACGGGACAGGAGGAAACATCAGGAGAGGAAGGAGAGAGTGATCTTCAGAGCACGGCAGGAAAGGCACAAGAGAGGAAACATCGCCCGTCTGACCAAAGCCTTGTTGGCTAGAGTATGGTACAATACTTTTCAAAAGCTGTCCGTGTGTCTTTCTCCAGCATTTCTCGCGTGTAACACGGAGCATCTTTGTTCTTCTCTACCATCGCATCAATCATTTTAATGAGGTCTGCAACCTGCTGTTTCCTTCTCTGCTCTGCTGCTATGTTGCTGAAAGCAATGTACCTATTTCCACATTTTTCTGCAATCCCACTGAGGTACGTGCTTTTTTCCACGAAATCGCGGATATCATCTGGACTCCCAAGTTCTTCTGCTCGGGTGAATAACAGGATCGTGTACTTCTGTGCTTCAGTATGGAAAATCTTTGTCACCCACTCAGCCACTTCCACCTCTTCTTTACTGATGTGGGCCAGTTGCATCACCAGGATGATAGCATGCACCCCTCCATAGAAGTGACGAAGAGCATTTCCAATCAGTTCAGCTGTTTCCTTATTGGCTCTCTGGGTGTCAAAAAGGCCAGGAGTGTCAATAACGGCAATGTCTCTTCCACGGAATGAGGCAGTGTCTGAACTGTAGCTCTTGGTCACTGAATCTGGTGACACCATAGATTCAAATGCTTTCTTCCCAAGGATGGTGTTCCCTGTCGCACTCTTCCCACTTCCAGTTTTGCCCACGAGCAGGATGTTCAGCTTGGGTCCTGGGGGAACAACCAGAGACACGTGTCTGAACCCCACAGCCCTGTGGTGCTGGGACACCCCCTGCACGCCACGCTCCCAGGGGTGAGAAGGAAAGGGTTTTTACTGCAAAAACACAGGAATTAGGGTTAGCGGCCCCAGCAGCGGTCCCCAGGGACCATCAGGAGCAACACGAGGGACCCCAGGGGAGTCTGGATAAGGCTGCCTCAGAGGGCCAGCACCCAGACCTCTTCCAAAGGCAGAAAGAGAAAGTAGAAGTGCATGCTGCAGCTCTCCAGCAGCCCAGGAATGCACAGAGTGCTCAAACGGCCGGGCTGAAGCACTCCCTTTACAAGAAGTCACATGCTGAGCCAAAAACACCCACTGGATTCTGTGGTGGATCACCGCAGGCCCTCAGCCTGCCCTGCACGGCCCCAGCAGGGCCAGAGCTGGCTCAGGCACACAGATAGCGAGGTTTTGGGGCAGGACTTTGCACCCTGCGCTGTGCCTCCGGCTGTAACCAACGGCTGCTGCCCCATGTGCCCTGAGCCTGGCACAGCACAGCCTAAGGAGTGGGAAGAGGAGAGGCAGCCTCGGGAAATCCTCGAGCCCGTGGCCTCCCCAGAGGGCCCACGCACCGCGTGCACAAGCGTGCGTGAGGCTGCACGAGGACGCAAACCCAGCCTCACCCTCAGCAGCACTGCGCCCGGCTGACTGAATGAGGAGGCTGCTAAAGGAGAAGGCTGTGGGGAGACCTCACAGCGGCCCTCAGTGCCTGCAGGGGCTGCAGGAGGGCTGGGAGGGAGTCTTGGGCAGGGGGTGTAGGAATAGGACACGGGGTGATAGTTCTAAGGTAGAAGAGGGCAGATTTAGGTTAGATATTCAAAATCCTTCGCAGTGAGGGATTTGATGCCTGGCGAAGGCTGCCCCCAGGAGCTGTGGGTGCCCCATCCCTGGCAGTGCCCAAGGCCAGGCTGGATGGGGCTGGGGGCAGCCACTCTGTGGCTCTGTGACCATGGGACTCTAAGCTGCTGCATGCAGTGGGTAAGGCGCTCACCTTTCATCTTAGAGTCTGCCATTTTGAGCCCACTCCAAGGGAAAACCTGAAAGAAGAATAAGGGATTTTGAGCGAGGTTTGCCAAAGTCTCCCGTGCTCCCCCCATGGCGGATAACAAGGCCGATGATGGTCACGATGAGGGTCGCTGACACACCCGGTGTGTGTGTGCTGCCTGCTGTGTGTGCATGCAGGAAGTGGTTGTACAGCCGAGGGTAAACACACGCACCCACAAGATGGCTGCGCACCCCGTGAGGCAGGGAGCAGCGTTTGGCAGCCCCGCACCCCGTGCCAGGGGCAGGGCACGTTTCTGCCAGCCCCGCACAGCCCAGGAGCAGGGGCCGCAGGGGCAGGGGAGCGTGGCTGGGCCTCGCTGCACCGTGGTGGCAGATGGGGACAGCCCGGGCAAGGGCTGCGCCTCCTCAGCTTGGGAGGGGATCCCGATGCCTTGGGGAACGAGGAGCTGGCAGAGGAACTCAGATCAGTCACTGGCAACCCTTGCAGTGCTTTGGGAAACCTGCCGAGCTCGCAGAGGACGTGCACGGCCCCCAACTAGAGCAGGAGCCTCCCGCCAGAATCGCCGTCAGTTCAGTGCCCTCATCCGGCACCTGAACCTCCAGCCCTGAGCCTGAGCAGTGTGCGGGGTCTGTCCCAGCCCCGAGCAGTGTGCAGGGTCCGTCCCAGCCACTGATCATGCCATGGGTGCCAGCTGTCACGTCTCCTGCCCCTGTTTCAGCTCTGGACTCTGCCTCGAGTGATTTCAGCAAGATAAACTGCTCCAAAACTAAGCACAGACTATACACTACTCAAAGTAAACTAAAATCACGTCACTAAATAATTCAGTCATTACTGGAGGAATTACCCCATCCACAGCAAAGCCACACCACTTCTCGGCTGTCTTTCCTCTGACTCCCTGCCAGCTAGCTCAGGCTTAGCAGTTCCTAAGGTACCCCCAAATGCCGAGACCCTTCAGAGCCACCCGGTGCACAGACCGCTCACTTCGCATGGCTCCAGCAGCGGCTGCTGTGCTTGCCTCTTACCTCCTCAGGTCACAGTGATCAGGCCAGGTGCAATACAGTTCACATCTTGCCCCTGACCGTGTCCTCAGCTCTCTGCTTTCTGTTCCTTGCCAGCATGAGAACGATGCTTTTATCACCTAACCACACGTGGCACCCCAGTCCAAGCAGATGATCCACCCAGACCCATGGGTACCTGAGCTCTTCATTTGAGCTGAGAGATGCTCGTGCCCTGCCGAGCCCTGGGTTGCACCAACCAGCCTCCGTTTGAGCCTCCGGGGCTCGGCATCACGGTAAGAAACAGATGTGCAATGAAACAACTAGAACCCGTGTCAGCTGGGAAATCCCACAACAGAACCGGCATGTAGAACAAACCACATCTAAAACAAAAAGCTGGGACAGGTACTACATTTCAACACCCCCAAGAAGACTGTTCTGTCCACGAAACAAGGAAAAAATTAAGAATGGCTTCAGTAATCAGAAAGTATGTGAAAGGTTCATATGGCACGCTTAGGGGGAAATATATTTAAAAGCTTGATTGTAACTTAAATGAGTCAATTTCTTCCTAGAAGCTTTAAGGCAGGTCAGAGAACTTTTTCACCCTTTTGATATTCCTATGGTGCAGACACCCTTGTGAAGTCAACGCTCCTGTGAGGACCCAGCGAGTGCTACCAGAACAGACACTCCTGAAGACAAGGAGTTTGTTAAATCACCCTTACAGAAATGCAATCAGGATTTCCATTCTCCAGATACTTTCTGTTCTCACCTGGAAACAAAGACTGCCTGAACTTTACTTAAGGAAGTAATAACCCCCTCCCTGAAAGCAGGCATTACAACCTTTTTTTCTTTGTTCTCCCTGGAGTGACAGTAGCAGCATTTCAGATAACTCACCAGAGGCACCTGTGCGCTTTTGTCCCCGAGTCTAAACTTTGCAGCTTCTGACGGTGACAGGTCTTCTTCTGTAGGTGCAGTGGCTGAAGTGTGGCAGCTGCCTGTGAAGTTCGGCAGCATTTAGCGGGAGCGGGAGTAGGAGGGGATTTTGGTGACGTGCAAACCAGTTCTGTTGAACAAATGACCGTGTACGAGCCAGTTAGGAGCTAGATCATGTGCAAAGTCATTGGTCGCCAAGAACAGAAACAGAAAGTTACTGAACTGAGCAAGTAAGGCAACAAAAGCTCCTCCCCATGAAGGACGTTTTAGTTTGAGTACTTCTCGCCACCACTCCTTTCTCACAAACAAGCCGTCCACGCTGTCTTCCTCCCCCAGACAAGAGCAGGGCTCATCAGGCTCAGGAGGCTTTCCTGGAGCCAGGCTGGGTGTTGTTATAAATGAAGTCTCAACTCTGAATTTAGTAACGTAAAAGAATATTTATAAAAGGCAAGTAAACAGTGCTGGGTGCGTGGGGAGTCTGTGCTACACCAACACGCACACACGAACATCAAACATTCTAAATACATGTATACAGAACATTGCTTTACATAATAACCTGAGTATGCCTATATATACATACAATCAGGATAGGTAACCAAGTAAGCAATCCTTTAAGTTCCATAACTTAACAGTCTCCATTTTCCATTCCTTTTGAACAATGTCTTCCTTTAAGTTGTCTCCTTTTCAAGGCCAATAGGCCTGGGTCAAAAGGCACATCCAGGTCAACAGGGGGTGCAACAGCAAATGCCTTCAATGGCTGTAGCAGCAGAGGGGCCCATGGTAATGGCGTAGCAGTCGGATCAGTAAACGAGCCCGCAGCTCCCTCAGTATCTGGCAAGCCACACGTTTCTGACTGTGGCTCCACATGGCTCTTTAAGGCCTCAGAGACTGCTCGCCAAGTGCCGAGCAATCCCACCGCAACCTTGTAATTTTTAGTTGCAGTGTCCCACACCTTCACCTCAGTTTGGTCCCATATTTCAGGCTCATAAGCTGTGTGATTGTTAATAAGTAGTATAAGCTGTAAGGTTACCAGGACAGTCTTTGCTCCTAAGGACGTATGATTCCCCATAATACGCAACTGCTGACCAGCAAGAGGCAGTTGTGTGCACAGGTCTGCTTCTCTCAGCTCGAGCTTCTCTCCAGCTCCAGTGCTGCCTGTTTCCAGCGACTTTCTGTATGAGCTTCTCTGAGTGGATTGCTGAGTCTGGCCGAACCTGTCTTCGTGAGGCAATCAATGTGCCTGCTCCCGTCCTGGTCTCCATTCTGCCAGCCTGTTCCTCTTCACTTCTTTTTCCTGCTTCTTTATTGATGTAACTTCATGTTGCCTTCTTGTTTTTATCTTGAGGGCAGGCTCCCCTCTTATACCCTTCTCTCCACAGCAGTTCTTTTCCAAACAACTTTTTATTGGTCAGACAACTTTGAATGTAACAACAACAGCAAACACCCAGAAACTTCCATGCCTCAACAGCTGGAGAACAAGAGAACCAGCTGGAGAACAAGAAACCCCAGACTGCATGGAGTCTCCTGTACCACCCTTCTTTCTTCCCTCTAAACTCTTTTATATTCCTGTTGGCCTCGTCGTTAAGAGTCTAATGTTATCTCAGTCACAGGGTTTTCCAACCCCCATGGCCACATTCCCAAATCTCCCCCTTCTGTATTAATATCAACCATTTTCTTGACACAAATTACCACTCCATATATAACAGTGTCCACAAACCGAAATGTAATGGCTCAGTTTTTAAAGGTATGGGGTGGCTGCGCCTCCAGCACCAAGGGCGCTGGAAAACGCTCCCGTTGCCCACGAGAGCACATGGTGAATCCCGAGGTCCATCTAGTGGCTGCTCCTCGGAGGCAGAGCTGTGGCAATCACGATGTTGGGGATCCCTGGAAGGTGGGCATGGGGCGAGATGGGAAGAAGAACGAGCAGCCATTAAACGCCTTCTGCCCCGGAGCCGGGGCTGGAGCTCTGCACTGCTGGGACGCTCCCGTCCCCTGCCACCCCCACGCAGTCGCAGTCCCGCTGCAGCAGGAACAACGAGCAGCCACACAGCAGGGACTGCAGGCAGACGGGGCTAGAGGTGTAAGCAGGAAATCTCTGGCCCAATTCCTGCAGCTGACGGAGGGGGAGGATGACCGGAACATTTCCACCACCTCCATCGTAACCGGATGATGCGGCAAAAACATCCCCAGGTGGGGAGATCACCACAATCCGTGTAAGCCCTACCAGCAAAGAAGTAACCAGAAAACCTGGTGGAGGAGGTAGAGGGCTCTGTGTTCGTGTATGTACCGCCATCCTGACCCAAAACAGAACACCAATGTTATAAATGAGGTCTCAATTCAATCTGAATTTTGTAATATTTATAAAACAAATATTTCTAAAAGCTATAAAAGGTATAAAAGGTATAAAAGGTATAAAAGGCAAGTAAACAGCGCTGGGTGTGCAGGGAGTCTACGCTCCACCAATATGCACACACAAACATCAAACTTTCTAAATATATAGCACATTGCTTTACACACTAAACACAAGTATGCCTATACATATGTACAATCAGGAAAGGTAACAACAATCCTTTAAGTTCCATAACTTAACAGTCTCAATTTTCCATTCTTCAGGCCTTATGTATCCCGCTCTTCCCAGATCAAAGAAAAGCATATCCATCTCCTTGTGAAGGCCAAGAGGCCCGAGCCAAAAGGCACATCCTGGTCAACAGGGGGTGTAACAGCAAAAGCCTTCAATGGCTGTAGCAGCAGAGGGGCCCATGGTAATGGCGTAGCAGTCGGATCGGTAAAGGAGCCCGCAGCTCCCTCAGTATCTGGCAAGCCACACGTTTCTGACTGTGGCTCCACATGGCTCTTTAAGGCCTCAGAGATTCCTCGCCAGGTGCCGAGCAATCCCACCGCAACCTTGTAATTTTTAGTTGCAGTGTCCCACACCTTCACCTCGGTTTGGTCTCATATTTCAGGATCATAAACTGTCCGATTGTTAATAAGGAGAATAAGCTGTAAGGTTACCAGGACAGTCTTTGCTCCTAAGGACGTATGATTCTCCATAATGCACAACTGCTGACCAGCAAGAGGCAGTTGTGTGCACAGGTCCGCTTCTCTCAGCTCGAGCTTCTCTCCAGCTCCAGTGCTGCCTGTTTCCAGCGACTTTCTGTATGAGCTTCTCTGAGCGGTTTGCTGAGTCTGGCCGAACCTGTCTTTGTGAGGCAATCAATGTGCCTGCTCCCGTCCTGGTCTCCATTCTGCCAGCCTGTTCCTCTTCACTTCTTTTTCCTGCTTCTTTATTGATGTAACTTCATGTTGCCTTCTTGTTTTTTTATCTTGAGGGCAGGCTCCCCTCTTATACCCTTCTCTCCACAGCAGTTCTTTTCCAAACAACTTTTCATTGGTCAGACAACTTTGAATGTAACAACAACAGCAAACACCCAGAAACATCCACGCCTCAACAGCTGGAGAACAAGAGAACCAGCTGGAGAACAAGAAACTCCAGACTGCATGGAGTCTCCTGTACCACCCTTCTTTGTTCCCTCTAAAATCTTTTATATTCCTGATGGCCTTGTCATTAAGAGTCTAATGTTATCTCAATCACACAGAATCACAGAACCACAGAATCATCTAGGTTGGAAGAGACCTCAAGATCATTGAGTCCAACCTCTGACCTAACACTAACAGTCCCCACTAAACCATACCACTAAGCTCTACATCTAAA
This sequence comes from Anas acuta, assembly GCF_963932015.1. Classification (NCBI taxonomy): domain Eukaryota; kingdom Metazoa; phylum Chordata; class Aves; order Anseriformes; family Anatidae; genus Anas; species Anas acuta. Next base: position 877,758 of record NC_088980.1, read on the forward strand.
CGTCTTTTGAAGACCTCCAGGGATGGTGACTCCACCACCTCCCTGGGCAGCCCATCCCAATGCCTCACAACCCTCTCAGTAAAGAAGTTCTTCCTAACATCTAACCTAAAACTCCCCTGGCGCAACTTAAGCCCATTCCCCCTCGTCCTGTCACCAGGCACATGGGAGAACAGACCAACCCCCACCTCGCTACAGCCTCCTTTAAGGTATCTGTAGAGAGCGATAAGGTCGCCCCTGAGCCTCCTCTTCTCCAGGCTGAACAAGCCCAGCTCCCTCAGCCGCTCCTCGTAGGACTTGTTCTCCAGGCCCCTCACCAGCTTCGTCGCCCTTCTCTGGACACGGGGTTTTCCAACCCCCATGGCCACATTCCTAAATCTCCCCCTTCTTTATTAATATCAACCATTTTCTCGACACAAATTACCACTCCATATATAACACCAGTGTCCACACATGAGACACGGAATGCAACTGGCAGCATGGCAATTCTGGCTAGATGAATCACAGAGTGAATCCTACAATGGTTTGGGTTGGAAGGGACCTCAAAATTTAGGTTTCAGTGTTTAATTTTGAACCAGTTTCTCTTGGTGCAATTGCTCCAGGGAGCGTCCAGAGATGGAGCAGGGGCAGGAGTTGAGGCAGCTGCCACCTGCATCACAGTCAGGGGCTGTTATGGACCCTGCACACCGCTCAGGGCTATCCTATCGCTACACCCTGCCGCCCAAGAGTGCATCCCGAGCCCTCCTGAACCCCCTGCAGGCCCTGAAGGCCGCTGTGAGGTCTCCCCTGGGCCTTCTCCTCTCCAGGCTGAGCAACCCCAAGCCCCTCGGCCTCTCCTCACAGCAGAGCTGCTCCAGCCTCCGAGCATCCCCGTGGCCTCCTCTGGACTCCAGCAGCTCTACGTCCCAGTGCTGGGGCCCCACAGCGAAGGCAGTGCCCGGGGGGGTCTCACGAGAGCGGGGCACAGGGGGACAATCCCCTCCCTCGCCCTGCTGGTTGTGCTGCTGCAGCCCAGGGCACGGCTGGTTTGTGGCCCACCATCACCCCAGGTCCTTTTCCTCAGGGCTACTCTCCAGCAGGTCATTCCCCAGCCTGTACTGATACTTCGGGTTGTTTCTTCCCAGGTGCAGGACTCAAAGTATCTCGAAGGCTGCCCAGGGAGATTGTGGAGTCTCTTTCTCTGGCGACATTCAAGGCCCATCTGGACGCCCACCTGGGCAACCTGCTCTAAGGAACCTGCTTTGGCAGGGGGGTTGGACCCGATGATCTCTTGAGGTCCCTTCCAACCCCTACAGTTCTGTGATTCTGTGAAGTGTGTGTGGTTCCGGACACCACAGTATGAAACGGACATGAAACTATTACGGAGTGTCCATAGGAGGGCTACAAAGATGTCAGGGGTGTAGAGGGCAAGGCATATGAGGTGCGGCTGAAGTTGCTTTGTTTGTTCAGCCCAAAGCAAACACTGTTGTCCTCTTGGAGAAAAGGAGATGAGGGGAGACCTCATCATGGCCTGCAGCTTCCTCACAAGGGGAGCAGAGGGGCAGGCGCTGAGCTCTGCTCTCTGGGGACAGCGCCAGGACCTGAGGGGACGGCATGGAGCTGGGACAGGGGAGGGTCAGGCTGGGGGTTAGGGAAAGGGTCTGCACCCAGAGGTGGTCGGGCACTGGGACAGGCTGCCCAGGGACGTGGACATGGCCCCGTATTGCTGGAGCTCAAGGAGTGTTTGGACACCGCTGTCAGACATGGCAAGAAAGGGCTTTGGTCCCTTCCAACTCCGCATATTCAACGGTTCTATGATTCTATGATACTGCATCTCCCAGATTGATAATGAAGGTGTTAATCAACACTGGGCGAGGAGGCGCAGGATGGGGGCTGCGACCATGCAGGGGACATCAGGTGCCTCCACGGTGCGGGTCCCGTCCCTGAGCCACGGCCCTTGCTGTGGGATTGCACGGGGCTCCCACCCTCGCACCCCTTTGTGCCTGCAGGAGGGGACCCTGCTCGGCCAGCGCTCAGGAAGTGTTTCCAAGTGCTCCTCTTCCTCAGCGTAGCACACGAGCCTCAACGCTGGTGAGGGGAACCTTGAACTGGGAGCAGGGGGAAGGCAGGGACATTCAGCCTGGTGAGGGATGGCTAGAAAGGGCTTTGTAATCAGCAAAACCGGCCTGAAGAGGGGCTGCACAAAGCCTGTGCAGGCGCGCAGAGGTGTGGTGTGTGCGCATCTCCAGCCCTTTTCAGGAAATCAGCCCTAGTGCTGCTGCAGGGCAGAGGAAGTGGGGAGCCGAGCTCAGGTTACCTTTGCTTCCCCTTTCTGAGTTTCACCCTCTGCACTGCCCGGAGCTCAGCACATTTACAGGAAAAGCCTGTCTGGGGGACCCGCAGCCCCGGGCTCGCAGCCCCAGCGTGTTTGCAGGCAGGGCGGGCGCTCCGTGGCTCAGAGGCATCCACAGAGTGAGCAGCAAACCCCCTGCTCGCACAGCCACCTGCGGAAGGGCCCTGTGTCCTTCAGCCCGTGTCCTTCCCCTCCTCTCTGCATCCTGTAGACTCCAGAGCTCTGCCAAACTGGCCTTTCCTGCAAATGCGCTGAGCTCCCACCGCCCTATTCCAGGGAGAGGGACTAAAAGCACTGCGCTGAGCAAATTCCAGGGTGCTGCTGCTGCCCCAAGCACGAGTGGCGCGGAGCAGCCCCACGCCCCGAGACTGGATGGAGTTGCTAAGCCACTGCCCATCACAGTTGAGAAGTTGTGGCACTTCCCACTAAGTGGAAGAGAGGAAAGAAAACCCGCATTTTTAAAGTGGAAATAGGAAGTCCTAGTTAACCACAGGCCAGTCAGTCTCACCTCTACGCCTGGCAAGATCATGGAGCAGATCCGGCATATCATGCCTGACAAATCTGGTGGTCTCCCATGACAGGGTTGCAGCACTGATGACTGGGGAAGATCAACTGACATCATCTGCCTGGACTTGTGCAAAGCATTTGACATTGTGCCCCCCACTGGAAGGAAGGGAAATTGAGACACCCCCAGCAAGTTTGTTGACGACACTGAGCTGGGTGGTGCAGCTGCCACCCTGCAGGGACGGGATGCCATCCAGAGGGACCTAGGCAGGCTGAGAGGTGGGCCTGTGCCAGCCTCGGGGGGTTCAACAAGGCCAAGGGCAAGGTCCTGAAGCTGGGCTGGGGCAATCCAAGGCCCAAATCCCAGCTGGGTGGAGAATGGATTGAGAGCAGCCCTGAGGAGAAGAACCTGGGGTGGTGGAGGACAAGGGGGAATGGTCTTAAACTAAAAGAAAATAGTTTGAGGCTACACCTTAGGAGGAAACGCTTCACTGTCGGTGTAGTGAGGCACTGGCACAGGCTGCCCAGAGAAGCTGTGGATGCCCCATCCCTGGAGGTGTTCAAGGCCAGGCTGGATGGGGCTTGGCCAACCTCATCCGGTGAGAGACAGCCTTGTCTGTTTCAGGGGGGTTGGAGTTAGATAATCTTTAAGGTCCCTCCCAACCGCAACCATTCTATGACTCTATGATCCTTCACCCGGTGTGCAATAAGCTGATTCGCACACACTCAGGAGAGAGATTGCTTTTATTCAGGCCTCAGAGCTCGGTGCAGTTTCCACAGATCAAGTACAGCCAATGTCGACTTCCTGGCTCCATGGAGACATGAAATTCATGACTATTCTAGCGATCTAATACAAATTCATTTTAATCTACCTGAGTTTTGTGCTCATTTGGCATCATTCTTAATGGCTCCTTTTAGGACCCGTCTGCACATGCCTTCCTTTCTGTGGGGTCCTTGGTGGTGTTCCCCGATGAAGTACCCTAACCCCTTTGATCGATGGCCACATGTCACCGAAGCACAACCTCAGGCTACTTGCTGTTGGCAACTTTCCTTGGTTTCTCCCAGAAGGAGCATTCTGTCCCTGAACAAAGGGAGCCTGGATTAAAAGTTAAACATATTTTTTGTCCTCTCCTACACATATGATAACTGATTAAAGGGAAGCTCAATAAAAATAGACAATTCCTCTTTGTTTCCAAGGGAGAGTTGGTTCTATTACACTGGGACTTGGGGGTCCCGTCTGTGTGTGTGAATGCCTGGTGGGGCGCCCAGAGTCTGGACACAAGGGTATGGGCACTGCTGGAGGCACAAGGATGCCCACTGAGACATCAGGAAAGTCTTTTTTTGCTGTGCGGGTGTATGAGCGCTGGCACAGGCTGCCCAGAGCGGTGCTGGGGTCTCCATCCCCGGAGATGTCCAACACCCAGTGGACACGGTCCTGGGCAGCCGGCGCTGGGGACCCTGCCTGGGCAGGGACAGAACACGCAGGGTGCAGAGGGGCCTCCAGCCCCAGGCGTTCAGTGGCTCTGTGGTGCTGGGATTCATCACAGCCATGCAATAAGGATACCCAGGATAATCACAATAATGATGAGGACAATCAACGCACAAACCAGGACAACTCTCCAGGATGGCCTCCAGCTGAATCGCGCCCTCTTTATCCTGCCTGCTCTGTACCTCACCATGTGATACGCCACCTTCTCTTCTGTTAAATTGGGCTCCAGGTACATCTCATTGCTGTAGTACCTGTCCCCATTCACCTGCACCATGCAGCGGACCATCCCCATCAGCTCCATGACCTGCTGCTCCCGTTTGGCTCCAGCTGCCCGGTTGTTGAAGCCGCAGTACCTGTTCCCACATCTCTCGATCAGCTCGCGGAGAGCTTTGTTGTCAGTACAGGACACGTAGTCATGCAGAGATCTCTCCCCCAGCTCTTCTGCACGGGTGAATATGAAAATTGTGTGCTGCAAAACATCAGCTCCAAAGATGTCCTGCAGTCTCTCTGCGGCCTCCTCGTCCTCCTTGGTGAATCGGCCCAGCTGGGTCACCAGCAGCAGCGCGTGGGGGCCCGGGGAGGACAGCCTGATGCAGCGGATAATTTCTTTGCGCACCTCACTGCTGACACCTCCGGGGTTGAAAATGTCGGCCGTGTCAACCACCGTGAACAACCCGCCATCCCAGTGCCCCTGTGCTCTCGCACATCTCACGGTCACTGGCTGGGTGGACAGCTTGGACTCAAAGACACGCTTCCCAAGGAGGGTGTTCCCCGTGGCACTTTTCCCCCCACCAGCCTTCCCGGCCAGGATCAGCCTCATCTCCAAGCCCCCGTCTACCCCGGGCTGCATGTAGACACGACGGATGGCCACTGTCACACTGCAGAGACAAAAGCAGACACCCAGGGCTCCATCAGCAGGCACCCTGATGCTGGGAGCATCACTGACAGCAGAAGGGATTTTCACTAAAAGCAGGGATGGTTTCGAAGCCTTGCTGCTGGCCTCTGGAGGCTGCGGGGCTCTGTGTGCCCCCACTGTGGGAAAGGCTCGGGGACACAGCAGCTGGGTCAGGCTGCGGTGGCACTGGGACAGACGGGGTCCCCTGTATCGCGCTGCCGCGTGTGCAGCCACAGCAGTGCACGGACAGCAGCAAGGAACAGAAATTCAAAATAACAGCTGGAGCCATGAGGTGCTGCAGCTCTGTATCCTCAGTCTCAGGAATTACAGGCACAGGATTACAGGCACGGGGGAAGGCAGCGTGGTGGCAGGGACCCTCGGGTGGTGGCAGGGACCCTCAGGGCAGTGACACTCATGCAGCCACAGCCCCGCGTGGGGCTGAGCACGGTGCCCAGGGACGCCCCTGGACTGGGGCTGTGCCCACGCCAAGCATGGGGAGCGAGGAGTGGGGAGAAGGGAAAGAGACCGGAGTGAACTGGGGAAGAGCCATTTCCCTGCCCCGCTGCCCTGCTCCAGGTCCCCAGGCCCCCTCGGAGCCCTCCCCGCCGGCACAGAGCCTTGCGGTCCCTGGCCTCCCGCCCGTACCTTCCTGCACGTCCTGTGCTGGCGTTCGCCTTGTCCCCGCGGGATGCTCACAGCCACCAGGAAGTGACAGCGGTGACGGCCGGTGTCAGCCTGGAGAACTGTGCTCATGCCACAAGGGCAGCACCGGCTCCTCCTGCACCAGCCCCCAGCTTGGTTTCGATTCTGTGCAGCCCTGGAGGTTCAGACAGCTCTAACACTACCTCCTGTACTTCCTCCAGAAACAGTCCGGACTCAGAGTTATTTAACTGCCGCGATGATCTGTGCTTAGTTTTCAAGCAGTTCCTGCTTCTGGTGGGACTGGAGGCAGAGCCCTGATAGAAGAAGGGGCAGGAGACGAGGCAGCTGCAGCCTGCACCGCGGTCAGGGGCTGGGATTTCCCGAGGCTGCCTCTCCTCTTCCCACTCCTTAGGCTGTGCTGTGCCAGGCTCAGGGCAGATGGGGAAGCAGCCGTTGGTTACAGCCGGAGGCACAGCGCAGGGTGCAAAGTCCTGCCCCAAAACCTCGCTATCTGTGTGCCTGAGCCAGCTCTGGCCCTGCTGGGGCCGTGCAGGGCAGGCCAAGGGCCTGTGGTGATCCAGCACAGAATCCAGTGGGTGTTTTTTGCTCAGCACGTGACTTCTTGTAAAGAGAGTGCTTCATTTCGAGTACTGTGTTCAGTTTTGGGCCCCTCGCTACAAGAAGGGCATGGAGGTGCTTGAACGGGTCCAAAGAAGGGCAACGAAGCTGGTGAGGGGCCTGGAGAACAAGTCCTACGAGGAGCGGCTGAGGGAGCTGGGCTTGTTCAGCCTGGAGAAGAGGAGGCTCAGGGGCGACCTTATTGCTCTCTACAGATACATTAAAGGAGGCTGTAGCGAGGTGGGGGTTGGCCTGTTCTCCCATGTGCCTGGTGACAGGACGAGGGGGAATGGGCTAAAGTTGCGCCTGGGGAGTTTTAGGTTAGATGTTAGGAAGAATTTCTTTACTGAAAGGGTTTTTAGGCACTGGAACGGGCTGCCCAGGGAGGTGGTGGAGTCACCATCCCTGGAGGTCTTCAAAAGACGTTTAGATGTAGAGCTTAGGGATATGGTTTAGTGGGGACTGTTAGTGTTAGGTTAGAGGTTGGACTCGATGATCTTGAGGTCTCTTCCAACCTAGAAATTCTGTGATTCTGTGATTCTGTGATTTATATACACTGATTCCCATTCAGCGCTACCTACAACGCAGCTATTACACTAACTCTGGTATTTCCTCCAGTAACAATTCAACCTCAGAGTTATTTAATTGTAGAGATGTACGCTCTGTGTTTAGCTCTGAAGCAGTTTCTCTCGCTGTGATCGCTTGAGGAAGGGGTCAGCCTGGCGTTCTGGGATTCCTCCCCCCTCCTAGGCTGCTTTCCGCAGCCTTTCTGGGTGGGAGAAGAACCTGGGGTGAGTCAGGCAGCCCCCCCGAGCACTCCCCCAGCCCCACGCTCAGGTATGGCCACAGAGCTTCCCCTGCCTGCTGCACTCGCCTGGCAAGCAGTGAGACCTCACGCCCTTGCACAGCTCATGGCCACCACCAAACCCCAGCCTGGGGGGCGCTGCAGCTTGGGCCTGATCCTGAATGCACCTGGACCATTCTCCACCCTCCCAAACGGCTGTTTCAGCACTGCGGGTCACAGTGCACTGAAGGGCGCCTCTCCACACAGCCAGGCTCAGCATTTATGGGCATTTATGGGCATTTATTAGATGAGTTTCTGTAGACCCAGCAATCACATACAATTACTCGCATTGCCCAGCGAAGGCAGGGGCAGCACAGCCAGCGACACCAGCAGCATCCCACTGCAGAGGGACCAAGGCTGGCACCATGAAACCTCCCGAAGCCTGGAGAAGTTCCTAGAGCCCTGGCTGCCACGGGGACGACAAGAGGCTTTGATCTAGGAAGCAGCGCTCCAGGCTGACCTCTGCTCTAAGGGGGCACATCTCACAGTCCTGATGTTCCCATTGCTTTCAGCTTGCCGTGTCTTCAGACCAGGGAGGAGAGAGTCAGCGCAGTGGTGCTGCAGCAGGGCAGTGCAGCTCTCTGCCACCCAGCCAAGGTCTCTGGCTTCCCAGCACAACAGAGCAGCAGAGGAGAATTACACGTCGCCAGACACCCTTTGCACTCTCGCAGCCTGTCAGGAGAGCAATGGCACAGGCCAGGGGAAAAGGTAGGTCACTGACGGGACAGGAGGAAACATCAGGAGAGGAAGGAGAGAGTGATCTTCAGAGCGCGGCAGGAAAGGCACAAGAGAGGAAACATCGCCCGTCTGACCAAAGCCTTGTTGGCTACTGTATAGTACAATGCTTTCCAAAAAACGTCCGTGTATGTTCCTCCAGCATTTCTCGCGTATAACATGGAGCATCTTTGTTCTTCTCTACCATCGCATCAATCATTTTAATGAGGTCTGCAACCTGCTGTTTCCTTCTCTGCTCTGCTGCTATGTTGCTGAAAGCAATGTACCTATTTCCACATTTTTTTGCAATGCCACTGAGGTTTGTTTCACTTTTCACGAAATCGTGGATATCATCTGGACTCCGAAATTCTTCTGCTCGGGTGAATAACAGGATCATGTACTTCTGTGCTTCAGTATGGAAAATCTTTGTCACCCACTCAGCCATTTCCACCTCTTCTTTACTGATGTGGGCCAGTTGCATCACCAGGATGATAGCATGCACCCCTCCATAGAAGTGACGAAGAGCATTTCCAATCAGTTCAGCTGTTTCCTTATTGGCTCTCTGGGTGTCAAAAAGGCCAGGAGTGTCGATAACGGCAATGTCTCTTCCACAGAATGAGGCAGTGTCTGCACTGTAGCTCTTGGTCACTGAAGCTGCTGTCAGCTCAGATTTAAATGCTTTCTTCCCAAGGATGGTGTTTGCTGTTGCACTCTTCCCACTTCCAGTTTTGCCCACGAGCAGGATGTTCAGCTTGGGTCCTGGGGGAACAACCAGAGACACGTGTCTGAACCCCACAACCCTGTGGTGCCGGGACACCCCCTGCACGCCACGCTCCCAGGGGTGAGAAGGAAAGGGATTTTACTGCAAAAACACAGGAATTAGGGTTAGCGGCCCCAGCAGCGGTCCCCAGGGACCATCAGGAGCAACACGAGGGACCCCAGGGGAGTCTGGATAAGGTTGCCTCAGAGGGCCAGCACCCAGACCTCTTCCAAAGGCAGAAAGAGAAAGCAGAAGTGCATGCTGCAGCTCTCCAGCAGTGCAGGAATGCACAGAGTGCTCAAACGGCCGGGCTGAAGCACTCCCTTTACAAGAAGTCATGTTCTGAGCCAGAAACACCCTCTGGATTCTGTGCTGGATCACCGCAGGACCTCAGCCTGCCCTGCACGGCCCCAGCAGGGCTAGAGCTGGCTCAGGCACACAGATAGCGAGGTTTTGGGGCAGGACTTTGCACCCTGCGCTGTGCCTCCGGCTGTAACCAACGGCTGCTGCCCCATGTGCCCTGAGCCTGGCACAGCACAGCCTAAGGAGTGGGAAGAGGAGAGGCAGCCTCGGGAAATCCTCGAGCCCGTGGCCTCCCCAGAGGGCCCACGCATCGCGTGCACAAGCGTGCGTGAGGCTGCACGAGGACGCAAACCCAGCCTCACCCTCAGCAGCACTGTGCCTGGCTGACTGAATGAGGAGGCTGCTAAAGGAGAAGGCTGTTTGCACTAGGGGAGTTTTAGGTTGGATGTTAGGAAGAACTTCTTTACCGAAAGGGTTGTTAGACATTGGAACAGGCTGCCCAGGGAAGTGGTGGAGTCACCATCCCTGGAAGTCTTTTAAAGACGTTTAGATGTAGAGCTTAGGGATATGGTTTAGTGGGGACTGTTAGTGTTAGGTCAGAGGTTGGACTCGATGATCTTGAGGTCTCTTCCAACCTAGAAATTCTGTGAAATTCTGCTGTGGGGAGACATCACAGCGTCCCTCAGTGCCTGCAAGGGCTGCAGGAGGGCTGGGAGGGACTCTTGGGCAGGGGGAGTAGGGATAGGACACGGGGTGACAGCTTTAAGGTAGAAGAGGGTGGGTTTGGGTTAGATCCGAGGCAGAAATTCTTTACTATGAGGGTGGTGAGGCCTGGTGCAGGCTGTCCCCAGGAGCTGTGGGTGCCCCATGCCCAAGGCCAGGCTGGATGGGGCTGGGGGCAGCCACTCTGTGGCTCTGTGACCATGGGACTCTAAGCTGCTGCGTGCAGTGGGTAAGGCGCTCACCTTCCATCTTAGAGTCTGCCATTTTGAGCCCACTCCGAGGGAAAACCTGAAAGAAGAATAAGGGATTTTGAGCGAGGTTTGCCAAAGTCTCCCGTGTCCGCCCATGGTGGATAACAAGGCCGATGATGGTCACGATGAGGGTCGCTGACACACCCGCTGTGTGCGTGCTGCCTGCTGTGTGTGCATGCAGGAAGTGGTTGTACAGCCGAGGGTAAATATGCACCCACAAGATGGCTGCGCACCCCGTGAGGCAGGGAGCAGCGTTTGGCAGCCCCGCACCCCGTGCCAGGGGCAGGGCACGTTTCTGCCAGCCCCGCACAGCCCAGGAGCAGGGGCCGCAGGGGCAGGGGAGCGTGGCTGGGCCTCGCTGCACCGTGGTGGCAGATGGGGACAGCCCGGGCAAGGGCTGCTCCTCCTCAGCTTGGGAGGGGATCCCGACGCCTTGGGGAACAAGGAGCTGGCAGGGGAACTCAGATCGGTCACTGGAAACCCTTGCAGTGCTTTGGGAAACCTGAGAGCTCGCAGAGGACGTGCACGGCCACCAACTGGAGCAGGAGCCTCCCCCCAGAATCACCGTCAGTTCAGTGCCCTCGTCCGGCACCTGAACCTCCAGCCCTGAGCCTGAGCGGTGTGTGGGGTCCGTCCCAGCCCCGAGCAGTGTGCGGGGTCCGTCCCAGCCACTGATCGTGCTATGGGTGCCAGCTGTCACGTCTCCTGCCCCTGTTTGAGCTCTGGACTCTGCCTCAAGTGATTTCAGCAAGATAAACTGCCCCAAAACTAAGCACAGAATATACACTACTCAAAGTAACTAAAATCACGTCACTAAATAATTCAGTCATTACTGGAGGAATTACCCCATCCACAGCAAAGCCACACCACTTCTTGGCTGTCTTTCCTCTGCCTCCCTGCCAGCTAGCTCAGGCTTAGCAGTTCCTAAAGTACCCCCAAATGCCGAGACCCTTCAGAGCCACCCGGTGCACAGACCGCTCACTTCGCATGGCTCCAGCAGTGGCTGCTGTGCTTGCCTCTTACCTCCTCAGGTCACAGTGCTCGGGCCAGGTGCAATACAGTTCACGTCTTGCCCCTGACCGTGTCCTCAGCTCTCTGCTTTCTGTTTCCTGCCAGCACAAGAACGATGCTTTTATCACCTAACCACACGTGGCAGCCCCAGCCCAGGCAGACAATCCACCCAGACCCATGGCTACCTGCGCCCTTCATTTGAGCTGAGAGATGCTCATGCCCTGCCGAGCCCTGGGTTGCACCAACCTGCCTCCGTTTGAGCCTCCGGGGCTCAGCATCACAGTAAGAAACAGATGTGCAATGAAACAACTAGAACCCGTGTCAGCTGGGAAATCCCACAACAGAACAGGCGTGTAGAACAAACCACAGCTAAAACAAAAAGCTGGGACAGGTACTACATTTTAACACCCCCAAGAAGACTGTTCTGTCCACAAAAGAAGCAAAAAATTAAGAATGGCTTCAGTAATCAGAAAGTATGTGAAAGGTTCATATGGCACGCTTAGGGGGAAATATATTTAAAAGCTTGATTGTAACTTAAATGAGTCAATTTCTTCCTAGACACTTTAAGGCAGGTCAGGGAACTTTTTCACCCTTTTGATATTCCTATGGTGCAGACACCCTTGTGAAGTCAACGCTCCTGTGAGGACCCAGCGAGTGCTACCAGAACAGACACTCCTGAAGACAAGGAGTTTGTTCAATCACCCTTACAGATATGCAACCAGGATTTCCATTCTCCAGGGACTTTCTGTTCTCACCTGGAAACAAAGACTGGCTGAACTTTACTTAAGGAAGTAATAACCCCTTCCCTGAAAGAAGGCATTACAACCTTTTTTTCTTTTTTCTCCCTGGAATGACAGTAGCAGCATTTCAGACAACTCACCAGAGGCACCTGTGCGCTTTTGTCCCCGAGTCTGAACTTTGCAGCTTCTGACGGTGACAGGTCTTCTTCTGTAGGTGCAGTGGCTGAAGTGTGGCAGCTGCCTGTGAAGTTCGGCAGCATTTAGCGGGAGCAGGAGTAGGAGGGGATTTCGGTGACATGCAAACCAGTTCTGTTGAACAAATGACCGTGTACGAGCTGGTTAGGAGCTAGATCATGTGCAAAGTCATTGGTCGTCAAGAACAGAAACAGAAAGTTTCTGAACTGAGCAAGTAAGGCAAAAAAAGCTCCTCCCGATGAAGGGCGTTTTAGTTTGAGTACTTCTCGCCACCGCTCCTTTCTCACAAACAAGCCGTCTGCGCTGCCTTCCTCCCCCAGACAAGAGCAGGGCTCATCAGGCTCAGGAGGCTTTTCCTGGAGCCAGGATGGGTGTTGTTATAAATGAAGTCTCAACTCTGAATTTAGTAACGTAAAAGAGTATTTATAAAAGGCAAGTAAACAGTGCTGGGTGCGCGGGGAGTCTATGCACTACCAACACGCACACACGAACATCAAACATTCTAAATACATGTATACAGAACGTTGCTTTACATAATAACCCGAGTATGCTTATACATACATACAATCAGGATAGGTAACCAAGTAAACAATCCTTTAAGTTCCATAACTTTAAGTTCCATAACTTTAAGTTCCATAACTTTTCCATAACTCCATAAGTTACATAACTTTAAGTCGCCTCAGGACTGCCTCCATCAAGAAAGACAGGAGGGTTATTGTTGTGGGAGACTCTATCCTTAGGGGAACAGAGGGCCCTATTTGTCGGCCTGACCCTACCCGTAGGGAAGTCTGCTGCCTCCCTGGGGCTCGGGTGAGAGACTTTGCCAAGAAAGTCAAGCGCCTGGTACGGCCCACTGACTGCTAGCCGCTACTGGTCTTTCAGGCTGGTAGCGATGAAGTAGCAACAAGAAGTCCGAAGGCGATCAAAAGAGACTTTAGGGATTTGGGGCGACTACTTAGAGGATCAGGGGCGCAGGTTGTGTTTGCCTCTGTCCTTCCGATAGGGGGGATGGAGGCTGAAAGGTGTGCTGTTCACATAAACTCGTGGCTTCGAGACTGGTGTGACCAGCAGAACTTTGGGTTCTTTGATCACGGGAAGGTCTATGCTACACCGGGCCTGATGTCACCGGATGGGACGCGCCTCTCTCAGAGAGGGGTAAGGATCTTTGGTCAGGAGTTGGCAGGGCTGATAGACAGGGCTTTAAACTAGAGTCGAAGGGGGAAGGGGCTAAAACCAGGCATGCCGGTGAAGACCTAAGGGATGGTACGCTAGAATCAGAGGGGCTGTGTGCCAGTGAGGTCCTTCGGTTAGATCCACAAGGTGCTGAGTGTAAGGAGACGCACCTGAAATGCTTCTACACGAACACACGCAGTATGAGGAATAAAATGGATGAGCTAGAAGTCCTGGCCCAGTCCCGCAACTATGACATCATCGGCATAAGTGAAACCTGGTGGGATGAATCCTGTGACTGGGGTGTTGCGATAGATGGTTACAGGCTCTTCAGGAGGGACAGGCAGGGTAGGCGAGGTGGTGGGGTGGCGATGTATGTGAAGCAGGGGCTGGACTGTGTGGAACTTCAGGTCGGTGATGGCAAAGTTGAGAGCCTCTGGGTAAGGATCAAGGGACGAACGAATAAAGGGGATGTTGTTGTGGGAGTCTGTTACAGACCGCCTGGCCAGGATGATAGCGCCGATAAATTATTCTTTACAGAACTAAGAGAGGCCTCGAGTTTAACTCCCCTTGTCCTTATGGGGGACTTCAACTTGCCAGACGTTAACTGCGAGTGCCACACGGCTGACACGAGCAAGTCCAGGAGGTTCATGAAGCACCTAGATGATAACTTCTTGGTGCAGGTGCTAACGGAGCCAACTAGGAAAGGTGCCCTCCTAGACCTGTTGCTAGAAAACAGAGAGGGTCTGGTGGGAGATGTGGTGATTGGTGGCCGCCTCGGTCATAGCGACCATGAAGTGGTTGAGTTCAAAATTTACGGTGACAGAAGGAAAAGTGCCACCAAAACCTCATCCCTGGATATGGGGAAAGCGGACTTCAGGCTGCTCAGGGAACTAGTCAGCAAGGTCCCCTGGGAAACTGCTCTTGAAGGCCTCGATGTCCACCAGTGCTGGTCATTCTTTAAGCGATGCCTCCTAGAAGCACAAGATCAGGCAATTCCTAAATATCGCAAGTCAGGCAGGCGGGGCAGGAGGCCTGCGTGGCTGACCAGGAACATTCTAATGGAGATTAGGCGGAAACAGAGAGTGTTTCGCTACTGGAAGGAGGGTCGGGTGTCATGGAAAGAATACAGGGATGCTGTTTGTGTTTGTAGGGAGAAAACTCGTGTGGCTAAAGCACACCTAGAGTTGAAGCTGGCTGTGTCTGTGAGAGAAAATAAAAAGGGTTTTTTTAGATATGTGAATGGAAAAAGGAGAACTAAAGAATACATAGGGCCGCTCCTTGATAGGGAAGGTCTCCTCACAGACAATGACATAGGCAAAGCAGAAACGCTTAACGCCTTCTTTGCCTCTGTCTTCAATGCCGATGATGGGCTTCGGGACCCAGGGTGCCCTGAGCTGGAGGACCAGGACGGTGGGGATGACAAACTCCCAACCGACCCTGAACGTGTGCGGGATTTGCTACTCCACCTGGATCCCTACAAGTCCATGGGTCCGGATGGGATTCATCCCCAGGTGCTGAAAGAGCTGGCGGACGTCATCGCGGAACCTCTCTCAATTATTTTTCAACGATCCTGGGAATCTGGAGAGGTCCCGGTAGACTGGAAGCTGGCAAATGTTGTGCCGATTTTCAAGAAGGGTCAGAAAGAAGACCCTAGCAATTACAGGCCTGTCAGTCTCACGTCAGTGCCTGGTAAAATCATGGAGAAGATGGTTCTCGAACTTATTGAGGCGCACCTGGGGGACAAAGCAGTCATTGGTCCCAGCCAGCATGGGTTTGTGAAGGGTAGGTCCTGCCTAACTAACCTGATTTCCTTTTATGATAAGATCACCCGTATGGTGGACCAAGGGAAACCAGCTGATGTGATTTTTTTGGACTTCAGCAAGGCTTTTGACACGGTTTCCCATAGGATCCTACTGGACAAAATGTCCACCATACAGCTAAATAAAAACATCATACGATGGGTGAGCAATTGGCTAACGGGCAGGGCCCAAAGGGTTATGGCAAATGGGGCTGTGTCAGGCTGGCGGACGGTCACTAGTGGGGTCCCTCAAGGCTCCATTTTAGGGCCGGTACTTTTCAATATTTTTATAAACAATCTGGATGTAGGAATAGAAGGTATTTTGAGCAAGTTTGCTGATGACACCAAACTTGGAGGAGTTGTGGACTCTGTTGAGGGTGGAAAGGCCTTGCAGAGGGATCTGGTAGGTTGGAGAGCTGGGCGATCACCAACCGCATGAAGTTCAATAAGAGCAAGTGCTGGGTCCTGCACCTGGGACGGGGAAACCCTGGCTGCACGTACAGACTGGGCGATGAGACGCTGGAGAGCAGCCTAGAAGAGAGGGATCTGGGGGTCGTGGTAGACAGCAAGTTGAATATGAGCCAGCAGTGTGCCCTGGCAGCCAGGAGGGCCAACCGTGTCCTGGGGTACATCAAGCATGGCATCGCTAGTAGGTCAAGGGAGGTGATTGTCCCGCTCTACTCTGCGCTGGTGAGGCCTCACCTCGAGTACTGTGTGAAGTTCTGGGCACCACAGTATAAAAAGGACATGAAACTGTTGGAGAGTGTCCAGAGGAGGGCTACGAAGATGGTGAAAGGCCTGGAGGGGAAGACGTATGAGGAACGGCTGAGGTCACTGGGCCTGTTCAGCCTGGAGAAGAGGAGGCTGAGGGGAGACCTCATCGCAGTCTACAACTTCCTCGTAAGGGGGTATCGAGAGGCAGGAGACCTTTTCTCCATTAACACCAGTGACAGGACCCGCGGGAACGGGGTTAAGCTGAGGCAGGGGAAATTTAGGCTTGACATCAGGAGGGGGTTCTTCACAGAAAGAGTGGTTGCACACTGGAACAGGCTCCCCAGGGAAGTGGTCACTGCACCGAGCCTGTCTGAATTTAAGAAGAGATTGGACTGTGCACTTAGTCACATGGTCTGAACTTTTGGGTAGACCTGTGCGGTGTCAAGAGTTGGACTTGATGATCCTTAAGGGTCCCTTCCAACTCAGGATATTCTATGATTCTATGATAACTTAACAGTCTCCATTTTCCATTCCTTTTGAACAATGTCTTGCTTTAAGTTGTCTCCTTTACAAGGCCAATAGGCCTGGGTCAAAAGGCACATCCAGGTCACCATGGGGTGCAACAGCAAAGGCCTTCGATGGCTGCCGCAGCAGAGGGGCCCGTGGTAATGGCGTAGCAGTCGGATCAGTAAACGAGCCCGCAGCTCCCTCAGTATCTGGCAAGCCACACGTTTCTGACTGTGGCTCCACATGGCTCTTTAAGGCCTCAGAGACTGCTCACCAGGTGCCAAGCAATCCCACCGCAACCTTGTAATTTTAATTGCAGAGTCCCACACCTTGACCTCAGTCTGGTCCCATATTTCAGGCTCATAAACTGTCCAATTGTTAATCAGGAGAATAAGCTGTAAGGTTACCAGGACAGTCTTTGCTCCTAAGGACAGATTCCCCATAATGCACAACTGCTGACCAGCGAGAGGCAGTTGTGTGCACAGGTCCACTTCTCTCAGCTCGAGCTTCTCTCCAGCTCCAGTGCTGCCTATTTCCAGCGACTTTCTGTATGGGCTTCTCTGAGCGGTTTGCTGAGTCTGGCCGAACCTGTCTTCGTGAGGCAATCGATGTGCCTGCTCCCGTCCTGGTCTCCATTCTGCCAGCCTGTTCCTCTTCACTTCTTTTTCCTGCTTCTTTATTGATGTAACTTCATGTTGCCTTCTTTTTTTTATCTTGAGGGCAGGCTCCCCTCTTATACCCTTCTCTCCACAGCAGTTCTTTTCCAAACAACTTTTCATTGGTCAGACAACTTTGAATGTAACAACAACAGCAAACACCCAGAAACATCCATGCCTCAACAGCTGGAGAACAAGAGAACCAGGTGGAGAACAAGAAACCCCAGACTGCATGGAGTCTCCTGTACCACCCTTCTTTCTTCCCTCTAAACTCTTTTATATTCCTGCTGGCCTCGTCATTAAGAGTCTAATGTTATCTCAGTCACAGGGTTTTCCAACCCCCATGGCCACATTCCAAAATCTCCCCCTTCTGTATTAATATCAACCATTTTCTCGACACAAATTACCACTCCATATATAACAGTGTCCACAAATTGAAATGTAATGGCTCAGTTTTTAAATGTATGGGGTGGCTGCACCTCCAGCACCAAGGGTGCTGGAAAACGCTCCCATTGCCCACGAGAGCACATGGTGAATCCCGAGGTCCATCTAGTGGCTGCTCCTCGGAGGCAGAGCTGTGGCAATCACGATGTTGTGGATCCCTGGAAGGTGGGCATGGGACGAGATGGGAAGAAGAACGAGCAGCCATTAAACGCCTTCTGCCCCGGAGCCAGGGCTGGAGCTCTGCACTGCTGGGACGCTCCCGTCCCCTGCCACCCCCACGCAGTCACGGTCCTGCTGCGGCAGGAACAACGAGCAGCCACACAGCAGGGACGGCAGGCAGACGGGGCTAGAGGTGTAAGCAGGAAACCTCTGGCCCAATTCCTGCAGCTGACGGAGGGGGAGGATGACTGGAACATTTCCACCCCTCCATCGTAACCGGATGATGCAGCAAAAACATCCCCAGGTGGGGAGATCACCACAATCCGTGTAAGCCCTACCAGAAAAGAAGTAACCAGAAAACCTGGTGGAGGAGGTAGAGGGCTCTGTGTTCATGTATGTACCGCCATCCCGACCCAAAACAGAACACCAGTGTCCAGGCATGACTCACAGAATGCACCTGGCAGCATGGCACTTCTGGCCAGATGAATCACAGAATGAATCCTACAATGGTTTGGGTTGGAAGGGACCTCAAAATTTAGGTTTCAGTGTTTAATTTTGAACCAGTTTCTCTTGGTGCAATCGCTCCAGGGAGCACCCAGAGCAGGGGCAGGGGCAGGGGCAGGAGATGAGGCAGCTGCCACCTGCCTGTAGGGTCCTATCACTACACCCCCCACCCAAGAGTCCCTCCCCAGCCCTCCTGCAGGCCCTGAAGACCACTGTGAGGTCTCCCCGGGGCCTTCTCTTCTCCAGGGTGAGCAAACCCAAGCCCCTCGGCCTCTCCTCACAGCAGAGCTGCTCCAGCATCCGAGCATCCATGGCCTCCTCTGGACTCGCCCCAGCAGCTCCACGTCCCAGTGCTGGGGCCCCACAGCGAAGGCAGTGCCCGGGGGGGTCTCACGAGAGTGGGGCACAGGGGGACAATCCCCTCCTTCGCCCTGCTGGTTGTGCTGCTGCTGCTGCAGCCCAGGGCACGGCTGGTTTGTGGCCCACCATCACCCCAGGTCCTTCCCCTCAGGGCTGCTCACCATCCCTTCCCCTCCCAGCCGGGATTTGGGCTTGGGATTGCCCCAGCCCAGCTGCACGACCTTGCCCTTGGCCTTGTTGAACCCCCCGAGGCTGGCACAGGCCCACCTCTCAGCCTGCCCAGGTCCCTCTAGACGGCATCCCGTCCCTGCAGGGTAGCAGCTGCACCACCCAGCTCAGTGTCGTCAGCAAACTTGCTGGGGGGTGCCTCAATTTCACTGTCCGTGCCACTGATAAAGATGTTTAAATAGTACCGGTCCCACTACTGACCCACTTGTTACCAATATCCACCAGGACATTGAGCCGTTGAGCACAACTCTCTGAGTGCCACCACCCAGCCAATTCCTCACCCACGCAGTGCTGCACCCATCACATCCGTGTCTCTCCAGTTTAGAGTCAAGGATACCAAGGGGGACAGGGCCAAATGCTTTGCACAAGCCCAGGTGGATGCTGTCAGTTGCTCTTCCCCTACCCACCAGTGCCGTAACCCTGTTGTAGAAGGCCACCAGATTTGTCAGGCACGATTTCCCCCTGGTGAAGCCATGCTGGCTGTCACCAGTCACCTCCTTGTTTGCCATGTCTCTTAGCAGAGTTTCCCGGAGGATTTGCCCCATGATCTCACTGGGCACAGTGTTGAGACTGACTGGCTTGAGCCTCCAATGTACCCTCACTTTGTAGCCTTGCTTCAGACTGCTGTGAATGAGCTTGGAGCTGAAGAAAGAGAAAAATTAGACAACGCAGCAGCACTGCTGAGATGGGATCTTTGAGAAACCAAGGACTCAGGAAAGGAAGTACCACCGTGTGAATATACAAAATCCTACAGAAAGACAAGCAGGCAAGGAAGGTGTCCATGCAGATAAGGAGGTAGTCAGGAACCTCTGGGCCAAGATGTCAGCAGTGCTGACAGCCGGGGCAGGCAGCAGCTCCGAGGGTTTAATCCAGGGAGATGCAGACACCAATTTAGGAGAATTTAGGGCAGAGCAAACACCAACAACCACCTTGTGGCGAGACCTAAAGGGTCACCCAGCCTGCAGGTATGTGGAGTTTGCAGGAGTGCATTCATAGGATTCCGTAATACACAAGCACAGAGACTTTATTTTCTACAACTTCTGTTTATTACGGATGACCACAAACCACCACTAGCAAGCAGTGATTAATCACAGTGAACCACTGTGGCTAAAAAGGCAAGTAGATATAGACGGATGGATAACCAAATATTACAGATCTTACAGGAAAGCAATGGTATATGCAGCATTGAAGAATCACACCACTTAATAACGGGGGTCAGACTGACCTCAAAAAAGGTCCAATTTTAAAAAGCAGCCTCAGCAGAGACAAGCCCCCAGGAACAGGGCCAATAAAAGGGCCAGCGTTAGGTAAGAGTCACTATAGTAGTTGCTGATTCCCACTGTCTCTGGCTGTCTCCTTTTTTTCAGACTGTTCTTTTCTGTCTCAGACGGGAAGCTCTTCCCCGTTCTCCTGTTTTCGATGGCATCTCAGCATGTTTCCAGTGCTCAGGATGCCAGAGGTGATGCATCCCTCAAGGCTGCCTCTGGTTCTCCGGCCAGCAGTTCCTGGCTGGCAGATGCTCCCTGTCTGTAGTCAGATTACCTCTGTAACTGTCCCTGTCACCTTCACAAAAAAATGGTGCACTGGGGAAGGGACAGAGGGGACAAATCAGCTGGCGGTGTTTGCTCTCACAGAACCACAGAATCGTTTAGGTTCGAGCACCTCCACCTCCTTCTTGTAGCGAGGGGCCCAAAACTGAACACAGCACTCGAGGTGCGGCCTCACCAGAGCCGAGTACAGGGGGACGATCACCTCCCTAGCCCTGCTGGTCACACTGCTTCTGATACAAGCCAGAATGCCGTTGGCCTTCTTGGCCACCTGAGCACACTGCTGGCTCATATTCAGCCGACTGTCCACCATCACTCCCAGGTCCTTCTCTGCCTGGCAGCTCTCCAACCACTCATCTCCCAGCCTGTAGCTCTGCTTGGGGTTATTGCGCCCCAGGTGCAGGACCCGGCACTTGGCCTTGTTGAACTTCATGCAGTTAATAAAGAAGTTAAAACTTTATTGTGTTATGGCAAGTAATGGTTTTAAGGTAAAAGAGGGTGGGTTTGGGTTAGATCTGAGGCAGAAATTCTTTACTATGAGGGTGGTGAGGCCTGGCGCAGGCTGCCCCCAGGAGCTGTGGGTGCCCCACCCCTGGCAGTGCCCAAGGCCAGGCTGGATGGGGCTGGGGGGGGCTGGGGAGGGGGCAGGGGGCGCCCATGGGGGGGCTTTGGGGCCCGTTCCCACCCTGCCCGCGCCGTGAGCCAATGGCAGGCTCCCCTGCGGTCACGTGGGCCGCGGCAGGGCTCAAAATGGCGGCGCCGGCCCCGCCTCAATGGCCGCGGGGGAGCCACGTGAGGTCCCCGCCACACTTCCGCTGGGGGCGGGGCTTCGGCCGGAAGCGCGTAAAGGAGGAGAGAGGAGGCGCCGGCGGGACAGGATGTGGGTGCGCGCGGCCTACTTCCGGCGCGGAGCCCAACTTCCGGCGAGCGCACCGGAAGTGGCCGGAACACCGGAAGCGACGCACCGGGACCCCGCGTGGCGCCCCGCAGGGCCATGGCCGGGCGGCCGCAGGTAGGAACCGAGCCCCGCCCCCGCCCCTCGACGCCCCCGGCCCACCCCAACGCCCCTGTGGGGCCGGGGACCCCGGGCTGAGCCCCGCGCGCTGCTTCCCACAGGAGCTGCCGGCGTTCGAGGACGTGGCCGTGTTCCTGAGCCGCGCCGAGTGGGAGCTGGCGGCGGAGGAGCAGCGGGAGCTGTACCGCACCGTCATGTTGGACAACTTCGCGCTCCTCACCTCGCTGGGTGAGGCGGGGCGCGCGGCACCGGGGATGGGTACCTCGGGGGGGGCTGTCACGAGGCACCGGGGGTGCTCTGGGGTGGGGGGGTTGGGATGGATTCACCACAGTGGCTCCGCTGCCTCTCCCCGTGTTCCGGTCTGGTTCTGCCCGGGCTCATCCGACAAAAAAAGCACAGAAAGCGTTGAGTTTGCTACACTAACCCTTTATTCCTGCAGACACCATTTTGTAACGGAACGTTGTTCTTATCTCCACCCCACAGGGTACGCAGGCCCCAAACCTGACCTCTTGTATCGGCTGGAGCACGGGGAAGAGCCGTGGGTCTGCACGCCGCAGGGCTCGGAGACGTGGGACGGACCCGACAGCCCCCCCTTGGGTGAGAGCCGCAGCCCAGCCCTCGGTGCCATGCACCCGGCCCCTCCTCCTGCCCAGCTGCGGGCAGCACGACCCCGTGCTCCCTGCTCATCCCCTGTCCTGCTCCTCCCCCTGCTCGCTGCCTGCACCCAGAGCACCCCCCAAGACCCTCCATGAGGGGCGCAGCTCAGCCCAGGGGGAGTCTTGCCAAGCTGGTGCCTGCATGCAGGGTGATTGCTGTCCCATGGAGTGCCCTCATGGTACATCTCCTGTACACAGCAACTTTATGGGCTAAAGTTGTGCCCGGGGAGTTTTAGGTTGGATGTTAGGAAGAACTTTTTTACCGAAAGGGTTGTTAGACGTTGGAACAGGCTGCCCAGGGAGGTGGTGGAGTCACCATCCCTGGAAGTCTTTAAAAGACGTTTAGATGTAGAGCTCAGGGATATGGTTTATTGGGGACTGTTAGCGTTAGGTCAGAGGTTGGACTCGATGATCTTGAGGTCTCTTCCAATCTAAAAATTCTGTGATTATCTCCAGCAGCCGCTGGGCACCAGCTCTGGGTGCTGCTGGAGCAGGGCTGGGGCTCTGTGGGGCCGCCTCCTCCTCTGCTGGGGGGTCGCAGAGCTTAGGGGTTCCCCTGCTGGGAAGGTGACATCCTTCCGGTGTCCCTGCAGGGTGCAACGGGGACAGGAGCTGCCCAGAGGAGCCCGGCTTCACCTGGTGGCCGAGCCCTGGCAGGCAGCAGGCACTGGAGGAGAGCACGGAGCCCCCCGTCCACGCTGAGCGCTGCGACAGCCCCAGCCCAGGGCTCTGCGGCGCGGGGCCCGAGGGGCAGAGGTGGGCTGGCCCCACCACGCTGTCAGCGGGAGGACGGAGCGAGCCGTGGCAGCTGCGCTGCAGCAGGCTGCTGAAGAAATTCAGCGATCCCGGGGGCAAGGAGCACACAGAGGCAACCAGCGGCCAAACCCCACCTGCAGGAAGCCCCGAGCGGGCAGAGGCCGGCTCCCAGACTGAGAAAGACCAAGTGGAGGATGAAGAAGGGGCAAAGCCAGGCATCAACAGAGGCACGGAGCTCCCGCTTGACTCAGAGCCGCAGCCACAGCCCCGAGCGGCGGATCCCTGCGAGCCCCTGGGGGCTGAGAGCCAGAAGACATCCCAGGGCAGCGTGCAGGAAGCGCAGCGTGCCGAAGAGGATGGGAGCCTTCCTCCAGCAGCGGGGGACATGGACGGGGCCCCAATGGGAGACCACTGCTACTACACGACGCAGGGGGTGGTGCTGCAGCCTGCCCTGAGGGAACATGACTACTGTGGGGCCAGCGAGAGCAGGGCCCTGGTGATGAAGGACCACGACTACTGCCAGGACATAACATCGCCCCGGCAGGGCTGCAGCCGCAAAGGCATCTGCCCCGTGTGCCGGGCTCACGCCATGCTGCGCAAGAGGAAGCTGCGGAAGGGGGGAGCCAACGGGAAGGGCACGCGGGTGAAGCAGCGTTTGGGGCCTTTCGTCAAAAGCTTGCAGATCTCCCGGGAGTATCTCTGTGCAGACTGCCTCTTCACACCCACTGTGCCGGCGGTTGTCCAGCCTGCTGAGGCAGAGCACTCCACGAAGGACACTTCTGGGGCGTTTCGTTTGCCTGCGGAGTGGCACACTGTGATCCTGCAGCCTCAACAGGAGGGGGACTCCGTGGGGGGGACACCGGAGGCGCCCCGTGGCCCTGCAGCCTCTCCCGAGCCGTCGGCAGGGGAGGTGTGGGGTGGAGCGGCACAACCCAAGGTGTGGGTGCGCTACAGGGCGCGGGGCTGGCGGCCCCCCAGGCTTTGGTGGGACCTCGCCAGACAGGAACTCATTGCCCCAAGCCAGGCATCGCTGTGCAACGCCTGCGACGGGGCCCTGCGCACCAGGAACTGGGCGCTGTGCACCGCCTGTCTGTGCTCAGCCGTGTGTGGGGTGCAGAGGGGCCGCCCCCACACGTCCCAACCGGCGCCTGAGCACCGCAGCCCCGTCAGCTCTGCACAGGGGAACCCCCCGAGGGGGCTGCACAGGAGGTTCTCCGAGAGTTGCAGCGAGGGGAGCGGTGCCTGAGGGGGGGCATGTGGTGGAGGGGAGGTGGTGTGGGCAGGGAAGGGCCGGAGGGGTGCAGAGCAGAGGAAGAGGAATGGGAGAACAGAAATGGGAGAGCGAGGGTGGCTGCGTGTCGCTGGGTTCGCTCTGTGCTCCTGGGCACCGTGGTGTTCCCATAGAGCAGCCAAGCACCCCGTGAGTAGCTTCCCCCTTGGCTCGTTTAGGCAGTGTGAATGGGGAAACGTTTTGGGGGGGGTTGATAACCTCATTTCGTATAACGAGCCCCTGTGCTTAGCACTTTTAAAGGTGCTGGGGGCTGTGCAGAGCTCTGCAGCATTGCTGGAATGGGGTGGGGAGCAGCACCACTGCTGGGTGGGCTGCAGGGGGCACCCTGAGGAGAGGCTGGGGCACAACAACCCGGCGGGGGGGGGGGCACCTCAGGGAGACGTTTGAGCAGAAACACGGAACTGCAGAGACAGCAGAGAGCGGGGGGAGGAGAAAACAAGGGGGGGGAGAGGCAGCACCGGGGTTAGAGGCGTGGAGGAGGTGCTGCGGGGGCGGGGTCCCCCAGGACCACCTGGAGCTCGCACTGGGGCAGCGAGAGGAGCCCCGGGGGATGCCCCCGAGCCCGGTGCGGCACCGGGAGGGGGGCAGAGGGGAGGGGGAAGGGGCTGTGGGGAGGGGCCGGGTGTGTGTGTCCCCCCCCGTGTATTTTACCTGCCAATAAAGCCGTTTCCCCTCACCCCGCGTCCGTTATGCCTTGGAAACGGGGATGGGAGGGGGGGTGGCGGAACCCCCGAACCCCCGGGAACCGGTGGGGCCCCCTGGGGCTCACCGGGCCCGACCCCCGCGGGCTGAGAGGCTCCGGGGAGACCCCGCGGCCTCCCCTCCCCCCCCTCCTCCCCCCCCTCCTCCTTCCCCCCCCCTCCCGCTGCGGCTCCGCCACACCCCGGGCACGGCGGCGCCGTGAGGGGGGCCCCGGGGGGGCTCCCGGTGCGGTGCGGCCCGGCCCCGGCTGCCACTGACCTGCCTGAGGCGGCCCCGGGAGCGCGGCCCCAGCCCCGAGGGGGCCCCGGGGGGGCTCTGAGGGCTCCAGGCCCGGCCCCGTTCCCCTCCCGTCGTCCCCGGTAATGGCGGCCGCGGCGGAGCCAATGGCTGAGCGCCTCCGCGGTCACGTGGGGAGCCGCGGGCCAATGGCGGCAGCCTCCGGTCGGCCGCGCCGCGAGCGGCCGCCGCAAAATGGCGCCGCCGGGCGGAGCAGCCAATCGCGTGGCTGGGAGTGCGTCACGTGGCCGGGCGGTGCTCACCATCTTGCCCGCGCGTGGGGTTGTGGGTTGTGGCGTCACTTCCGGGTCGCGGGGCGGGACGTGCCGGGAGGCGGGGTTGAAGCCGGAAGTGCGCGAGCGGAAGTGACGCTTCGCGTGCCTGTTGCCATGGCAACGCGGCCCGGGGCCTGGCGCTCTGGGAATGGCGCTGAAGCCGGGGATAGGGGAAAGGGGGAGTTGCGTAATCGCATTAATTATGTCGAAATAAAGCAATTGTAATTATTAAAGCCACGAATGGAAGAATGGAGGCTCGCTTATTTGCATTAAAATTGATATCGCTGTGTCCTTGCTTACTGCTCTGCAAATTCACCCAAATAAGGGGTCTCGGGGTCTCTCACAGGGGATATTTCCTGACAAAATCGGGGATCCTGCCCCAAAACCCGGCTGAGACCAACCAAGTGTTGGGCATGTTATAAATGAAATCTCAACTCCCTCTGAATAAACATAAAAGAATTTTTATAAAAGGCGCTGGGTGCACAGGGAGTCTGTGCTCTACCACCACGCACACCCAACCGTCAAACTTTCTAAATATTTATAGGACATTATTGTTACAAGAAACCCGAGTACACCTATACATACGGATATCCTATCCCCGCTTCACATTATAATTCTCTTTGTGGTGGTCGCTGTGGGTGAAGGGCTCACGGTTTCCCCATCACCATTAGCAACCTTTTGTTCCAGACTGCAGGAGGCTTCGGCTGTCTCCCCCTTCTTCTGCACATGATCTGCCCACCACAAGGTTCCCCAAAGCAATAAAACGGGATTGCTTTTCCCGCGTTTCGTTCACCCTTGAAACCACACTAATAATATTATTATCATATAACATTAAACAATAAATGTTAATAGTTCTAACCAGCAACCCCCCCAGCAATTTCGATGCCTTAACAGGAGAAAACAAGCAACCCCAGACGGCGTCGCCTCAATCTCCCTTCTTTATTTCCTCTAAACTCTTTACATTCCTGATGACCTCATCGTTAAGAGTCTGATGTTATCACCAACCAGGAGGCTTTCTGACCCCCATTGCCACATTTCCAAATCTCCCCCTTCTTTATTAATATCAACCATTTTTCTGACATGAATTACCACTCCATATATAACAGGCAAGAGCCAACTGGTCAGGAGCTGCCTCAGCAAGAGGCAACCAGCCGTGATGAAGAGGAGTCCCCAGCCTTCATCCGCACAGCCCCCGGCAACCACCAGCAGCAGGCACTGCACGGACAGGAGGACTTCTGGGGCTAATTTTAATACAAAGCGGGGATGGGTTCTGTGTATGTGCAGGCGTATTGGGGAACTTCATGCATATATAACATTTTACTGCACATAACCAGGGCCTGTTGCTGCACTGGGGCACACATGCCTCTAGGAGCTATCCCACATGCACCCAGCACCGAAATAAACCACATTTACATTTATAAGCCTACCTTATAACTCGATTGCTTTGAGTTGTAGAGTTCTTCACAAATCATAGAAGGAAGGAATGTGGTAGTGGGAAACGCTTGCTGTGATAACAACACCTAACAGACGCCTTGTAAAACACAGACAACCAGAATCCTGGGAGCAATGAGGGGGAATTCACAGTGTAAGAAACATTACCACCTCAAAGAGTCAAAAAGTCAAAAGAAATTTGGTTTATAACAGGTTGGCAACTGAAAGCCGTGTTTTGTCTGTGAAGCACCGGATAGGTTGTGAGCCTGGATTACCCAGTCATGGGGAAACAGTCGAGAAAATCCCAGTCAAGAAAAAAAAAAATGTATATAAACTGTGTTTTGGAACTAGAGGCGTGCTCCTGCTTGTGGCATGCCCATCATCACAATCATGAATAAAAATGCTGCTTCACTGAGATCCTGGCCTGAGCCCACGTTATTGGCTACAGTGAGAAACAAAGCGGTGTTTGTGCACCGCAAGGTGGATTGTGGTGTGAATCCTCTCACCTCCTGCTGAAATAAACCACATCCCTACTTTATAGCTCATTTGCTTTGAGTTGTAGAGTCCTTCCACGAATCACCATGTCCAGCAGTGACTGCACAGCACAGCACCGGGGAGGGCGTTAGGCAGATATGGGGAAGGCCCCAAAATAAGGAGGATAGCTCAGAAAAACAGGATGAGCAGTGCAAAATCAGTAATTATGTTTAACTTTTAACCCAGGCTCCCTTTGATCAGGGACAGAATGCTCCTTCTGGGAGAAACCAAGGAAAGTTGCCAATAGCAAGTAGCCTGAGGTTGTGCTTAGGCAACATGTGGCCATTTTGAGAAACAAAGTTGTATTTTTGCAACAGAAGTTGGTTTTTTTTGCAGTGGAATATCCACTAACCTTGCATCATGCAGGCACGACAGCAGCACAGCACTAGTTAAGCAGATAAAGGGAAGGTCCCACTGTCCCAACATTAGGAGAATAGCTAAAAAAAAAAAAAAAAAAAAAAAAAAAAAAAAAAACAGAATGAGCAACATGAAATGAGTAAAAACAAGAACCATGGGCCCTCTCGTCACAAGAGAAGGAAAAAAAAAAAAAAAAAAAAAAAAGGAAAAGGAAAAGGAGAAAATAAAGGCTGGTCAAATAAAATTGTACCTATATGGTATAGAAGTGCATCGAGTAGGCTGTGACCCTGTAGTACTCAACCAGTGAGGAAACAGGGAGAAATCAGGTGTCGGGAAATAGGGGATTTAGGGTTATGGTGAACTTGTACCATGTGCTCCTGATTGCAGGACACCCACCTTTGAATTGCGAATAAAATAGCTTCACGGAAGACCTCGTTTGAGCAAATTATTGAGGTTTTTCCTCACAACAGGATGGCTGGAAGAGGAGGTGGGGATGTGCACAACCCTGTAGCATCTCCTTCCTAAACCTGCTGCATGAAGCAGCGTCACGCAGCACATCCCAGCACCAGGGGCCCGGCACTGCACAGGGCTGGGGGGCGATGCTGCCGTGGAGCCACCAGAGGTGCCAGGAGGAGAGGAAAGGGGGGGAGAAAAAAAAGGGGGGAGAAGAAAGGGGGGAAAAGGGGAGAAAATTGTATGGAAAGGGCTGAGGGTTTGGGATAAGGATGGGGAGATCGCTCAATAATTATCATCACGGTCAAAACAGACTCAGCATAAGGAGATTAATAAATTTTTTCACCTATTACTAACAAGCTAGAGCAGTAAGAAACTAAAAGCAAATTACAAACACCTTCCTCCCAACACCTGCTCCACCACGGGTCCCCCACGGGTCCCCAGACCCCCCGCTCCTGCGGGGGCTCTCCACAGGCCGCAGCCTCCTCCAGGCCACATCCACCTGCTCCACCGGGGGCTCCTCCACCCACGGGGGGGCTGCAGCGTGGAGATCTGCTCCGTGTGGCACCCATGGGTGCAGGGGGACAGCCTGCTCCACCAGGGGCCTCTCCACAACCCGCAGGGGAACTGCAGACCCAGGAGGTGTAGGGGTGTGCAGACCCCCATTTTGGGGAGCCGTCACCCCCTGCGCATCCAGCCCCATCCTGGGGGGCTGGCTCAGAGAGGAACGTCCCCCCAGCCCCCCCAGCCCCTCGCTGGTGCCCTCCTGGCAGTGGGTGGCCACTCCTGAGCTGGCCAGCAGCAGGGGCCAAGGTCCAGGCGGGGAGCAGGGGGCAGCCGAGCCGTGCCCCGCGCAGCGCCATGAGGCTGCGGCTGCTCTGTGCCCTCGCCGTGGCCCTCCTGGCCGTGGCCGGGGCCAACCCACGGGACTCCAAGAAGGGGAAAACGCTCACACGGGACCGGGAGGTTGGTGGGGGGCAGAGGGAGGAGGCCAGAGCTGGGCAGCAGCAGCCAGGAGGGGAGGGAGGCTGCAGGGAAGCGTTGTGGGGAGGGGGAAGACGCGCGGCACGGCACGGTGGCTCTGGCACTGTGGGGGGAGCGATTCCCCAAAATATTGTCCCCCCCGGGGACACCGGTGCTGTCACCGGCACCGTGCTCCGGGCACGGCAGAGCCCTGGAGAGGTCCTGCTGGGGGCTGCGCTGGGCAGGGGTGGCCCCAAGGGTGGGCTGGGGGCAGTGGGATCTGCCCAAGCCCCTCGTCCCGGGGGGCTGCGCCGTGGGGGCAGCGCTGGGGCGTCCCCGGAGCCTTTGCTGTGCCAAAACGCTGCTGCTGCTGCTTGCACAACCAGCAAACATTTCATCAGGGCTGGCGAGGGGCTGAGCGGGGGCAGGAGGAGCACGGCCTTGGGGCCGGCAAATCCTCGTCCCTTTTGCCTTCCTCCTCGTCCTCCTCCACCGTCCCCCCCACATCCCCCAGCTCCATCCCTGCTTTTGGCCCCGTCCCGCTGCGGGGGGAGCCAGGACTCAGCAGCACCGACTGATGCCTTCCCCCCACAGGCGGGGACGCGCGGCAGGGGCCAGCGCCGGCCGTGCTCGGGGTGCTTCTCTGTGCTGAGCGAGGTGAGCGGGGACTGGGGGGCTGGGGGGACGGGATGGGGATGGGATGGGATGGGGATGGGATGGGGATGGGGATGGGGATGGGGATGGGATGGGGATGGGGATGGGGATGGGATGGGGATGGGATGGGGATGGGGATGGGGATGGGGATGGGATGGGGATGGGGATGGGGATGGGGATGGGGATGGGGATGGGGATGGGGATGGGGATGGGGATGGGGATGGGGATGGGATGGGGATGGGGATGGGGATGGGGATGGGGATGGGGATGGGGATGGGGCACTCAGGACACGCACCCCTCGCACCACTCCGTACCCCCCCACCTGCAGGAATCCACTTCCATGTCCTGGAGCACCGGGGATGTGGATGAAGACCCCGCAGGCCGGCGGGTGAGTGCAGGGCGGCGCTGCCCACCCGCAGACCCCCCCCTCACAGCTCCAGCAGGGCCGGGGACCACAGCCCCCCTTCCCCATCACCCCGTGCCTGGCTCTGACATCCCACTTGTTCCCACAGGGCGGCCAGGAGCGCACCAGGAGGGAAAGCGAGAGACCTGCCCAGGTCCTGCACCTCAGCCAGGTACCAGCACCGTGGGACGGGCACCAGGGGTGGTCACGGAGACCCCCGAGGTGACCCCGCTGTGTCCTGCAGGAGGCACCGGGCGGCCCCGTAGCACGAGTGACCCTGCGCAAACCAAAGCGAGGACGGAGCCGGGCGTCCCGCCGCCCCCCGACAGCACCGCGGGACCCCGCCGCCCCCCACCAGCCCTGAGGAGACCTGGGGGGGGGCCCTGTTGTGCCCTCCGCTCAGTGGGGTCGCCCCACACGCTGCTGTCCCTGCACCCCGAAGCGCTCTGCAGGGGTGTCCCCACGCGCTGTGCGGAGCCACCGAATAAAGGCACCGAGACAGCCTGAGTGGGTGCTTCTGGGGGTCCCACACCCACACCCCCAGCGCAGCCGGGTGGTCCCCAGCGCCCCCCACACCCCCACGCCCCCCACACCCCCCACGCCCCCCATCCTTCCCCTTCCCACCACCGCTCTTCCCCAGCCCCCCCACCACATTCCCAGTGCCCCACTGCCCCCCGAGTGCCCCACAGCACCTGGAGCACCCGCACTGCACGGGGCCACCTGCACCCACATATCCCCCCCTCCCAAACACCCATTGGGGGGGTCCCCATAGCGGGGGGAGCTGCGTGGATCGGCGCCCCCACCCCAACCCCAACCCCGGGGTGGCCCCGGTGGAATGCACGGAGCGGCCACCGGAGCCGGTGCCGGTGCCTGGGGGCCGGCCCGGGACGGGAGGGGCCGGGAGGGGCTCTGGGGGGGGTCGGAGCACGGCGGGACCCGGTGCCGGCACCGGGGCTCCGCGTTCCCGCCACGAGTTCCCGCCACGGCGAGGCCACGCCCCCTCAGAGCTAAGCCACGCCCCCTCCATGGCTAAACCACGCCCCCAGCGCACCAAGCCACGCCCCTAACAACAAGCCCCGCCCTTGGTAACAAGCCCCGCCCCCTAGCAACAAGCCCCGCCCCTCCCGCAGCGCCCCCTGCAGGCCCGGTGGCGGCGGCGGCGGGCGCAGGCCGCGCGGTGCCGGTGGCGGCGGCCATGTCCCGCCGGGGCCCCGCTGAGGTGAGGGCCGGGACCGGCACCGGCACCGGGAGCGGCACCGGGAGCTGCGGGGAACAGCCGGGGGGTGCGGGGCTGAGAGGAACCGGGGGGGCTGCGGGGGTCCCGGGGGGGCGGTGGGGGCCTCCTGGGGGGCTGGGACCGGGGGGGAGGGCCCCGGGGGGGGTGGGCCCGGGGGTACCGGGCCCGGGGCTGTGGGGACCGGGGGTGCCAGGACCGGGGGTGTGGGGACCGAGGGGATCCCCCCCGGAGCACCCAGGGTCCCAGAGCCCCCCCCCCGGTCGCCCCTCACCCCCTGTCCCCCCCTCCAGGCCTCGCCGTGGGGCCCGGGCACCGGCCGGCTGAGGCGCTTGCAGGCGGCGGGGCCGGAGCAGGCGCAGGCCCAGCAGCTGCAGGAGCTGCGGAGCAGGACGGAGAAGGCGGAGCGGAGGCTGCTGGCCTGCGAGAACCTGGTGGGCGAGCTGGGCAGCAACCTGGCGGCGCTGGGCAGCCTGCTGCAGGACTACGGGCAGCTGCAGCAGCGCCTGGACAACGTGGAGAACCTGCTGAGGAACAGGAACTTCTGGATCCTGCGCCTGCCCCCCGGCAGGAAGGGGGAGATCCCCAAGGTAACGGTGCCCGGGAGACCCTAACCCAGGTGGCAAAGCCCCAGCTCCGTCGTGGGCTCCTCAGAGCCCTGGCGTTGGGCTGGTTCAAGTCCTGAGCCCCAGAAACACACCAGGCAGCCCCGCAGAGCTCCTCAGGGAGCGGTGTCACCGTGCTGCCGTTGTGGTGGCCTCCCCGTGCTCCCTGGTGCCATTCCCAACCCCGAGCCCTGGAGGGGCAGCAGCCTGCAGGAGCATTTCAGTGAGTGCCCCTTCAGCAGCTGTGGACGGGTGTGGGAAGTGCCACAGCCTGCTCAGCAACGGGCTGGCATCGCTCAGCGCCTGTGAGCCCAGGGCTTGCAAGCCCCGATGTGTCCGTGCACCCTGTGCTCTGTCCGGGCACATTCTCTGCCTGGAGGTCCCTGTGCAGTTCCCTTTGGTTGTGAAAAACATCACCGAGTGTGCAGTGTTTGTGATTCCAGGTGCCGCTCACGTTCGATGACATTTCCGTGTACTTCAACGAGCAGGAATGGGAGACGCTGGACAGCTGGCAGAAGGATCTCTACAAGGCTGTGATGAGGGGGAACTACGAGACTCTGATCTCCCTGGGTAAGGCACGGGGTCCGTTCCTGCGGGTGAATTTCTCTTCCAGGCAGGCTGGGCGGCATCCCTGCAGTCCCACCGGTGGTGTGGTGTGGTGGGGCTGGACACCCGTAGCTCGCAGAACCTCTCCTGGGCAGCCAGACCCAGTCCTTTTCTTTCCTTCCTGCTTGTAAGAGCTGTCTGTAGGAAATACCAGTAACAGAAATAACACAAACGATGTCTCTTATACCCTATATCCAGATGAGATGCTATTCATAAGGACTGTACAAGGGGATCCGAGGGCCAGGGAACCATCACGACCTTCCAGCACGGTTCAGGTGTTACCTGGGTGAAGTTTGATAATCGCATCTTGAACCAATTCTTGTCTTCTGGCTATTTAGCCGTGATTTGAAGTGACAGGGGCAAAGAACCGATTTAATCTCGTTCAGTTCTGAGCACATCTGACACGTTGTTGGCTGATTTGGGCGATAAGATTGCCCATCAAAAACTGTTCTGTGGGCGTGACTGGTAACGTGCTGGTTGGTGCAGTCCCTGAAGCTGCAGCTTCACTTTTCTAGATAATTCTCTGTGGAAGGCACAAACCTGGTCCTCACGTGGTCCGTCTGATGTGGGCATTTTTACGTAGCAGGAATCCTTCTGTCCCTACTCCAGAACTAAAGCAATCTGATAACAGCAGCTCAGAAGATTTACTCTTCAAATCACCGCTAACGTGGAGATGGGAGGGAAAGGTTAAAGACAAAGCCTCTCACATCCTTTGAGATTTTATTTCTCTTTCTATTATTTAAATCTTCTCTGTGCTTGAGCCCCGGCCGTGCTTATGGGTGAATCCCAACACGGGGCTAAGAAATCGACACCTCCATCTTCCCTTGTTTCAGCGTGGGTAGTGTTTGAAGTGTTTTAAGAGTTTAACAGAGCAATGGTGTAGCCAGTTCCTAACAAAACGTCCTCTGCTGCCCTGTCCCTGAGCAGACTATGCC
Source organism: Anas acuta (assembly GCF_963932015.1). Lineage (NCBI taxonomy): Eukaryota > Metazoa > Chordata > Aves > Anseriformes > Anatidae > Anas > Anas acuta. The sequence goes on from NC_088980.1 coordinate 911,012, forward strand.
GTGGCCAAGCCTGACATCCTGTCCCGGATCGAGAGGGATGAAGAGCTCTGCAGCAGAGGCTGTCGCGAGGCCCCGCAGACGGACATCCTGGATGGGCAGGAGCCCCCGCAGACATGCGTTGGAGATGGGCAGGAGCCCCCACAAATGCATCTCAGAGACGGGCAGGAGTCCCTGGAGATGGAGACGTGCATCCAAGACAGCCAGGAGCCCCCAGAGACGTGCATCCAGGACGTTCAGGAGCCCCCAGAGACATGTAGCAGAGAGAGTCAGGATCGCCCGCAGCCGTGCATCCAGGACAGCCAGGAGCCCCCCCAGACATGTGTCAGAGACATTCAGGAGCCCCCACAGACGTGTAACATAGAGAGTCAGGAGCCCCCCCAGCTGTGCACACAGGAGAGCCAGGAGCCCCCGCAGACATCCATCACAGATGTCCAGGAACCCCCGCAGGCACCAGCAGATGTGGAGCAGGTGGAAGAGGACTTGGGAGACGACGTAGAAGTGGAAGACGCGGAAGATGACATGGGTAAGTTAAACGGGTGCCAGCAGGACGAGGCCGTTCCTGGCCCTTGCTTTCTCCCGTCGCTGTCTGTGTTAGAAAGGAGCTGCGCTGAGGTTCTGCTGGCTGCATTGGCTGACTGTCCATGGAATGCCTTGAGTCTTCTCTCCAAGAGGAACATTTATGCTTGGCCACACGAGTCATGGGGAGACAACAAACAAAACCTGCCAGAAGGGGCTGGGATGGAGCCGGGAGCGGTGGGACAGACCCCTTGGGATCTCTTCCAGCTCCTGAGTATGAAGGCCAGGCAAAAAAAAACAGGAGACACTGGAAAGGTGCAGGCAGGCCCAGAGAGAGCCAAAGGGAGAGCTGTGTTTGAGAGCTCTGTCCTGCTGGAATTGGGAGCTGGGGGGGCTACAGGAGCTTTGTGAGGGGCTGGGTGAGCACTGGCAGGGGTCGGGGGCTGGCTCTGTCCTTTGAGGAGGGTTACCCAGAAACAGTGCAGGCCCCAGGTGTGTCTTTGGGGGTTGTTTTGTTAAGTGCTCCTGGGAAGAAAGGAAAAAGGTGTTACACGGACACAGCCTCTCCCTCTCCTTTGAGATTTTAAGTCACCTTCTGTTAGGTTTTCGCTGTGCTTGAGTTAGAGCATGGGTAACGTGTCCGTGTCCGTCCTTACCCCCTGCCAGCCCTGGGGCGAAGGGAGAAGGGTCACTGAAGGGTCTGAGAGGTCAGCAGAGGAATTCTGTAGCCAGTTCCTACCAAAATGTGCTGTCCTCTGCTGCCCTGTCCCTGAGCAGACTGCACTGCGTCCGAGCCTGACGTCCTGTCCCGGATCGAGAGGGATGAAGAGCTCTGCACCAGAGGCTGCCAGGAGAGCCCACAGCCCTGCATCCGAGCTGGGCAGGAGCCCCCACACACACCAGAAGAGACGGGCGGGAAGGAAGAGGCTTTGGGAGAACAGAAAGTCCCCTCAGAAGCTGGCACAGGTGAGTTACCCGAGAGACACCGAGCTTGGAGGAGCATCACCAGGGGAAGCAAAAGTCCTGGGGTGCGCTGTCAGAGTGCTGCAAGGGCAAATGGAAGAGGTTCGAGGGCCTGAACGTAAGGCGCAGTGGGAATGCCACCCATGGTGTTGATGGGGGAGAGTTTGGGATGGATGAGGCTGCTCTGCGGAGGTTCCTTGTGGCTCCTTGGGGTCTCTTCCCGGCCCTCTCTCTGCTTTTGGTCCCTGTGTGCTTCTTGAGCTGGCCCTGGCTCCTCTGCACAGTCCCAACGTGTCTCCGGTTAGCATCTGAACGCGTCTGCAGTTAGCCAGCAGATGTGAGCTGTCCGCTGGTGCTGAAAGTTGCTTTTCTCTTCCCTGCCAGCAGGGCTGCCCATCCTGGTGATGAATGTCACGTCCCTGAGTGCGCGGGGAGAGGGGCTGAGCAGGGACGTGAAGCAGGAGACAGAGGAGGAAGAGGACCCGGCCGAGCACGGCTCCGGTGAGTTACCCCGTGCGTGGCAGACACAGTGCTCTGCGGGCAAGAAGCAGCTTCCAGCTCACTCACAGGCTTGAAATAGGAAAGTTTAGAACATTCCAGATCCTTTTGTCACCCAGCAAGGGAGGGATCTGGTGCCGGGTGGGGTGTGCAGCCCTGTTATCTGCAGAGAGAATGAGCCCAGACGGGGATCCTCCTAGCAGCAGTCGGGGGAAGCGCGCTGGGTCGCCTGCAGCATTTGGCATTTGGCAACAGTTCCCAGCTTGCCAAAAGCCAAGAGCCTGAGGTACTGCTAAGGATTTTTTTTTTTTTCCTGCTACATCTTGTGGCCATCGTTTGGTGGTTTTAGAGGCAGAGCCCTTTGCCCTGTGGCACTGCAGCAGATCTGCCCCCGAGGGCTCGCTGAGCTGCTGAGTTGCTCAGGCCAGGACCCTGCAGTGGCACCGGCGCCTCCCCACTCTGCGTTCTCAGATTTTTCGGGAGCTCCTTGCTTGCAGAAAGCCTGCTGGGTGCTTTGGGACTGAAACCACGGCACGGAATCGTCCCCGCAGTGCGAGTGGTGAACGCCTGTGTTGTTTCATTTCAGAGGAAGGCTCTTTGGCAGAGGAGAAGGCCTGTGAAGGGACCTCTCCCCCTGACAGCCTGGAGGTGAAGGAGGTGGGGCCCAACGCCTTGCCAAAAGTTTCTGCACCTTCTCCTGACCCGGCGATCCAGAACTGCCCGGGAGAGCAGGCCAAGCCCAGGAGCAAGAAGAAACCCAGCAAGTGCTCGAGCAGCAGCCTGCTGATGGGCGACTGCCGGCGCGGCTACGTGCGCGAGTGGTCGCACCCCTGCACCGAGTGCGGGAAGCGTTTCCGCCTGAAGATCAACCTCATCATCCACCAGCGGAGCCACGCCAAAGAAGGGCCCTACGAGTGCACGGTGTGCGAGATCAGCTTCACAGACAAAAACCGCCTGGTCCTGCACCAGGCCATCCACACCCAAGACAGGGCTTTTGCAGCCAAGGTTTGGGGGAACACGCACCCGGAACTGAGGATAGGGCCGAGGAAGAAGCTGTGCAGGGCTCCCGGCAGCTCTGCCCACAGCCTGGGTAACAGGACGCACGCGGGGGGAGGCTGGCTGGGCCCGACCAAGGAGGAGCAGGACACGGGCAGCCTGTCGGGGTGTTTCTCCCCGCAGACGACGCTTCGCAATTACGCCAGACGCCCCCTGAAATGCGATCTTTGCGGTAAGTTTCTGTCTTGCTCCTCGAACCTCCAGCGGCACCTGCAGACCCACTCGGAGAAGAGGCCGTTCCGCTGCCCCACCTGCAAGAAGGGCTTCACCCGCCACACTCACCTGGTGCGCCACGAGCAGATTCACGAGCGGCAGAAGGCCCTGGAGGGCCGGCAGCACAAAGCAGCCTAGGGCTCGACCGCGGCCAGGAGGCCGCAGCCCAAAGCAGCCCCGGGGGTGCCTGGCGAGGCGCCGTCCTCGCTGCTGCCAAAGCTGCTCCGCTGAAAACCTCCTGGTGGCTGCTGTGGAGCTCAGGCTTGCAGTTACCAGACTGATAAAACAGCCCGGGTTGGGAGAGGCCCACAAAGATCCTCGAGGCCAACTCGAGAACTGCTGCTGTGACGGTGGAGAGTAGGAAGTAGGGAAGCAGCTTGGGGGCAAGTGGCAACAGGAGGGAGCCAAACCACTCGAGTCCCTGGGCAGGAGCTGTGAGCGTTCAGATTCCGTCCGTGGTGGGGCACCAGGGTTGTGAACCATCATCCATCAGCTGGATTTCGGGAGCTTTCCCGAGTGGCAGAATAAATCAAAGCTTGGACACCGTTACGTGGAACAAATTCCAGAAGCCTCAGCGGTTAAAAATTTGCTTTGCTATTCCTCAAACTCGTGCCTGCTGGGTGATGCATGGGACTGCCCAAAGTGACCCATCAGACAGCTCACCCCGTGTGTGTGGTGCTGAAGCTGAGAGCTTCATTTTGGAAACACAATTACACAGTGAAGAGGACAGAGGGAAGCAGACTGACAGACCAGAGCGGGTTCCAGAGATTTTCACTTCCCTGATGCTTCTTGACCAAGGCACCAGGCAGAGAGAGCGGCGTCTCGGATCATCCTTGTCGGGTGCCCCGTCCTGCTGGGGACATCTGCCACGCAGGGACCTCCTCGGGAACAGCTCTGGGAGATAAGGAGAGTGAAACAAACCCTACCTTCTGTCTGTGTGATGCTGCTGCTGGTCCTGAGGTCCCGGCACCGTTCCACCAACAAGGCCAGCCTCCAAAACCCTGCGTGAGAGGGTTTGTGCCCCAAAACCAGCCTGCGCCCACGGTCACTTTTACAAATACTCGCTGGGTAGGATTCCTGCTGCACCACAGCCTGTGCGAGGACCCTTCCTCGGGGCTCGGACGCGTTGTTCTGACACCACCCCAGCTGCTCTGTGCGGGACCATCCCCTCTGCTCAGCCCCACTGCGCCGTGCTCGCTCCCTCTGTCACTAATCACATGGAAGCCTACCTCAACGCGCCGTGAAGAGGCACCCCGGTGGGTGATGCCAGCCGAGGCTCTGGTGGCCCCAAGCATCACTGGAAGCTCGTGGCCCCGTCCCAGCCCCGCGTGCAGCGGGCACGCCGCTGGGAAGCACGAGGCACGCGTACGGAGTGAAGGAATCGGTCCAGGCCAAGCGGAGGGGCTGATAGGACTCCCGAGCTGTTTTATTATTTTTTTTTTGCTTTGTGTCCATTGAATTATTTGATGTTCTAGTTTGAAATCACTACGTCCCTGCCCCTCTCCGGGCAGGGAGTGTTGGGAACCAGTTTCCTTAGGAGATTTTTAATTCCTGGCTGCCTGCAGGGTCCGAGGGGCTGCGAAGCCCTGCGGGATGCAGGTGGTTGGTGCCGGGAGGGCCGGGAGGTGACGGGGCCGGCATCCAGCCGCTTACCCCTGCCCAGTTTGCCATCCCAGTGCGCCCAATTGATCCCAGTTGATCCCAGTACCACAGGGTACGAGTCAAGCCAGCGCAGCGGGCAGCCGGGAGGTGGCTTCGAGCTGTGACTGGGACCAACTTTTTTCTGTAGGAACGCTCCCATCCCTTTCTCAGGCCGTGGAATCCATAAAGTATTTGTCTGTAGGGCCCAGTGGTGGTGGTTTTATACGCAGCGCCACGCAACGAAGGTGGGCACGGGGTGAGAGGGGCTGCGCCAGGCTGGGGCCACCGGCCCTGGGGGGAGCCTGGGTGGCACCAGGGGAGCTGTGGGGTGCCGAGGGGACAGGGACGGCGTCGCCATGGTGTCATGGCCGCCCTTGGGTGTCATGGCCGCCCTTGGGTGTCATGGCTGCCCTTGGGTGTCATGGCCGCCCTTGGGTGTCATGGCTGCCTTTGGGTGTCATGGCCGCCCCGCCCCGCCCCTCGTGGCGGCCATCTTGTGTGTGGGCAGAGCCCCAAAGTGGGCGGGGCCATTGGGAGGGGGTGGGGCCATTGGGGGTGGGGCTTGTGGCAGAGGCCACGCCCACTTTATCACCATGGCCACCTCCTGGCCTGGGCGATGTCCCCAGGGTGTCATTGTCACCTTTTGTATCCCCAGGGTGTCTCCAAGGTGTCCCCAGGAAGCCATGGCCCCTTCCTTCATACCTGGGGTGCTCCCAGGGTGTCACTGTCATCTTCTTTGTCCCCAGGGTGTCCCCAGGGTGTCAACGTCCCCTTCTTCATCCCCGAAGTGTCCCTAGGGTGTCCCCAGGAAACCATGGCCCCCTCCTTTATCCCTGAGGTGTCCCCAAGGTCTCAGTGTCCCCTCCTTCCTACCTGGGGTGTCCCCAAGGTGTCAGCATCCCCTTCTTCATCCCCAAGGTGTCCCTAGGGTGTCCCCAGCATGCCATGGCCCTCTCTTTCATCCTTGGGGTGTCCCCAGGGTGTCACTGTCACCTCCTTTATCCCCAGGCTGTCTCCAAGGGGTCCCCAGGGTGTCCGTGTCCCCTTCTTCATCCCCGGGGTGTCCCCAGGGTGTTAGTGTCACTTTCTTTACCCCCAGCTTGTCCGTGGGGTGTCCCCAGGATGCCATGGCCCCCTCCTTCATACCTGAGATGTCCCCAAGGTGTCCGTGTCCCCTCCTCCATCCCCAGGGTGTCAGTGTCCCCTTCTTCACCCCAAGGTGTTCCCAGGAAACCATGGCCCCCTCCTTCATCCCCAAGGCATCCCCAGGCTGTCTCCAAGCTGTCCCCGGGGTGTCAGTGTCCCCTCCTTCCTCCCAGCAGAGCTGCTCCAGCCTCCGAGCATCCCCATGGCCTCCTCTGGACTCCAGCAGCTCCATGTCCCGGTGCTGGGGGCCCCACAGCAAAGGCAGTGCCTGAGGGGGGGTCTCACAAGAGCGGGTCACAGGGGGACAATCCCCTCCCTCGCCCTGCTGGTTTCTGGCCCACAGGCGCACATGGTGCTGGGACAGGACCGAAATCACAAAACCTGGGCCAGGGGAGGAGGAGGAGGAGGGCAGATAAGGCTTTGTGGTGCAAATTCCCTCCCAGAGCCACAATTCCTGGCTGAATGGGGCTGGGAGTGGGGGCTCTGCATGGCCGCGGGGCAGCTCCTGCATTTCCCTGGCGCAATTCCTGCATTTCCCTGGGGCTGGGCGAGGGCACCCGTGCAGGGTGGGCACACCAATGTCACAATTCCCGTGGCCTCACCCCCACAACTCCCTCGGTGGGGGCTGTTGGAGGCGGCACGGCACCAGCCGACACACGAAGCCTGGCATCAGACCACATCATCTTTTATCCACAGCTCTCCCCAGCCCTGCGGTGACCCCGGCTGTCCCAGCAGCCTGTCCCCGGGCCACCCAACTCCCCCAAAACCGGGCAGGATTTCAGGAACCCTGAGTTCGAGCGCTCCGCTCCCCGTCCCACGGTGCCGGACACGCAGCAGCCACTTCTCAGCCGAGCCACTTGCTGCCGGACCTCCTCTGCTTGCTCTCGCCCCTGCAGCGTGTCAGCCGGCCCCGTCCTCGTCCCCGGGGACGTGGTGGGGGGCTGCGGGGAGCCCCACGGTGCTGCCCCCACGGGCTGCTGCACCTCTCCGCCTGCAGAAACGCTGCCCCTTCCCAACCACAACCCTCATTTTACGGATTGTCCTGCGTCGACACCTTGCAGGGCACAGCCCCCGGCTCCTGGCCGCGGCCGGGCACGCCGGCAGCAGGAGGGCTGGCGGCGGCGTGGACCTTCTGGTGGTGGTTCAGGGACTGCCGGTGGCGAAAGCTCTTGCTGCAGCCGCTGCACTGGAAGGGCCGCTGCTGCGTGTGCCGGCGCTGGTGCTCCTCCAGCGACGCTTGCAGGGGGAAGCTCTCGGCGCACTCGATGCAGCGGTACAGCCGCTCCCCGGCCCCGCCGCCCCGCGCCGGCCGGCCCGCCCAGCCCGCCCGCAGCTGCACCCCGTGGATGCGCTGGTGCTTCTGCAGGTGGTGCTTCTGGATGAAGCCCTTGCCGCAAGCCGGGCAGCAGTAGGGCCGCTCGCCGGTGTGGATGCGGTAGTGCTTGTTGAGGTTGGACTTCTCGTTGAAGCTCTTGCCGCAAGCCGGGCACTGGAAGGGGCGCTCGCCCGTGTGCAGGCGCTGGTGCCGCAGCAGCGCGGCGTGGTGCGCCAGGCTCTTCCCGCAGGCGGTGCAGATGAAGGAGCCGTTGCTCTTCCTCGCCTGGCTCTGCTGCCGCGCCAGGAGGCTGCGCTTCAGCCTCACGCTCTTCCAGCCCAAGGGCAGGCCGTGGGGCTCGTCCCCGGCGCCGCACGGGCCGTGCTCCTCGGCGCCGGGCTGTGCCGAGGCAGCCTCCGCGGCACTGTCCTCTCCCAGCGGCAGCCCCTGGGGCAGGGTGAAGGGCTGCTCGGTCCCCGCGCCGTGCCCGTGTTCCGCCGGGAAAGGCAAAGCCCCCGGGGCAGGGCGAGCTTCCAGCGGGACGACCACGGGCTTGAATTCAGGCTGGGCGGCTCCGTGCTTGCAGAGCTCCCCCAAGCCCTCTCCAGCTCCCTTCTGTTCGTCCAAGCTGCTGTGGCTCTCCCAGGGCACCGGCAGCTCCTGGCTCAGGGGAACCTCCTCTTCCAGCCTCATCGAGGGAGCCTGCGGCAGGGCCAGGCTTTCCGATCCTTCCTCCTGTGGCTGCTGCTCTTCTGTCTTGATCACGATCTTCTCACCTGCTGGGAGACAGCAATTATTCACCTCCAGCCAAGGAAAGCTCTCCCGTGCCTCTGGCCCCAGCGCAGGAGCAGGAGCTGAGCTTCCCCTGCAGCACATTGGTGAGACCAAGCAGCAAACGTGCCGCTAGAGAGGGAGCAGGAGGGTTTTACCACGAGCAAAGAGGAGAAGAACAAGAGGTGGAAGGATGCTGGCGTCTGCTGGGGGTTATCTGGTCACCTTGGGGGGCACTCAAGGGCCTGACAATGCAATAGTCGTAAAGGAGCCAGAAGAGAGGAAAACACGAGGGCTTTTGTAATTGTTCCACAAAAAGTCGGGGCTGCTGAGTCCTCTGTCCTGGAAGGAACTTTGTCGGGAATTTACAGCAGGGTTTACCTGGGTAAATGCGGGGCAAAGGACCAAAGCTCCCTTCCAGGAGCAGGACCGAGCTTGTCTGCAGGCAAGCAGGCGCAGAGCCACGCTCACGCTAAGCCCTGCCCGGGCTTTTTCCACTCTCTCAGCATTTGGCTTGGACATTTGGCGTGGCTCCTTTCGGATTTCTTTCCCCCCTGCGGCACTGCTTTTCCTCCTCAGCCCTCAATTTCCATCCCCTGGCCCAGCCGAGCTGCGTGCAGCCCTTCCCCACCCCCAGGCCCTCTCCGTGGTGGTGTTCACGCCATCGTGGCTGCCCGAACTCACCGCCACCGACGTGCCCTGACACCGCTCCCTTCTCCAGCAGCCCGTGGGTCCTGGTCCCCAAATCCTCCCCGTCCTCGGCCGGCAACAGCAGAGAGGGTTTGGAGCTGGCGTCGCCGGGCCCTAGGGGAGGAAGTGGCCGTGCCAACGGTTGATGCCGGGCGCTGGCACCACAGCCCCTGGGCAAAAGCTGCTCCGGCACAGCCAGGTGTGGTGGAGGGAAGGTGACAAAGTGTCCGAGACGTGCGCAGGGACTGATCCTTACCAAGAGAGACCACGGCCTCGTAGCTCCCCTTCACCGCCATCCTGTACAGCTCCTGCTGCCGGCTGTCCAAGCCACCCCACTCCTGCTCCGGCAAACAGGCGGCGTCATCCTCACCCGCCGTGGGGACCTGGAACGGCAGGAGGCACCCCCTTAGCACCCCCTTAGCACCTCCCTGCCCCCACAAAGTGCCCTGATCCCTCCCTCCGTGTGCTCTGGGCTGGCACAGTGAGGGTGCGGAGCTCCTGCGTGTCCCAGCCTGAGCTCAGGGAACAATCCCAAAGCAGCAGAACGATGCCTCCCTGCTCAGACAACTCGCCCCTAGCAGCCAGGAGGTTTGCATGGGGCTTGTCCCCATCACCTGGGGCACATCCCCCATTCCCTGGGGCTTGTCCTCATTACCTGGGGCTTGTCCCCCATTCCCCAAGGGCTTGTCCCTTTTACCTGGGGCACATCCCCCATTCCCCAGGGCTCATCCCCATTCTGTGGGGCTTGTCCCCATTACCTGGGGCATGTCCCCCATTCCCTGCTGTTTGTCCCCAATACCTGGGGCTTGTCACCCATTCCCCAGGGCTCATCCCTGTAACCTAGGGCACATCTCCCATTACCTGGGGCACATCCCCCGTTCCCCGGGGCTCATCCCTGTTACCTGGGGCTTGTCCCCCATTCCCTGCTGTTTGTCCCCAATACCTGGGGCTTGTCCCCCATTCCCCAGGGCTTGTCCCCATTACCTGGGGCACATCCCCCATTCCCCAGGGCTCATCCCTGTTACCTTGGGCACATCCCCCATTCCTTGGTGTTTGTCCCCAATACCTAGGGCTTGTCCCCCATTCCCCAGTGCTTGTCCCCATTACCTGGGGCATGTCCCCTGTTACCTGGGGCACGTCCCTCGTTCCCCAGGGGCTTGTCCCCATTAACTGGGGCACATCCTCCATTCCCCGGGGCTCATCCCCATTACCTGGGGCTTGTCCCCATTACCTGGGGCACGTCCCCCATTCCCCGGGGGCTTGTCCCCCGTTACCTGGGGCACGTCCCCGCCGGGCCCCATGCCGGGCCGGGGTGCCCAGCATCCGCGGTGCCTCAGCTGGCGCTCGACGTGCTCGAGGCGCCTCGTGCTCTCCTGCAGGAGGGCGGCCAGGGCGGCCCACTTGCGCTCCAGCTGCCCCCCGAAATCCAGCACCGCCTTCTCCAGCTCCGACAGCTTCTTCTCCGCCGTCTCCGCTCGCCCTTCCAGGCTCAGCAGCCGCAGGGCCTGCGTCTCCACCTTCCTCTCCACCGCCTGCACCGCCGCCACCACCGTCCACAGCGAGATTTCGGCCACCCCCGGCTGCTTCTCGCCCTCGACGGCCACCGGCACCGCCACCGGCACCGCGACGTGGCCGGGGGGCTGCGGCGGGACCGGCTGCCAGGGCTCGGGCCCCCACTCGGGCTCCTGTTAGCGGGGAGAGAAAGGAGTGAGGGTCCAAGGGGGGGGTGCTCCGAGGGTGGGCAGCACCCTAGGGACCCCCCCGTCCCCCTGTCCCCCTCCTCGCAGCACCCGCACCCCCCAGGCCTCCCACCCCCACCCCGGGGTGCGGCGAGCACCGGGCTGCGGCCAGGGCCGGTCCCCGCCGCCCAGGGGAGGAAGGGACAGGGGGAAATGGGGAGGTTTGGGGGGGTTTAGGGGGGGTTGGAGCCGCCTCCGCCCGGTGCCCGGTGCCCCCCGTACCTGAGCCGGGCCCCACCGGGCCATGGCCGCCCCTCGCCGCCGCCGCCTCCGCACCACGGCGCCGCCTGGCGGCCCGCCCGCAGCACGGCCCCGGGCCTGGTTCTCCTCACAGACCCCCCCCTCAAGGCCCGGGACCCCCGGCCCCTCCTTCCCACAGCCCCCCCCCAAAGTGCTTCGGGGCTGAAAAGTCCCGGCCCCCTGGTCCCCCCAGCCCAGTTCCCCCAGTTTCAGTCAGCCCCGTTCCCAGTTCCCCCCCCCAAGTTCCCAGACCCCACACGCACACAGCCCAAGGACCCCCCCCAGCCCCAAACCACCCCGGTCCCAGAACTCCCCACACGTTCTTGGAGCCCTTCCACACATTTTAAGGTCCCCCCCGGTCCCAAACCCTCCGTGTCCCCAGCACCCCAAGTCCCCGATCCCTCCTCATACCCCCCGGTACCCCATCCCTCCCCGACCCCCCAAATTCTGATCCCTCCCTCACAACCCATCCCTGATCCCTCCCCATATCCCCCAGCCCCTAATCCCTCATACCTCCCAGCCCCTAATCCTTCCCCATACCCCCTCGAGACCCTGATCCCTCCCCAACACCCAATCCCTTATCCCTCCCTGATCCCCCAACCCCGATCCCTCTCCATATCCCCCAGCCCCTAATCCCTCATACCCCCAACCCCTGATCCCTCCCCGACCCCCCAACCCCTGATCCCACCCCGACACCCCATCCCTGATCCCTCCCCATATCCCCCAGCCCGATTCCTCCCCGTATCCCCCAACCCCAACCCTTCCCCATACCCTCAGCCCCTAATCCCTCATACCTCCCACCCCCTAATCCCTCCCCATAACCCCCCCCCAGACCCCGATCCCTCACCGTACCCCCCATACCCCGATCCCCCCCCAGATTTGAGGCCGAGCACAGCCCAGCCGTGGCCGTCCCGTCGCCCCCCAGCACACACCACGGGGCCGAGTGGCTCCTGCTCTTTATTCCAGCCCCACCGCTGCCCCACGCCGTGGGGGGTGAGGAACCGTGGGGCCACGGCCCGCAGGATGAAGGCACACAGGGAAAGTCACGGCGGCGACCCCGCTGGCACTGCGGGAGCCCCCTCTGCACATTTCATCCGCCAGAACCCGACCTGGCCGCTCCCGACGCTTTCACACTTTTACCCCCCAAAATTATTTCCCCATCAGCATCCTTATCCAGCTCTTCAGCTCCAAAATCACAGAACTGTAGGGATCGGAAGGGACCTCGGAAGATCATCGGGTCCAATGTCCTCTTACTCCCCTCGGTGACTTCCAGAAATGGGGGAAAGACCCCGCACCAGTGCTTGCAGCCCCCGCCGGCTGCCCACCCGTGCTGGGACCTGACCCCAGCCTGGCAGGGCAGCACCACGGGGATGCGGCGGTCCCACGGGGGCTGATAGCAGCACGACAGAGCCACGTTCAGCTGTCACAGCAAACATTTCCACGTTTGCCATCTACCCACACCTCCAGCCAGAGGAGTCCTTCACCTAAACCAGGTCCTCGCCCCCCGGCAGAGGCTCCTCGGGCACAAAGAGCCGCCGGGCACAGGCGTGCTGGGCAGGGCGAGCTGCAGCCAGGCTGCCCAGGGCTCGTGGCCAAGGAGAGGGGGGAGAGAGGGGACAGCAGCAGCCCTCCACCCTTGGAAACGACCCCCGTGCTCATAACCCGAGCTGGAAGGGACCCACGAGGCTCATCGAGTCCAGCTCCGACCCTTCTCTCCCGCTACGTCTCCTACTTCCCACCCCCGTGCCTAAATAGGTGCCACGGGCAGAGGCAGCTTGTTCCTGCACTCGTAGGGGCTCTCCCTCCTGGGGTGGGTTTTTTGGTGCCCGGCCAGGTGCTCGTGCTGCTTGAAGGCTTTCTGGCACTCCCCGCACCAGTAGGGCCGCTCGGCCTGGGGGAACAGCTCGGAGGCCCAGACAAAGCTCCTGTTGCAGCAGGCGCAGAGGGTGAAGTGGTGCAGGTCAGCGTGCATCCCCTGGTGCAGCATCAGGAAGTTCTGGCTGGAGAAGTTCTCCATGCACTCGCTGCACGTGTACATGATTTTTTGGGGCGACAGCGGGCACCGGTTGGGGCTGGGCTTCTCCCACTGCGCCGCCGCCGCGGCGCCGCTGCCCTGGGCACGGGGCTGGGCGGCCGGGCAGGGGGGCTTGCTGGCGCGCTCCTTGGCATCGGAGGGGGGGCAGAACCCCGTGGCCGCCCGGATCCGTAGGTGCCGCCTGATTTTCTTCTTGGACATGAAGGCCTGGTTGCAGTCGACGCAGACGTAGGGCACCCAGTTGCTGTGACTCCGCTGGTGGATGATGAGGTTGATTTTGAGCAGGAAATTCTTCCCGCACACGACGCACCTGTAGAACTTCTCCCGGGAGGAGCTGCGCTGGCAGCTCGCCGTCCTGCCCTTGCAGGCGCTCTCCACCACCATTTTTTTGGGCAAGGCGACCGGGTGGCTGCGATCCGTGCACGCCGCTGCTCGGCAGAGACCCGGGATCGGCTCCCTGTCCAGCTCCTTGGGCACGGCTGCCACCAGGTCCCGGCCACCGCTCGCCGCGTCCTTCAGCTCATCCTTCTGCAGCCCCTCCAGTTCGGGCACCGCCAGCTCCTCCGCAGCAACCTCCTCCCGCGGGATCTCTGTCGGGATCCCCACATCAGCACCTGCTGGAAAGGTTTGCAGAAGATGAGCATCATTCTTCCGCTCGGTTTTGAGGACAAGGCATAAAGATTCGGGGCTTTTCCCATCCCTGCCCACCCGGGAGCTGCTACGAATGGAAGCACCAAACCCCCCTTTACGCCGGGACCACGGTGTGGGTACACGCAGGGCATGGGTACAGAGACACCCCCGGGTGGCTTGGCACGACGAAATATTGCTGAGGGTGGGAAGAACCCAACAGATTCGTCAGGGATTCGCAAATGTGGGCTGGTTCACACCTGGCAACAGGATTTACTCTCAGAGCCCCATCTCGGCTATCAAAATTCATAGAATCGTGGAATATCCCGAGCTGGAAGGGACCCACAAGGAAAATCGAGTCCAACTCCTGGCACCGCACAGATCTACCCAAAAATTCAGACCTATGACTGAGGGCACAGTCCAAATCCCATCCCAAAAGCCCCCCCAAAGCTCCCGGGTGCCGTGCTCCTTGAGACCCCAGCCCCTGGCCGGGATGAGGGGGGGGCTCTGCCCAGTACCTGCTGCAGGGGGGGGAGATGGAGGCGGCTTCAGGTTCACCACATCACGGCAGCACGTGGAGACGGGGCAGGGCACAGAGGGGCCCGGCGGGCTGAGCTCCATTGGGGTGCCAACAGCTCCCTGAAGGACACGAGCTGCAAGGGCAGAAGCAGGAATTAGGGCAACGGGTGGGACACGGGCAGGGCCCGGGGTCCCTCATTTGGTGGTCTCGCCGGGCACTCACGTGTGCTGCAGTCCGGGGTGGCCACTGGGTTCCTGCTGCCCTCGCGGGACTCCTCCGCCTCCTCCTGCACAGCTCCATCGCTCGCGGAGCCAGGAGAGCTGGGTTCTGGGGGAAGAAGGGGATTTGGGGTCAGCAGCAGCTGCCGGGGTCCCCCCCAGGGCTGCTGCACCGGGGGAGGTCCTGGTAAGAGGCAGGAGCCCCCCCAGTGTCACCCACCTGCGGCTGGCTCTGGGGGCACCGCCTCTCCGTCCCGCTGCGGCTCCGGGGGCACGCACGGCTCTTCTTCCTTCTCAATCCGAGACAAGAGCTCGGGTTTGGCGAGGTCGCAGTCTGTTCGAGGGCAAAAACAGGGATCAGGGGCGAGGCGCGACTGATTTGGGCACCCCACAACCTCTCACGTGCACAGCCCCTGCCCACCAAAAGCTCATCCCCCCCACTGCGGCGCTGCGCAGAGTTAGGGGCGCACAGGAACCGGCAGGGAGATCTACGGGGGCACCCTTTGGGTTTTCTGACACCCCCCCAAAAACAGCCACAAGGAAATCCATGGGGTGCGTGGGGTGTCACCGTGTAGGGTGCAGAGCGCTCACACCCATGCGCATGCCCAAAGGGGAACGGTGACCGCTGAGAAATCCCCGATTTGGGGCGCTGAGATTTAGGGCAGGGCCAAATTTCGGGTCACCCCCGTGCCACCATGGGGCTCCCAGCGCCGTGAGACTTCAGCCCACCGTGCCCGCAGGAGACCCCACGGACATCCCCCAAATTCTGCTCGCTGCCGGGGGGGGGGGACAAGAAATGGAGCAGATTTTTTTTTTTTTTTTTTTTTTTGGGGAAATGGGGGCGGAGATCCCAACGAAAGGGAAAGGAAAGGAACCCATCGGGACCGGCCCTACACAGGGACACCAGCATCTCGTAGCTGCCCCGCATCACGCTCCGGTACAGCTCCTTCTGCCCGTGGTCCAGGAGGGCCCACTCCTGGTGGCTGAACTGCACCGCCACGTCCTCGAACGTCACCGGCACCTACGGGAGCAGCGACCCCATAAGGCTGAGCCCCCAGCCCCTCGAGCACCCGCTCAGCCCACAAAGACCCCATAAGCAGCCCCCAGCACCCCAAATGATCCCCAGACTGATCCCTAGACCCTCAAACACCCTCTCCCCACCCAAATCGCCTTATAAGCGACCCCCAGGCTGACCCCCAGCCCCAAAAACACTCCCCCAGCCCACAAAGAGTCCACAAAGCAACCCCCAGCCCCACAAAGACCTCAAAGCAGCCCCCATGCTTACCCCGTCCCCACAAAGACCCCATAAGCAGCCCCCAGGCTGCGCCCTATCCCCACAAAGACCCCAAATTACAACCCCTGCTCCCACCCATCCCCACAAAGACCCCATGAGCAGCCCCCTGGCTCCTCCCCCTCCCCACAAAGACACGAAATAACCCCCCCAGTCTCACCCCCATTCCCACAAAGACCCCATAAACAGCCCCTGGCTTTCCCCCATCCCCACAAAGACCCCATAACCACTCCCCTGGCTAATCCCCCGACCCCACAAAGACCCCGTGACCACTCCCCCCGACCCTCCCGCCCCCACAAGACCCCATAACCACCCCCCCGACTCCACAAAGACCCCATAACCACCCCCCCAACCCCACAAAAACCCCATAACCACTCCCCCGACCCCCCCCCCGCCACCCCCCACCCCAACAAAGACCCCATAACCACCCCCCCAACCCCATAAAGACCCTATAACCACCCCCCCGCCTGCCTCCCACCCCAACAAAGACCCCATAACCACCCCCCCAACCCCATAAAGACCCCATAACCACTCCCCCGCCTGCCTCCCACCCCAACAAAGACCCCATAACCACCCCCCAACCCCACAAAGACCCCACAAAGACCCCATAACCATCCCCCCGTCTACTCCCCGACCCCATAACCACGCCCCCGAACCCCCCCACCCCCACAAAGACCCCATAACCCCCCCTGCCTCCCCCCACCTCCACAAAGACCCCATAACCACCCCCCTACCCCCACAAAGACCCCATAACCACCCCCCCCGCCCCCACAAAGACCCCATAACCCCCCCTACCTCCCCCCACCTCCACAAAAACCCCATAACCAATCCCCCCGCCCCCACAAAGACCCCATAACCACCACCCCCGCCCCCACAAAGACCCCATAACTCCCCCTGCCTCCCCCCTATCCCCACAAAGACCCCATAACCACCCCCCCAACCCCACAAAGACCCCATAACCACCCTCCCAACCCCACAAAGACCCCACAAAGACCCCATAACCATCCCCCCCGTCTACCCCCGACCCCATAACCACTCCCCCGCCCCCTCCCGCCCCCACAAAGACCCCATAACCACCCCCCTAACCCCACAAAGACCCCACAAAGACCCCATAACCACCCCCCCGGCCGAGCCATACCGAGGGCAGCCGCAGCCCCCCGGCTCCCCCATCCCTCAGCGCCTCCTCGGCCCTCTCCAGCCGCCTCTCCAGGGCCTGGATGCGGGCGTTCAGCCCCTCCATCACCCCCCCAACCCCCCCGGGAACGGCCCCGACGGGACCCCCACGGGACGGGACGGGACGGGGCGGCCCCGGGGGGCGGCCCCGGCCACCTCCCCCCCCCCCTCTCCCGGTCCCCACAGCGGCCCCCGCCGGACGGGCGGAGCCGAGCAGCGACCCCGGGAGGGGGATGGCGACCCCCGGACTGGGGGGGGGGTGTGGGGGGGGCTCACGGAGGGTCTCAGGGGTGTTTTTTGGGGAAAAAAGGGCAAATTTAGGCGGATTTTAGCCCATCTCCCCCGGGGCCAGCGGGAGGGCTGAGGGAGCGGGAGCCCCCCCTTTGGGGTCCCTCAGCCCCCCCAGCTGCCCCCCCGGCTGTCTCCTCTTTTTTATCCGGGTGATTGACAGCTGTCAATCACCCGCTGCCTCTCCTCGAGGCCGCCGGCCGGCAGGGGACGCTGTGGGGGACGGCGACAGCCCCCGGGGTGGGGGGGGGGGACACTGGGGGGGGGGGTCCAGGTGCGGCGGAGGCTCCGGGAACGGTGCAGGTAGGGCCCGGTCCCCGTCCCTGTCCTTGTCCCCATCCCTGTCCCTATCCCGGTCCCGGTGTCCCCCATCGGGCAGGGAGAAGCCATTCCCGGTGTGTCCCCCCCCCCCTATTTTAGGGTACCCCCCGCTCCCGGTGTGTCCCCCTCCCCCTTTTAGGGTACCCCCCCGGTCCCGGTGTGTCCCCCCCCCCCCTTTTAGGGTACCCCCCCGGTCCCGGTGTGTCCCCCCCCCCTTTTAGGGTACCCCCCCGGTCCCGGTGTGTCCCCCCCCCCATTTTAGGGTACCCCCCCCGGTCCCGGTGTGTCCCCCCCCCCCTTTTAGGGTACCCCCCCGGTCCCGGTGTCCCCCCCCTCCCCTATTTTAGGGTACCCCCCCGCTCCCGGTGTGTCCCCCCCCCCCTATTTTAGGGTACCCCCCGGTCCCGGTGTGTCCCCCCCCCCCTTTTAGGGTACCCCCCCCGGCCCCGGTGTGTCCCCGCACCCCCTATTTTAGGGTACCCCCCCCGGTCCCGGTGTCCCCCCCCCTTATTTTAGGGTACCCCCCCCGGTCCCGGTGTGTCCCCCCCCCGTCGGGGATTTAAAGATTTAAAGCTTTAAAGCCCCGGTCCCGCTGTGCCGAGCTCCCACCGCTTCCCCTCTCCCCCCCCCCCCAGCAGCCCCAACCACGGGTGGGGGATCCCCACGGGGTGTGTGTGTGTGTCCCACCCCAAAAAATTAAAAAAAATAAATAAAAAATTAAAAAAAAAACACCACTTCCCCTCTCCATCCCCAGCAGCCCCAACACGGGTGGAGGATTCCCACGGTGTGTGTGTCCCACCCCAAAAAATAAAAAATAAAAAAATAAAATAAATTAAATAAATTAAAAAAATAATAAATAATAATAATTAAAAAAAAAAAACACCGGGGGCATGACCTCCCCGCCCCCCCCCGGTCCCCTCTGCCCTCCGGGCCCCCCCATCTCGCTGTGGACGGTGGTGGCCGCGGTGCAGGCGGTGGAGAGGAGCCTGGAGGCGCACGGAGCCCGGCTGCTGGGGCTGGAGAGGAGGACGGGGAAGGCGGAGAAGAAATCCCTGGACTGCCAGAGGACGGTGGTGGATTTCGGCAAGCGGCTGGAGAGCAAGCTGGCCCTGCTGGGCACCCTCGTCCAGGAGTACGGCCACCTCCAGCAGCGCCTGGAGAGCGTGGAGAACCTGCTGAGGAACGGGAACCTCTGGGTGCTGCGCCTGCCCCCCGCGCCCCGCGGAGAGGTGCCCAAGGTGAGGCTGAATCTCACTGGAAAAAGGACAGGCTGTTACCTTCTGCAATAAACAATAACTTTTTTCCCCTGGAAATGACACCAAAGTATAGGAATTACCTTTATTATGGGGGGTAGAAACCTTGAGTATTCACAGAATTAGCACAAATTAACCAAGTTATTCCTACGGTTATAAATGACAGACCCCGTCCTCCGTGGATCAAAATACAAGGGGTCTTAAGGGTTCTTTTGGTCATTCTATCATAAAATACTGGATCATTTTTAATTTACACCGGAATCCAACTGAATGGTATCCAAACGACTCTGTCGTCTTCGTCCGGATCTTCGCGCGCAGAATTACGGGCAAAAAACAGCCGGCAAGGGAGCTCAAAAAAATCAAATTCTTTGCTTACCTTTATTCAGGTTCAGGATGGCATTAGTCCCGATCCGACTCAAACAGGAGCCACCAAATGGTGGGGCGCCTCTCTTAGATTAAATCAGAATTCAGGAACTATAGCCATCCCGGACGAGCCCCCAAAGTGTTATAAATGGCTCAGGATTCAAATTAGGATTAAATAAAAAAATAGGATTTATTGAAAGAATATAAAGGAATAGAGGTAAGCAAACAGCGCTGGGTGCACCGGGAGTCTCCGCTCCACCAGGACGCACCCCAGTTACATCAAGCAGCTGATTTTTATGCACCTAGACTAATACATATTCATTACTACTTCTAAAAAAATAGATTATTATTATTAGCTTCCGGGGTCCAGTTCCTCCTACTGGAGCATGCGCATCAGTCTCCTCTGGGGGTCTCTAGGGGTCTTTCATGCTGAAGGCTCGTAGTCTTCCTCTCCCCTTTGTACTCACTCGGCACTATTCCAAGTTTATAGAACATTTTCTGCAGTTCTTGTCTCCCAACCGTCCTTCAGCTTCTTTTTCCTTCCTCTTAATCTCTTGGCCCCCTGGCCAGATACCAAGGATCCTCATAGTATCCCATAACAGTCACTAGTTGTTATCAGCTGTTCTGAAACTCCCAGACATCAAACACAAACAGCTTTCTTATTTGACGCTTCACGAATAATTAAAACATTCTTCCCCAGCCATTCACAGACACATCTATAGCAGTGTTAAGTTAATCTCGAAGAAGACAGGAAAAAAAAGGCTGTAACTGTTAGAAATAGAAGTCCGGAATAAAAAAAGCAAACAGGTTCATAAATTTAAGGAGTGTTTTCTGAAGACGTGATAAATGGACTAGAATGAGGGGGAGACTGGGACACACTGCATCTGTGGTTCAAGAATTAAATTGCCAGTGCAGGGCCCAGAGAGCAGACAGGATTCAAACAGAATTGTTCTTTATGGACACGAATTGTTAACACATTCCTCACAAAAGTATACGGATTACCTTTATTATGGGGGGTAGAAACATCGATTATTCACAGAATTAGCACAAATTAACCAAGTTATTCCTACTAAACCTCCTCAGCCTTACTCTCATCGTATCATAATTCCCCCAGACAGGATTTCTTCTCTCTTTTCAGCACCTGATCTATGTTAGCATTAAAAAAGAAATAGAAATGCAGAAGTTTTCTTCCCCTGGTGCTGTGAGCACGGCAGAGGGGTCTCCCCGAACCGGAGCGGGTGCTGAATTTGTGACCTCTACCCTTGCAGGCTCCAGAAGGGTTCGGCAGCAGCGCCGCCGGCTTCTCCGAGCCGGAGTGGGAGAACCTGGAGGAATGGCAGAAGGAGCTGTACAGAAACGTGCTGAGGGGGAGCGGCGAGTCTCTGATCTCTCTGGGTAAGATGAGCTCTGTTTCGGGGGGCTTCTTCCCACACCTGGGAGCTGAACACACCCTCGGTGGCCAGGACTCCTTGAGGTGGGCACCGGCTGCCGTCACCTCCAGAGGCTGCTCCGTGCCAAGCGCAGCCCGCAGACCCCTTCCCTGAGGTCCCCAGATGTTTTCTGCGATGGGGCTGGCTGCCCGAGCCAAAAACCACCGTATTTCGGTGAGCCCTGCAGTGGGGTCTCACCAAATGGTGTTTTGAAGGTAATTTCTCTGTGCCTCGACAGATTACGCCGTCTCCAAACCCGACCTCCTGTCCCGGCTGCAGAGAGAGGTGCGCTGCGATGAGGTGGATTTGGGAGAGAGGGAGATTCCTCTGGAGCCGAGCGCAGGCAAGGAATGAACTGGTAGAGGGTTTATCCTTGGGGATGGTGTTGGGTGGTGATGGTCCTGATTTGCTCTCGCAGGGACTTCTCGGGTCGTAGGAGGAGCAAGTCCCAGGGGTGTAATAGCGTTAGAAAACATTTAATGGGTTTGATTTTTTCCGTAGCAGAATCTCTGGTGTTTAGACCTGATGCAAGCAGCCAGGACAGCAAAGGAGGCACTCAGTGCCCGGCAGGACAGGAGAACCTGGAGGCAAAAGCAGTGCTGGCAGAGCCCACAACCGGTGAGTGCTGTTTTGGAAGAGCTTGGACACAACAGCAGGGAGGACGCTGTCCTGAAACGTGGTCAGCTGTAGGGTAGTGGGGAAGCCCCAGCAGCAGGAGGTGCTGGAGAGGGGTTGGAAATGAATGCAGGGTGGCTGAGAGCTCCCCTGGGTGCCGCAAGGGAAGGGTGACACCTGGTGAAGGAGTTCCCTCTTTCTATCGGCAGAGTACGGCGTCCCCGAGCCGAGCTTCGCAGGCGCTCTGAAGCAAGAGGACGAGGCGTGCTCGGAGGAGCAGGGAGCCACGGAGGACATGGAGTTCACTGAGCTCAGCGTGGGTGAGTTGTGAGCAGCCCCACGACGCGCAGGGAGAGCTGGTGCTGGGCAGGGGGTGCCACCCAGGGTGGCACTGCCGTGGGACAGCGTGTCCAGGTCAAGCACTCCCGTGCTTCTCAGTCACATTCCCTCTTCTTTTAGGCTCTCTTCGAGGGGCCTGTTTGATTTTGGGGGCGGCAGGGGAACGAGTGAGGGGGTATCAGAAGCGTCCCGTGCCACCCACCAGTTGTGTCACCCCTTTGTTTTTCTCCTCAGTCCCAGCAGACGAGGTGATAGCCTTCAAAATAGAGCAGCTGGACTCCGACGAGTGCCTGCAGAGCTCCGAGCCCCCCGCAGCTTTATCCAGGGAAGCAGAGGAGGTGGTTTTCCAGGGTCCCAGCGAGGCGCTGCCCTTCGATGGTCAGTACGGCTCTCCCGTGCCCCTGAGCACGAGCAGGCTGGTGCCGTCCGCTCACGGGGAAGGTGGCCTGGGCGAAATCAGCGCCGTCACGTTCTACAGGCAAGAGCGCCCCGAGGAGAGACCCCACTCCTGCGCCGCCTGTAGGAAGGGCTTGTGTCTGAAGAAGATGCTGATGATGCAGCAGCAGGGGCACGGCACGCTGTGCGGGGCCGAGTACCCGGAGGACGGGGAGGTTTTCCTCCAGCAGCAGCACCAGGTGGAAGACGGGTCCCGCGTGGGCAGGGGGAGCTTCAGGCAGAAGCAGAACGCAAAAGGCAGGGACAAGGCGCGTGGCACCGACAAACCGAGCCAGAAGAGCCACGCTCCGGGAAGGGCTTACAGGTGCAACAAGTGCCAGGAGCTCTTCCCCCAGAAGAAAACCCTCATCATCCACCGGCGCGTGCACTCGGGGCGCAGCCCAGGCGTCCTCTGGTGCTCCTACTGCGGCAAGACCTTCAGCCACCCCTCCAACCTCACCCGGCACCAGAGGATCCACACCGGGGAGAGGCCGTACCAGTGCGGCGAGTGCTCCAAGCGCTTCACCCAGAAGCAGCACCTCCTCCAGCACGAGAAGATCCACCTGCGGGAGAGGAACTGCGTGGCTGGCGGTCGCACGAGGGAGGCGCCGCTGCACGGCTTCTAGGGGTGGAAGAGGTAAGGGAGGAGAGAACCTCTGCTGCTCAGCGCTGAAGTCCCTCCAGCGATTTATCCCAAAGGTCCAAGCAAAGTAGATTTAGGATCCGACTTGGCACTGCTGCCCTCTTCGTCGTGGTGGCGATGGCACGCCGTAATACCTCATAGAGAACCCAAAATCTCTTAAGGATAAAAGTGTCTGGGGCTTCTCCAGGTTCGAATCAGTTACCTGAGCTGGCTACAAACAGCAAGGTGAGGTTTTTGGAAGGAGCTGCTCTTTGCCTGGAGTTTCCCCGGCTGCTTCTCCTGGATGAACTTCTGCTGTGCTCAGTTTCATGGGCAGGTTTGAGTCACACGTTTGCAAAAGACTCCACGTGCACGAGGTGGGGGCAGGCTCATGGCTTGCACGGATGCCCCACGTGCCAAAGAGGGGCGGCCGCTCAGTTCCTAGCTCTCCATGCACAGGCCAAGTGACATTTTTATTGCTGCTGCTGCTCGGGAAGCTCACTCGAAATACAGCTTCATCTCCTGGAGCGGCTGAGGTTGGGGGCACCTCTGGGTCCGTGCAGTCCAACCCCTGCTCCTGCAGGGCCACCCAGAGCTGGTGCCACACATCCCGGTGGCTTCTGAAGATCTCCAAGGAGGAGACTCCCCAGCCTCTCGCAGTTCCTTCTCTAAAATCAGATTTACTTTTCTGTAAACTGCAGCGGTAGGGCCACCTTCTGCCCTGATGCGTGAGGTTGTTCTGACGTGCACTGGGTCCTGCTCCGCTGGAGACTGGGTTTGTAGTGCAGGAACTGCGGGGAATTCGCTTCGTTGCCTCCTCCTGAGACCTGCAGGACTCCCAGTGGAACTGAGAGGGGAAAGGACTCGTTAGCCAGAGGCAGTGCACAGCTGTACGTTGGGATAACTTTCTGCTCACTGCCTGCACGTTAACACTTTTCTTTGTATGTCACTATCGTCTTCATCTCCCTTTCCTCCTGTTAGCTTGGGGTTGATACCATTTTTTTTGCATTATATCCCCAAAGGAAATGTGTTTAACAAATACATCGTGCAACTTCAGGGCTTGTGCTGCTGCCTGACCTGGTTGAAAGCTGCTGCGGGTTCTCCCCATCACTCACCAGGCTTTAGAAACCCCTCTGTCGCTGCCTGGTCCCTGCTTTTGGCCAAGAAGTGAGGTCCCTCTCCAGGTCCTCGCTGTTCATTGCCGCCTGCTCTGGTCCGTTTAAGCTAACCCGATGCTTGCAGAATCCAGAGCAGGTCAGGGTGAACGTGCTGCGAGCCTGTGCTGCGGGACAGAGCTGGCACAAAGCCCCTGGCAGGAGTGCCAGCCGCTGCAGGTGTTTGCCTGCTGACATCTGCCTGCAGCCTCTTCTCGCCTTGGTGCCGCTGAGGTCTTTGATCTCTCAGCCTCTGACGTGTCTGAGTGGGTCTGTGTGCGGTGAGCCTCTCTGCCTGTAGCCGTTTGGGATTTTTTTTTACAAATATGAGATCTGTGGGGACAGAGGGTTCCGTATTTCATCATTTCTCGGGGTTCAGTGGCCTCTTGCTGCTATCAATCTGGTCCACGTGCGTTCTTTCTCTCCGCTATTTGACGTGCTGAAGGAAAATCTCTCGGCAGTTAGCAGTGCAGGAGGGCATTCGATACCCAGACAGCTCGTTTGGGTCTTGTTCAACAGGCAGGTGAGCTAATCAGTCCTCCAGTGGTTTCCTGCTGCCTGGTGAAGCTGCTTGTCTCCGTTTCACCTTTTTTTGTTAACAGACTGTGAGCCTTCAGGGCAGGGAACACGTTTCTATCTGTGTGCGAAACGCCAGTTACATCTACGGCAGCAGATACTTGATTTTTTGATAATAATGCCATGAAACTTGAACGGATTAAAGTGTGGAGTCCTCGGTGCTTCTTTTTTTTTGGTCTTTTTCTAATGTCACTTCACCTGCTTCTCCTGGCCCTGGGTGTGAGTGCACAGGGAAAGATCCCAGGGACCTGTCACACCTACATCACGTTCCCTGCTCAAAGCAGCTGGCAGTTTGTTGTATTTTTTCTTACTGATTGGAATACAAAAGCCTCCCTTGCAGAACAGAGTGGGTTTTCATTGTTTTTTTCTTTTTCTTTTTTTTTTTGTAATACTGCAGCAGAACCTGAGCAGGAGCGTTGTTTTCCACGCGCGCTTGAGATCCAAAGAGGGCCCGAATGGTAACAGCACCTAAAAATAGCCTGTCAGTGAGCTCACTGTGCAATCCTCATCCTGCGGGCAGATCACATCGATCCTGCTGCAGGCAGAAAGTTTTCAGCAGCCACAGCGCTGCAGTCACCCTCAGCTCAGCCCACTCCTTTGAGTCCGGGAGGAGCAGGATTATTCTGGGGTAAAGGTGCAGAGGTGCTCCGATTGCCCTCTGACCTGAACAGCCGAAAATTTGGGAACATTTCAGCAGCATTTGTGGGTTATTCTACAAACCAACAGCTACAGGAGACCATTGTGGGCTGCTACGGCATACAAAAGGATGGTAAAAAACACTGGGGTCCTCACCACAACTGTAAAAATCAGCAAAAAGTCGGGCATTTGAGCACCGTGGGCTGGGAAGGGTTACACTATCTTAACAGCACTCTCCTATTTTTGTCTGAGACCTCACGTTTTAACTGCTACAAAGCATCAGAGGCAATTGATGTGCTCCATATTTCAGCACGTCCTGATGCTAGCTGTGATAATACCGGCAGAGCAGTATTTTGCGCAGTGAGTCACAGTTTCCCTGCTCGAGCCCGGCTCTCTTGTATTTCAGAGATCAATATGTATATTTCAAATGGATCTCGGAGCTATTTTGAGGTTCGTGCAGCTTAAATTTCAGAAACGCAGCCCTGAATTCGAGAACAAACATTGCCGAGTGACACAGAAATGCGCTGCTCTCCAAGGAGAGAAGAAAAATCCTCGCCCAGATGCCGTGATGCTTACGGGACAGAGTGAAAGCTGCAGGGAGAAGCCAGGGGAGATGCAGGAGGGGAGGGAGAATTTCAGGAGCACAAGGTGATGCTCACGGAGTCCTCACACCTCCCGTGAACAAGTGCTGTGGTTTTGCCCTCCTTGGGTAGCACCTCTCAGTGTAACTCTTTTCTGATCTTCCATTGCATGGTTTGAGGTGGTCGGGCACTGGGACAGGCTGCCCAGGGACGTGGGCACGGCCCCGAGCTGCCAGAGCTCAGGAATCATCTGGACAATGCTCTCAGACACAGGGTCTGGTTTTTGGATGGTCCTTTGGGGACCCAGGACTTGGACTCAATGATCCTGGTGGGTCCCTTCTGACTCAGGCTACTCGGTGATTCTACGGCTCCATTTTGTTTAAGAGCAGCTCAAGCTTTTGTTTGTTCATTTTGCAAGTACTTTCCGCTGCTAGAGCAACTGCACATCTTTTATAGCTTTACGACTTCAGATTTTTGTTGATAAAAGCCTCTCTGCGCATCCTACCCCACAGAGGCAGGAATTCTTCACATACCACGGGAACACGGCCACTTCTGCATTTCGGATCGGGGGGCCAGCTCTCCTGCACACACAGCTCCTTAGCGCCCTGTCCAGGTTCTGAAGCCTCTTTCTGTCCATTCCTAGGATGGGCCAAGCTGGATGGGGCTGGCCTGGGCTGGGGGCAGGGGGCCCTGGGCATGGCAGGGGGTGGCCATGGGGGGTTTTGGGGTCCCTTCCCACCCAGACCTATCTGTGGGTATGAGCAGTTTATTGTAGTACAGCTCAAACACCAGATTCTGACTGTTGGAGGTGGCTGCAGAGCTCGTAAAATCAAAATATCTCAAGTTGGAATGGACCCACAAGGATCATCGGGTCCAACTCCGACTGATTGGGATCATTGAGTCACAACTCGGCACCATCCTGACACCTCTCTGCAGCATGAACGAGCACATCAGTGACATCAGTAGTGTCAGCAAACACTTTTATCTTTGCAGTTTTGGTCACTTCAGAGGTGAAGGAGGTCCTGTAGGTCCAGGCTGGAGTCTGCAGAACACATGGAGGCATCACTATGGGAAGCCGGTGGCAGCTCAAATGGGGTGGTAATAGGGCCAGGCAAACCACAGCCAGGGCCAGGACACACCACATGGCCACCGTGCCCCTGTCCTGGGGCCGTGGCAGTCCCCAAAATGAACCTCAGGTGCCCCACACCACAGGTCAGCACTGGCCTCGTGCACAGACGGGATCCCACACCCTCACAGGCCCCAGCCGTGCTCCCTGCACCCAACATTCTTTTGTCACATTTTTTTGTCACATTTTTTGTCACATTTTTTTCTGATTTACAAATTGAGCAGACATTGTCTGCAGCTCTTGGGGTCACAAGCGCGAGGAACGTCACCGCTGTCCCCCCGACGTGGCACTGGTGAGACCGCAGCTCCCGCCAGCACCCCGAAAGGAGGATGCGGGGAGGGAGGTGTCCGGCATTTCTCGGGGACAGCACGTGAGGGAACAGGCTCGAGTTGCTGCAGGGCATGGCTACGTTGGGTTTGGGGCAGGATTTCTGCATGGAGAGGGTGGCCAACGGGAGCGTGGGTTGGTGCACCCAGCGTCCCAGGCTCTGGTTCTGCTTCTTGTCACAGAATCCCAGCTGTTGGGGCTGGAGGCCCCCTCAGGGTCCCTCTATCTCAGGTGTACTCCAGCAGCCCCCGGATCTGCCCTTGTTCCCACTGTTTAGGACAAATTCAGAGAGTTTAAAACGAAAAATGATTTATTTGTGAGTGTGTTTCTGTCACCGGTACTCCTGACAAGGCGCTGGGTGTTACTTAGCGTGGCAAGCTTTACATTTTCAGGCTGACTTTTAACGAATAAATTGATAAATGAAGCGTCCCAGTGTCCCAGGCTCTGGTTCTGCTTCTTGTCACAGAATCCCAGTCCAGTTGGGGCTGGAGGCCGCCTCAGGGTCCCTCTGGTCCCAGGGGTGCTCCAGCAGCCCCCGGAGCTGCCCTTGTTCCCACTGTTTAGGACAAATTCAGAGAGTTTAAAATTAAAAATGATATATTTGTGAGTGTGTTTCTGTCACTGCTACTCCTGACGAGGCGCTGGGTGTTACTTAGCGTGGCAAGCTTTACATTTTCAGGCTGACTTTTAATGAATAAATCGATAAATGAAGCGTCCCAGCGTCCCAGGCTCTGGTTCAGCTTCTTGTCACAGAATCCCAGCTGTTGGGGCTGGAGGCCCCCTCAGAGTCCCTCTGGTCCCAGGTGTACTCCAGCAGCCCCCAGAGCTGCCCTTGTTCCCACTGTTTAGGACAAATTCAGAGAGTTTAAAGTGAAAAATGATTTATTTGTGAGTGTGTTTCTGTCACTGCTACTCCTGACGAGGCGCTGGGTGTTACTTAGCCTGGCAAGCTTTACATTTTCAGGCTTTTAACGAATAAATCGATAAATGAAGCGTCCCAGCGCCTCAGCCTCTCGGTCAGCCGGGCCCCCCCCGGGCCCCGCGGGCGGCTGCAGGGGGCGCTGCGGGGCCGGGCGCGGAGCTCGGGGCCGCGGAGCTCGGCGGCGGCCATGGCCGGGGGCCGGGAGCCGGGGCGGGCGGCGGCGATACCGGGCTCGGTCTCGGTATCATCGAGGCTGCTCCGCCTCGAGGCCCGCTTAGCACGGGCGGAGCGGCAGCTCCGGGCCGCCTTGGCCCTGCGAGGCCGGCTGCAGGCGCTGGAGCGGCGGCTGGAACGCGGAGGCCGTCGAGGGGCTTCGGGGCCGAGGGGCCCGGCCCGGTTGCGGGCACCGTGGGCGCCCTTCGGGGAACGGGAGCGGCGGGCGCTGCCGGGCTGGCGCCGGGCCCTGCGCCGGGCCCCTCGCAGGAGCCCCCGCGGAGCGCTGCTCCCCCGCGGTAAGGGCCCAGGGAGGGGGGAATGGGAGAGGGGTGGTCGTGGGGAAGGGGGTCGGGGGATCCCCGCTGCACATTGAGGCACAAGGAGGACCCCAGAGGCATCAAGGAGCCCCCCACAGCTCGCCCCGTGGCTCCCCTATACCCCCAGCCTGCATCCTCGTCTCCCCTTCCAGCTGCCCTGCTTCGGTGTGAAGCCCCTAACCCTGTCCCATCGCTGCCAGCCACCCTTTTTTTCCCCAGAGCTGGTTTTTAAAGCATCTTCTGAGCCCCTCACACAAATATCCATGCTGGGGCGTACACCCCTGAAGGGCTGCACCGATCCCTTCCGTGTGGTACCGGAGCGTGAAGGTAGAGCAAGGTGTGGAGCATCAGCCTGTCCGCCTTACCCCATGTAATTCATGGAGGCGTTTTTCTTTTTAAATAGCTTTTATTCATGATTTTCTCTTAGTGATGTTCTTTCTAAGTTCTGTTCTTGCTCTGTATGAAGCGGTGAATTTCGGCATCCAGCAACGCTTTCCTGATGGGCTAGAAGTGCTGTGGGTGTGACTGAGGGGCACTGAGCAGAGACTGGCAGAGCCAAAGCAGCAGCAGGACTCAAAAACAAGAATTCAGGGGCACCTTCCTCCCCCCGGGACACCTGGAATAAGATTTTGTTTCCTGACATTGGCTGCAGCAAACCAGGCGTTGCAGCTGCAGAAACGTGTGTGTGTCCCTGAAGCTCACCAGGGGCTTTGTGGCAGATACCTGAGCTCTGCTGAAGGGGTCTCGGGCAGCAGGAGCTAGGTCTGAAGCGAGGTTTTCACTGGTACCAGAGCTAGAACAGAGCTGCTGAGCTGGGATGGGATGAGAATGTTAATTAATGTTGTATACGGAATTAAAATACCCTTGCTTCCTCTGAACAGAAGACAGCATAATCCATGTTAAACAAGAGGAAGAGTTGTGTGCAGCGGATCAGGAAGAGGTGGAGGCTACGGGAGCTCTGGAAGAGCCCTGCCCAGGTGAGTAACTGCATACCTCGGAGGGAAAAAGGCAGAGGGATTAGATTCTAAGCTTTATTTATTATTTTTTTTTCCTCACGTTCCAAATATTTTATAAAAAGCTCACGTTTCTGAGCAGACTTGCCACCAGTCCTGACAGGTAAGCAGCTGGTATTTCGTTTTTTCCCTTCTCACAGCTATCCTGGAGTTTATGGCTGGTTTTCATCCAGCAGTGGAAGGGGAAATGTTTCACTCCCCCTTAAATTCCTTACTCTGTACCCCTCGAGCTGACAGCTGGAAGCTGCTTACTCACTTTTTTGGGCCAAAGAGTTAGCTCGGAGGAGGCAAAATCAGTGGCAGGACCAGGCGTGGGGCACCTTACCCTTTGCGAAGGGTGGCAGCTCTGTCTGTTGGCTGCGCTAATTTTATTTGGCCTGTAGCTTTTAAAGCAAACTGGGATTTTTAGCCCTTTCTGTCAGATTTCATTTAGAAAGCGGGCTTATGGGAGCTCATGTAAAAATCTAGGGTTGCCATGGGGAAAAACAAAACAAGGACAAGTCTCAGCCTTGTAAAATCTTGAACTTAAGCACATCTGATAAGCTTGTCTTGAATTTTGTCCTTTATCAGAGCCAGCGTTTTATGAGCCCGAGACTTCAGGTCGGATCAAGAGAGGCACGGAGGCGTATGCCAGAGAGCTGCCGGGCGCAGAGGGTGAAGATGTCCCAGGAGACCCTGACACGGGTGAGGATTCCCTGGAAAAACCTCCCGGTGTAGGAGTGACCACTTGGGTGGCTCCCGAGGCTTTGCCTGCACTTTTCCCACCTTTGTGAGCTCCTCGGTCTTCTGTGCTTTGCAGCTTTCTCCAGTGTTTCTCAATTGTGTTTTCCCCAATGAACAGAATTTCAGACTTGTGCAACCGATGTTATGTCATGGATTAAACAAGAGGAGGAGCCACGCTGCCCTGACCGGCAAGACTCAAAGAAAGAAGAAATCTGTACGTACCCAAGAACAGGTCAGTAGTGAATTTTATCTGAGATTCCCTGGGATAGCAGATCCAATTCGGAGCATTTTTTATGTTACATTAAATGTCATGGCCGTACGATGTAAGCCATGAAAGAATCAGTGCAAACCTCAGTCTGCCAGGTAATGTTTGTTCGCAAAATTGTATTTTGTCAGCTGAAGAATCTCTTCCCTCCCTCAGCTGCCCTAAAACTGTCATAAACACCTCCTTGGTTTTCAGTTCAGGCAGGTACAGCGGTGTGCTCAGGTTGGTACTTTCAGCTGGCTTGGTGTGTCCAAACCTGATACCAACGACCGTGGAGCCTTGGCTTTGTGTTCCCGAGCAGGAGAGCTCTCCCGCAGCAAAAATTGAGGAGGAATAGGCAGAAGAATATTTTGGGTAGAAATCAGTTGGTAGCCCAGAATGCCTCCAGTTCCTGTAAATTATTTGGGCATTCATGGACATCGACAGGCGCGTGGTGAAGCTGCTATAAATTAATGGATAAACCCTCGGTGTGCCAGTGACAGTGGGGACTGCCTACACGAATGGTTTCACCCCACAGGAAAAAAGGTCCTTTAGGATATTGCCCTGGTGCAGGGCTGGCAGGGGACAGAGAAATGTCTCTGGACATGGAAAAATGGAAAAAAAAAAAAAAGGGGGACATGGAAAATGAGGAGCCTGAGCTGAAGTCCTCTGATGGAAGATAATGGTGAAAACGAAACACTGGGTTATTGTCACAGGGAGCTGTAATTACAGAAAAAGAGAATTTGCAGTCAGCAGAGCTCCAGGCAGGGCCGAGTGGGGCGTACTTTGCCCAGTGATAAATCTAAAGCTGTGCCGAAGCAGCTAAGGTGCCAGGTACCTCTTGGGGTTGGATTGGTGGGGGTCAGAGGAAGGCAGGAGAGGAACATGGGCCTTAGGGATTGTTCACAGAGATTTCAAAATGTAAATGCTAGCAGATCGTTTATTTTCCTGGGGGTTTTGTTTCAGTGGAACGCTGGTACTCGCCCTTCCCCTCACTACTGAAGCCTCCCATCCTAGGCACTTTGCCCGTTGGTGCAAGAATATTGAAGAATGTATTTTTTGGATAATCTCAGGAGGCTTCTTTAACTGAAAGTCTGTGAAATCTGTCTGTTTCAGTGCATGGTGAGAACATGAAGAAGGATTCTCCGGCAGATAGCTTTGGAAGCACGGTCTGTGACTCTGGTGTACTGGGGAGACCCGGAGAGAAGTTTTGCAAGGATCCTGCCCCTGGAGTGACGTGGGACAGTCAGTGGAATTCGGAAATGATGGGAACGAACACCACCAGGAACGGCTTTGGGGATGACGCTCGGTACAACCAAGCGTTTGGTGAACATTTAGACTTCTTCAGCGCTCAGGAAAGTGTTGGAAAGAGGCCGTGTGCCTACAGCAAATGCGAGAGAGACTCCAGCCAGCAGGAACCTCTTCCAGCTCCCCGGGGAGACCGAGAAGAGACATTTCCAGGCCCCGTGTGCGAGAAGAGGCTCGGCGAGAGGATGCTCCAGCAGCAGCCCGGTGCTCCGGGGGAGAAACGTGCGGGGCAGAGGGCTCCTGTTGTGGGGGCACCGCTGACAGCCCACGGACAGAAGGCTGCAGGTGGAACCAGCATTTGTGCAGAGGCTCATCCAGCTGTGGGACACAGGGAGAAGCTCCCCACAGAAAAACCCGTACCCAGCCCCTGCGGGGACGACCCGCAGGACGTGTCGGAGGCACCCAAGGGTGGCTTGGCGGGCCAGCAGCAGAGCCAGGGCAGGGGGAAGTCCTACATCTGCAACGACTGTGGGAAAAGCTTCGTGTGCCACTCCTGGCTCGTTCGCCACCAGATGACTCACACGGGAGAGAGGCCCTACAAGTGCTCGGAGTGTGACAAAAGCTACCGGAGGAAAGATTATCTTTTAAACCACCTGCGCCGCCACTCGGGAGAGGGGCTGTTCCAGTGCCACCTCTGCAGGAAGAGATTTGTGCTCAGGAGGAGTTTAGTTAAGCACCAGGAGAGTCACGTGCAAGAAACACAACGGACTGTGGGCGCTTGGCCCTGCGCAGAGATCCGGGAATCTGTTGTGCACTCCAGATAGAAAATCTGGAAAAATGGGTTTTCCAGCCCATTTAGGGGCAGGGGGGCAGCAGGATCTCCCAGCGGGCAGGAGGAGGCTGTTGAGCGGCCGCCCTGTGCCCCCTGCCTGGGAAGGGGATATTTTGGGGGGTTGTTTTCTGCTGGGCATGTTGGGGTGCCTCTCCGCGGTGCCTGCCTGAGGGTGTTGGGGATGTGTAGGAAATGTGCAGCGCTCCCTTACTGCACGCAGAACGACACCAGCACCCAGAAAAACTCGTGGTGCTTCAGGCAGAGCATCCGAAGTGTCGTCCTGAGACGTCTTAGACCCCAGAGACTGGTCTAAAAACAAATTCAGGTTACTGCTGGTTCACTAAGCACGTGAAATCGTGTGAGGGAACACCCAACACATGTGAAAACCTTCGAGAAAGGAAGCGGTGACCCCGCGGCTGCCTCTCCAGCAAGTGGTAGCTGGATAGCGTGGCCTGGGGGCAGCATGAGCCCTCCTGGGAGCACGTTTTGGGGGCTCCGAGCTGCTGCACCCCGAGGGAGGGCTCCTGCGGGCTGGGGCTGGCCTGGACGAGGCGATGCAGAGCAACAAAGGGGCCTGGAGCGCGGCTGCCATTTTGTGTAGCCTTAAAATTCTTTTCCGCTGCCCTTCGCCATGTCGTTACAGGCCTGCTGGGGCCGTTTGTACAATTTTCTGCGTCCCGTGAAAACAGAGAAGCTCAAGACAAGCCGTTTGCGCAATTTTTACCTTCAGTAATTGTATTTTTGGACAATGTTGGTGTTTGCCAGGGGCAGCGCTGTTAGGGAGGAGTGCCCCGAGGTGCCGGGAGGCCTGGGGTATAGCTTGGTGGCATCGAGGTGGGACGAAGGCAGCCGCAGCCCGTGGCTGCCTCAGATTGAGGCAAAAACGTGTGGATTTGGCTTATTTTGCCTGGAAATGTGCATTTTTGTAACATTTACATTATTGTGAGAGCCCTGTGCCGCGTTCTCCAGGGAAAGGAGAAGAGCTGGGGCGGGATGGGGCCGATGCCGGTGTCACTGTCACTGCCCCGGGACCCCCGGGTCCCCCCCGGTCCTGTCACGCCGCCCCCCCCCTCCCGCCCCACTCCCCTCAGGTTCCCGCCACCCCGCGCCGTTGCTATGGCAACCGCGTAGCGCGTTCCCGCCACGCCCTCCTCCTCCAATCAGAGCCCTCCCCTCTCTTCGCCGACCAATCGCAGGCAGGCCGCGCCGCACGTGCCCGCGCCCATTGGCTGTGCCCAGCCCGCGCGCGGCCGGCGGGAGGGCGGGGCAAAGAGGCGGGCGGCCAATGGCGAGGGGAGGCTCTGCGCGCCTGAGGCCGGATTGGCTGCGGCCGCGGGGGCGGGGTGGGGCGGGCCAAGATGGCGGCCTCGGCCCGCTGTGAGGCGCGGGGGCTCAGCGCCCGCTGTGTGGTCGCTGTGGGGCCTGGCCCTGCTGGGGGCAAAGTGTCACAAAAACACGGGGTCCCCGAGGTTGGAGGTGTTATAAATAAAATCTCAGCTCGATCTGAATGTAGTGATGTTTATAAAAGGCAAATAAACAGCGCTGGGTGCGCGGGGAGCCTACACTACCAATACACACAACCATCAAACTTTCTAAATATATAAAACATAACATTTACATACGCCTATAAATGTATACAACCAGATAAGGCAACAAACAGCCCTTTCAGTCTATCACTATTAATGTCCACGACTGGGGAGCACAATTGGAGTTGGTAATCCTGGTTGAAGTGCTCCCATGTCTTCCAAAACTTCATTAATTTCTCTCAGACCATACAACAGCCCCCATTTTCCATTCTTTTTCTTGATTACAAACACCGGAGAATTCCAGGGCTAGTCGTGGGAACAATATGTCTCGCTTTAAGTTGTCAAGCAACTCGGCCTTCGAGCTTTATGTATCCTATTCTTTCCAGAAATAAGAAAAATATTTCCATCTCCTTTTCAAGGCCAATAGCAGACGGATCAGTAAAGGAGCCCACAGCTCCCTCACAGAAACCACACATTTCTGACTGTGGCCCCACACGGCTCTGTAAGGCCTCAGAGATTGCTCACCAGGTGCCGAGCAATCCCACTGCAACCTTGTTTTTAGTAGCAGGGTCCCACACCTTGACCTCAATTTGTTGCCATATTTCAGGCTCATAAACTGTCCAATTGTTGATAAGGAGAATAAGCTGTAAAGTTACCAGGACAGTCTTTGTTCCTAAGGACGTATGATTCCCCATAATGCACAACTGCTGACCAGTGAGGGGCAGTTGTGTGCACGGCTCCGCTTCTCTCAGCTTGAGCTTCTTCCCAGCTCTGGTGCCCATTACCAGCGACTTTCTGTACGAGCTTCTCTGAGCGGTTTGCTGAGTTTGGCTGAACCCATCTTCATGAGGCGATCAATGTGCCTGTTCCTGTCCTGGTGTCCGTTCTGCCAGCCTGTTCCTTTTCATTCCTTCTTTCTACTTCTTTATTGATGACATAAATTCATTATATTGCGTTGCCTTTTTCATCTTGAGGACAGGCTCCCCTCCTATACCCTTCACCCCACAGCAGTCCTTTTCCAACAACTTCCCATTGCTCAAACAACTTTGCCTGGCAACAGCAAACCCCCAGCAACTTCCATGTCTTAACGGCTGGAGAACAAGCAACCCGAGACTGCATGGAGTCTCCTGAATCACCCTTCTTTGCTCCCTCTAAACTCTTTTACATTCCTGATAGCCTCATCGTTAAGAGTCTGATGTTATCATCAACCACGGGGCTTGCCGACCCCCCTGGCCACACTCCCATATCTCCCCCTTCTTTATTAATATCAACTGTTTCCTCACAAGTTATTACTCCATATATCACAGAAGGGACCTCCAGGATCACCCAGTCCATCCTCTGGTCTACCACTAACCAGTCCTCCACTAACCCGTATCACTGAGCTCTACATCTAAACGTCTTTTAAAGACCTCCAGGGATGGTGACTCCACCACTTCCCTGGGCAGCCCGTTCCAATGCCTCACAAACCTTTTGGTAAAGAAGTTCTTCCTAATATTCAACCTAAACCTCCTCTGGCGTAACTTAAGCCCATTCCCCCTCGTCCTGTCACCAGGCATGTGGGAGAACAGACCAACCCCCACCTCACTACAGCCTTTTTTAATGTACTTATAAAGAGCGATAAGGTCGCCCCTGAGCCTCCTTTTCTCCAGGCTGAACACCCCCAGCTCCCTCAGCCGCTCCTCGTAGGACTTGTTCTCCAGGCCCCTCACCAGCTTCGTCGCCCTTCTCTGGACCCGCTCAAGCACCTCGATGTCCTTCTTGTAGCGAGGGGCCCAAAGCTGAGCACAGTACCCGAGGCACCCCTCACCACTGAAACCCGAGTGGCCCAACGATTCCTCCTGGCAGCAGCGAGCAGCTGGGCATGTGCAGATAAAGTACACGCACAGGTCGTGTTTGTGCAGCCACATATATAACACATCTGAAGGCAAGGTGTGAGCTCCTTCTCACCATGACCGCACAGATCCCGTGTTTGGGTCCTGCCCATAGCGATAGGAGCTGCGTGCAGCACCGTTCACCTCAAAGAAAGAGATTATCTGGCTAAGTTGAAAGAAATTAATGGAAAAAACAACATATTTTTAGCATTTCACCTTCAATGTATTTTTGCCAACACTGCAGTAATCGTCTTTCAGTATTCACAGGGCTGAATTTTTTGTCTGCATTAACTTTTCAGTTTTATTAGCAGGGGAAAAACTCTTAGAGCCGGGTCTGATGGACTGTGGCATTGCCTCAGTTAAAATGCATTCCGAAATATTTTATTTTATTTTATTTTATTTTATTTTATTTTATTTTATTTTATTTTATTTTATTTTATTTTATTTTATTTTATTTTTATTTTTATTTTTTTATTTTTTATTTTATTTTATTTTATTTTATTTTTATTTTATTTTATTTTATTTTATTTTATTTTTATTTTTATTTTATTTTTCATTCATTCAGTGACTGGAGTTTCAAGATCACTCACCACATTTTTTGTGATTAATTTTTGACCCGGTTGTTTTAGAAAATCACTGAGTCACGTTATCTTAAAATAATTTTACTGCTTCTGAGCTATGTGTAGAGATAACACCAGAGGATTCACATGTAAATTCCTGAGGCAAGACGCTGGTTATACATAACGTGGGCATTGCTAAAAACGGGTGGCTGATGAGCAAAGAGGTTTTCGAGGGTGTATGGTGCTGGCACCAAGCATTGAACACTTTCTGTTTTAGGTCCCTGGGACTCTTGATAACGTGACATCACATGAGGGGAAGAACCTGGAAGACTGGCAGAAAGCTTTACGAGAAAGCGATGAAGGAGAATTACAAATCCTCAACCACTTTGGGTCAGGTTTATTTTCCCGTTTCTCACAGAAGGCAGAGGGGTCCGCGCTGTATCTGCCTGTCCCTTCCCTACCAGTCACTCCTCAAATCCTTCCACTTATTTATTTATTTATTTATTTATTTATTTATTTATTTATTTATTTATTTACTTACTTATTTATTTATTTATCGTGGATTAATCTTTAGATGCTCCTGAGTGTCCCAGTTGATTTATGTGCTACCTGTCAAGGAGCAAAGGTTTAGAAAAGGTTTAAACTCACGAGCTGAGGAGCTGGGACGACGCACGGCAGCCTGAGTCTTGTCAATCGTAGTCAAGTTGTGAGCTTTTCCATCATCTCCAAACCCTCATATATGTTGTTTGTTGTGGTTCACTGAAGAATATTGAACTATTTTGATGCAGCAGTACTTGAATAACATGAATGACGCCCCAGAAAATGAAGAGGTCTTACCAGTCAGTGTTAAGCGCCCAGCTACATCAGTTTGAAATCGTTGCTTTCTGAATCTGAAGGTGTGAACCCCCTCTGCTTCCTCAGCTTTCACCCGATTCCTCGGATTAATAGAAAAATGAGCCTGGCTGTAGTTACGGGCTGGATGTGCTTTTACTTGTCCTCCAGGCTGCAGAAACAGAAGTGCTGCGAACCCGAGAAGCCTCAGCTGTTGCTTACTCCACTTTCCTCTTTGTGACAGCTCTGGTGGAGAAGTGCTGATTTAGCCTAACCTCATTCTGCTGCTATTTCTGCACTTTCACATCTGAACATCCATGAAATAATGAGATGGTGCAATTCCACTTTTTCATTCTTTACGTGTCTTCTATTTTTTACAGCAGAAGAGCTGGAGCGCAGACAGCAGCCTCTATTTTTTTGTACAGCTCTGCTCTGTTAAAGAAGCGTGTGCCTTGCTCTGCATGAAAAAGAACTACCAGGGGGAAAGCAGTGACATGAATCATTTTTATTCGTATTAACTATGAGTTACGCTTGCACAATTTTTCGCACTATTTTTCGTGTAAATGAATGAAAATGAGTCATGCTACAAAAAAAGGACAGAGAGAAAGTACAGGGCTTGGAGACTGGAAGCGAATAGCCTGACACGAAGCCATCCTCAGCACTGGTCTTTGTGCAACTTATCGTTTCCTACGTTGGGAATTAAAGTAGGTTAGGCAATACCTTTGTCATTTTGGGGATTTGGGGGAGGTGTCAGGACATGGAAATGGTGGTTATTGTTTCCCCGTGTTCCCTGTGCAGACTGTCCTGTTCCCAGCATCGATATCCGGCCGAGGGAAGTGCCGCGTGTCAAGGAGCAGCGGGATTCTGAGGAAAGAGGAATTCCTGCAGGTCTCAGCACAGGTGTGTGATGGCCTCAGACCAGCCAAAAATTAAACCCACAGCATACTAAACACGGGCTTCTAGGATCAGAGGGATTGGGGTTCTAATGCGTCCCTGCTTTTTGTTCCCAAACTTGTTCTGTTTCTTGTTCTCACAATAAATAAAGTTTTGTTCTTTGGAAGTTTATATTAGATCACATCAGGTAAAGGGAAAGTTTGGAATCTTTTTGTTCCAGGCTGCAGTGCTGCTGGGATCAAGCTCAGGGCTCAGGAAATACGGAGCTGTTTGGATCGTGTTCAGGAGGATCCCAGGACTCCACGCCCAAGTTTCAGACAACATCAGGGGTAACATCTGAGAGCCATCGCAATTCGGGAGCAGGTCAGGCAAATCCAACAACAGGAAGCAGAAGAGGTAACAGCCCTCCTGGGAGAGGAGAGCCTGACGAATTCCAAGAGATCCTTCTTTACCAGGAAACCCAGACGGGAGAGAGGCTGTGTGTGTGTGTGCAGCATGTCAGAAAACCTCTAAACTGAAAGCAGGGCTGTTAAAACAAAAGCAGATTCACAGCAGAAGGAATCAGGTATGGTCATACGTACGCACAGACTGCAGGAAAAGCTTTCGTCGCCGCGCAGATCTGATCTGACACCAGAAAACTCAGACAGGACAGAGGCCTTACAAGTGGACAGCGAGTAAAAAAAGTTTTGCAGAGAAACCCAGGCACACAAATCACTTGCAAACTCACAACGTGGACCGGTAACTGGTGTGCCCAAAGCTACTCTGGGGTAGATTTTTAATTGTTAGCAAATAATCCACCAAAGGTGATGGTTCTAGTCCCGTATCAATTACAGGGCAAGGTTTAGGATGAGGCAGTTTTGTTAAACCGAACCAGACCCAAGCATGGCAGGGTTGGTGCCAGCCGAAGAGGCATTGATTAGGAGCTGATTTGAATTGGTGGCTGGATGATTCATGTCTGGGAGGGGGAGTTAACACACAGCAGCGTTGACTGTACCGAAAGCATTATTAAAGGAACGTTCGGATGCACAAAGCAGCCTGTGCTAGAAAATGGCTGTGTTTAAGCAGAAAATTTAGGCAGAAAAATTTAAGCAGAAAATTTAAGCAGAAAATTGCTGGGGGTTTTCATGTTGGAGAAGACCAAGATACGATCAGAACAGGATTGTCTGCAGAGTTGTGAGCAGAAAATGGAGCTTCTGGGAGCTTGGGAGCTCAGGCTGAAGGGAAGGGCTGGGTTTGGTGTAACACACACAAAAAAAAAACACAAAAACACTGATGGGACAGTAACGGTGGCAGTGAAGGTGCTGTGTTCTGCACTGAGGCCGTGAATGAAGTTCTGTCCTTGGCTTCCCTCGAGGACCAGGAAACAACTGGGGCTGGGATGGAGCTTGGTAAATCCTGAAGGAGATTAAGGGAGTACCCATGGCCCCGAGGGATCCCTGCCCATCCCCAAAGCAGGAGCAGCTTCCAGAAAACTCTTTTATCACTCACTTCTCCTTATTTTCTTCTTAAAACTTACCCTGGGGACAGCATTTCTTTTATCCTTCTCCCACGCAACGCGATGCCTTGGTAGCTGCCGGCGTGCTGGATGCTCCTGAATGGGGATTCTTTGATTCTTCCCCTCCTGTAAAGCACCATTTTAGCAAAACTCCTTCCGAAACAAAGAGCACCTGGAACAGCAGGGCTGAATTTGGCACGTCACACTCCTACAGTTTGTTCAGGAGCTGCTGAACGTAAATCCTCATTACAAGACCTTCCTACCCCTGTGCTGCAAGCGTGGGGCTGAGCAGCAGCCGTCCCAGGGGAAGACCAGGCACAGACGGTCGCCTACATCGGAGATTTTTGTGTGTTGGAGTGAAAATAATCACCTTGCTTAGAGGTTTAAGTGGAGATATTAAATAGAGTTAGAGGTGGAAAGCCGCGCAGCCAGTGGGGCGACCCAAAATCGTGACGGTGTGTTAAATCTCGCTTGCCCAAAATGCTGAGTTTTACAACATAACTTCTATTGGGTTTGTTGCCGGTGTTTCCAGTGCTGCTGGCTCCACTGATGCTGGTGAGAATCTTGCCTTGATTGAGACCAGGCTTACACCTGTAATGATTAAATTGTGTGCTAGAATTGCTCAACATGCTGCTGTTAACTATTTTTGAAGTTTATAGTAATTTCTGATATTATTTCTGATATAATTATTTTCAAATTCTGTGTGAAAATAATTTCTGAAGATGTATTTAAGCATTGAGGTTTCAACCTTTGTAGACAAAAGGCACTGAAAACATTAAAGATTTTTGCCCAATGCAAAAGGACTTGGAAAATTTTTCATTAAATTCACGGTGGAGCAAAGCAGGACCCTGTTTTTGAGATATTTGGCACCGGGGTGCTGTGATGCCCTTCTGCAGGTGCACTTTTTGACTGTGCATCTCTTCAGGTGTCTCGTGTTACCGTGCAGCAACATCTCGCTTAGCACCATAGATAAATAATTTGCATAATGAATGTGCTAATTAAATTAAAAGGAAACAAAAAGCAGCATAAGGTAAGCATCAAAAGGCAGTGACATAAGCAATAATTCTAGTCCAAAACTTAGGCTAAAGAAGAGTGGAACAAACTTGAATGAAGTGGGGTGGAAATATGGGAATCCTCTAGTGTGGTGACTGCTAGGAGCACGGGAAATTTGTGATGGGAAGCCAGCAGAGGGGATGCAGACACTGTAAAAAGGTAAGGAATGGCCAAAAACGTGAATGGGAATCACGAGATTCTCTGAATCTCTGAGGTTTTGTTTTAATTCTCCGGTTGTGGAGTTTGACCTGCTGCGGAACAAACTGCCCTGATCCTCATAGCAAGGAGAGCAGGAGAGCTTCATAGATGGTGTTCCTGGATAGGAAACCGAAGCTGAGAATCTGTGCACGCCTTGAGAAATAAGGTTCATGGGGAAATAGAAGTGGCTGGGTAAAGTGTCGGGTTTGTGCAGCCAGAAGAAAAAAAAAAAAAAACAACACAAAACAGGTCTTTAACAAGTTGGGTATTCTTTAAAGAGAATTTCCAACTCCTTCTTCTTCTTCTTCTTCTTCTTCTTCTTCTTCTTCTTCTTATTATTATTATTATTATTATTATTATTATTATTACTATTATTATTATTACTATTTATTTATTTATTTATTTATCTATTTATTTATTAAAAGTCACCCTGAAAATGTAAAGCTCGCCACGCTAAGTAACACCCAGCGCCTTGTCAGGAGTAGCAGTGACAGAAACACACTCACAAATAAATCATTTTTCGTTTTAAACTCTCTGAATTTCTCCTAAACGATAGGAACAAGGTCAGATCCGGGGGCTGCTGGAGCACCCCTGGGACCAGAGGGACCTGAGGGGGCCTCCAGCCCCAACCGGGTCAGGATTCTGTGACAAGAAGCAGAACCAGAGCCCGGCACGCTGGGTGCACCAACCCACCCTGTCGTTGCCCACCCTCTCCATGCAGAAATCCTGCCCCAAACCCAACGTAGCCATGCCCTGCAGCAACTCGAGCCTGTTCCCTCACGTGCTGTCCCCGAGAAATGCCGGACACCTCCCTCCCTGCATCCTCCTTTCGGGGTGCTGGCGGGAGCTGCGGTCTCACCAGTGCCACGTTAAGGGGACAGCGGTGACGTTCCTCATGCTTGTGACCCCAAGAGCTGCAGCCAACATCTGCTCAATTTGTAAATCAGAAAAAAAATGTGACAAAATGTTGGGTGCGGGTGATGCTCAGCCTCCTTGTTCCCCCTCCTTGTCCCCCTTGTCCCCTCCTCATCCTCCCAGTCCCCCTTCCCCACCTTCTGCCCCCTGTCCCCTTCTCCCGTGTCCTCCTTTTCTCCCCTCACCCCTCCTTATCCTCCTGGTCCCCTTGGTCCCCCTCTTCTTCTTCTTATCCTCCTTGTCTCCTCTGATCCCCAGTGTCCCCTCCTGACCCCTTGTCCCCCTCCTTGTCCCCTCCTGTTCCCCTTGTCCCTCCTTGTCCCCTCTGGTCCCCCTTGTCCCCCTCCTTGTCCCTCTCCTTGTCCCCCTTGTCCTCCTGGACCCCCTTGTCCCTCCCTTGTCCTGTTTGTCCCTTCTGATTCCCAATATCCCCTCCTGTCCCCGTTGTCCCCCTCCTTGTCCCTCTCATCCCTCCTTGTCCCCCTGGTCCCCCCCTTGTACCCCTTGTCCCCTCTAGTCCCCCTAGTCCCCCTCCTTGTCCCCCTTGTCCTCCTGATCCCCCTTTGTCCCCC
This sequence comes from Anas acuta, assembly GCF_963932015.1. Lineage (NCBI taxonomy): Eukaryota > Metazoa > Chordata > Aves > Anseriformes > Anatidae > Anas > Anas acuta. The sequence continues at coordinate 953,160 of NC_088980.1, forward strand.
CCTTGTCCTGTTTGTCCCTTCTGATCCCCAGTGTCCCCTCCTGTCCCCCTTTGTCCCCTTCCTTGTCCCCCTCCTTGTCCCTCTCATCCCTCCTTGTCCTCTTGGTCCCCCCCTTGTACCCCTTGTCCTCCTTGTCCCCTCTGGTCCCCATAGTCCCTCTCTTTGTCCCCCTTGTCCTCCTAGTCACCCTTGTCCCCTCCTGTTCCCCTTGTCCCCCTCCTTGTCCCCTCCTGTTCCCCTTGTCCCTCCTTGTCCCCTCTGGTCCCCCTAGTCCCTCTCCTTGTCCCCCTTGTCCTCCTAAACCACCTTGTCCCTCCCTTGTCCCACTTGTCCCTTCTGATCCCCAGTGTTCCCTCCTGACCCCTTGTCCCCCTCCTTGTCCCCCTCTTTGTCCCTCTCATCCCTCCTTGTCCCCTCTGATCCCCCTTGTCCTCCTGGTCCCCCTTGTCCCCCCCCTTGTCCCCTCCTGTTCCCCTTGTCCCCCCCCTTGTCCCCTCCTGTCCCCCTTGTCCCTCCTTGTCCCCTCTGGTCCCCCTACTCCCCCTCCTTGTCCCATTTGTCCTCCTGATCCCCCTTGTCCCCTACTTGTCCTGCTTGTCCCTTCTGATCCCCAGTGTCCCCTCCTGTCCCCCTGCCCCCTTCCACCCCACCCCACCCAGCGAATCCCCACGGATCTCCCCGTGCCAGCCGCGTCCCATGGCGGGGGGGGGGGGGCGCAGGACGGAGCCTCCCGGCGGGGCATCCCGGTGCCTCTCCCGGTCCCGTTCCCGGTCCCACTCCCGGTGCGGTTCCCGGTGCCTCTCCCGGTGCCGGTGCCGGGCCGGTAGGCGGCAGTGCTCCTCTCTCCTCTCCCTCTCTCTTTCGCTCTCCCCCCGCCCGCGCCCGCCAAGCACCGGCGAGGCGGATGCAATTCCCCGGCTGCCCCTGGCTCCTCGGTGGGGCGGCGGGGCCCGGCCCGCAGCGCTCAACCACCGACAGCGGCCCCGGTACCGGCCCCGGGAGCTGCCCCGGGAACGGCTCCGGGAACGGCTCCGGGAACGGCCCCGGGCCCGGCGGTTGCCAGCTCTCCCCGCCGAGGCCCGGCCCTAACCAACGGGGCCCGGCCCAGCTCCTCGGGGCCATGGCCGAGTGGGCGCCCGCCCAGGTAAGAACGGGCCCGGTCCGGCTCGGTTTGGGGCTCCCCCGACGAGCCCCGGCCCCGGTCCCGAGCCCCGGCCCCGGCCCGGAGGCGGAGCCGCCCCGCCCGCCTTGCTGGGGCGCTCCCCGACGGGGCCCCGCTCCGGGGGTCCCTGGAAAAGGCGCTGGGGACATGGAGCAGAGCCCCCAGACCCCCCCCAAATGGACCCGAGTGGTCCCATGGCCCTCCCGGGATAGCCCCGTGTCCCCTCTGGGTGTCCCCGTGTCCCCCCTCGGTGTCCCCATCTCCCCCCCGGGATGTCCCCGTGCCCCCCGGGGTGCCCCCGGGATGTCCCCATCTCCCTCCTGGATGTCCCCATCTTCCCCCCCCGGGATGCTCCCCTGCAGCCCTGTCCGGGATGCCCACGTTCCTCTCGGATGCCCCCGTGACCCCACGATGTCCCCATGTCCCCACGATGTCCCCATGTCCCCACGATGTCCCCATATCCCCACGATGCCCCCGTTGTCCCCACGATGCCCCCATGTCCCCAGGATGCTCCACCAGGGGCTCCAGCCCCGGGATGTCCCCGTGCCCTGCTGACCCTGGTGGCCCCACAGTGGCCCCACTGCTCCCTGCCCACCCTACTCCTTCCTCCACCCAGGCACGACCAGAAAATCCCCCAAAAAATAAGGTCAGGGGGCAGGAGGAGCCCTGCGCCCTCCCCATGGCACAGTTGGGGACCTGGGCACGGCACGGGGGTACCCGCGGGGTCCGGGGTACCTGGGGGAGGGGGTACCCGGCGTGCCCCCTCCCCAGCCCTGGCCTCGCGGTGCAGGTGCAGGAGTGGAACGTGGAGCCCCCCCACCTGATGCCGCTGCAGCCCCCGCTGCTGCCCGAGCGGGCGCACGTGCGGGAGGCGCAGCTGCACTCGGCCGAGGCCTCGCTCTGGACCGTGGTGGCCACGGTGCAGGCGATGGAGAGGAAAATCGACCTGCTGGCCACCCGCCTGCTCAGCCTGGAGGGTCGCTCCGGCACGGCGGAGAAAAAACTCCTGGACTGCGAGAAAACCGCCATGGAATTCGGCAACCAGCTGGAGAGCAAGTGGGCAGTGCTGGGCACCCTCATCCAGGAGTACGGGCTGCTGCAGCGGCGCTTGGAGAACGTGGAGAACCTGCTGAAGAACAGGAACTTCTGGGTGCTGCGCCTGCCCCCCGGCCCCCGCGGAGAGGTGCCCAAGGTGGGCAGGGCCGGGGTGGGCGCAGGGGGTGGCTGAGGAGCCCTTTGGGGACCGTCTGTGGGGGCTGCACGAGTCCCCGTGGCCGGGATGTCGAAGGGACGGGTGTCCCCAGGACCCGCGGACCTGTCCCCGCAGGTGCCGGTGACGTTTGTTGACATTGCCGTCTACTTCTCGGCGGAGGAGTGGAAGAATTTGGAGGAGTGGCAGAAGGAGCTGTACAATAACCTGGTGAAGGAGAACTACGAGTCTTTGATCTCCCTGGGTAAACAGCCCTTTTTTTTTTTTTTTTTTTTGCCCTTTTTGCCCTTTTTTTTTTTTCCCGGCGGCCGGGGGCGTTCGGCGCCGTCTTCTCCCCCGGCCCCACGATGGGGAGATCTCAGCTGCGACCCCCGCGCTGTTTTCCCCCCCATTGAGCAGACGCAGCCCTGGCCAGGAGCGACCCCCAGCCCCGGCTGGAGCGCGGGGAGGTGCCCTGCGTCCCCGAGCAGAGGGACCTGGAGCCCCGGGAGCTGCCGGCGGACGCCTGCGCGGGTGAGGCATCGGCTCCTTCCCTCCTGCATTTAGGGCGCACGTCCCCAGCGTCCCGTCCCCAAGGGCTGTGTGGCCGTCACCCGTCCATATAGGCTGTGCCATGGTCACCCATCCCCAGGGGATGTCCTGGGGTCACCCATCTCCGTGGGACATCCCATAGCCACCCGTCCCCAGGGACCATCCCATGGCCACCCATCCCCATAGGATGTCCCGTGGCCACCCGTCCCCAAGGAATGTCCCATGGCCACCCATCCTACAGCTCCCCCAGGGGTGTTCAGGGCCCTGTCACCGCTATGGGACAGGGACACTCAGCGTGGCCGGAGCAGGGGTGCCCCCACCCCATGGCCGTTCCCAGCGCCCCGGCAAGGAGCGGGGCCGCGCGGGGTGGCTGCAGCCCGGCGCCAGCCAAATCTCTCCTTGCGAGCAGAGCCGCTGATCTCCACCTCCGACATCCTGTCCCGGATCAAGCAGGAGGTGGCGTTCGTGGGGGAGCAGCAATTCGGGGAGGACCGGGGGATGCCCGCGGACCCCTGTGCAGGTGAGGCCGGCAGCGCCCGTGGGATGCGCCAGCCGGGCGCTCAGTGCCGGCTTTTTGGAGCGTTTTCCTCCCTGTCCCACCCTGTGCAGGATGCGGCCCTGAGGTCCCCTCCCTCCCTTCCCCGCAGGTGCGGACGCCCTGATCACGGCGCACGATTTCTTGTCGTGGATCAAGCAGGAGGAAGAGCCGTGCGTCAGGGAGCCCTGGGAGCTGCCGGAGAGGGAAATCCTCACCGGTCCCGGCCCCGGTGAGCGATGCCAGAGCCTGAATTGAGGGCGGGGGGGGGTTCTCAGCCCAGCAGGAGCTGTGCGGGTCCTGCTCTTCCCCACGGCCGCTGCAGATCCTGTCCATGCTGGTGCAGCTGGTGCAGCTCAGGAATGGCCCCCAGTTTTGTGCCACGGGGGCAGAGCCCCTGCTCCCACTGATTTCGGTCGATGCAGCCCTTCCTATGCCCTGGCCATGCTGAAAAAATGCGTTAGGATGGGGCAGGGAGGCACCAGGGACATCATCCCCACAGCTCCGGGCTGGTTGTGGGTGCTGCCCCCCAGTTTGGGGCCATCCCCGGTCCCCGGCAGCTGCTGACCGTGGCCTTTTTCCCCCTTTTAGCCAGCGAGGGGCTGCTGGTGAAGACGGAGGAGCGGTGTCCCCGCGCCGAGCCCCCGGAGGAGGTGCTGCCGGGTGCCTCGACGGAGCTGCTCTTCCCAGGCTCTGGTTTCGGGAGCCCCGAGGGACAAGCAGCGGTGGCCGGGGGGGCCCTGCCCGCACAGCACAGACTGGGCAAAACCCTGGGTGCGGAACCGGGGCCGGGGGCTGATCCCGGGGGGGTCCCGGCACCGTCAGCGGCGGCACCGTCGGAGGAACGTCCTCACGGCTGCGCCGAGTGCGGGAAGAGCTTCAGCGGCAAGAAGAGCCTGCGGATCCACCAGCGGAGCCACGCGGCCGAGCGCCCCTACCCCTGCGCCGAGTGCGGCAAGAGCTTCAACTGCCACTCGGGGCTGGTGCGGCACCAGATGATCCACCGCGGCGAGCGGCCCTACAAGTGCGCCGAGTGCGGCAAGTGCTACAGCCGCAAGGAGCACCTGCAGAACCACCAGCGGCTGCACACGGGCGAGCGGCCCTTCGTCTGCGCCGCCTGCGGCAAGAGCTTCATCCGCAAGCAGAACCTGCTCAAGCACCAGCGCATCCACACGGGCGAGCGGCCCTACCAGTGCCCGGCTTGCGGCCGCAGTTTCCGCTACAAGGAGTCCCTCAAGGACCACCAGCGCGTGCACGGGGCCGAAGCCGGACCCCCGCCGCTGCCCCCCCCCGGGTTGCCCCCCGGGGATTAGGGGGACGGCCCCGCTGCGGACTGATGCCCCCTTCCCCAGGACTTTTTTTTTTTGGGGGGGACAGGGGGCACGCGCCGGCCACGGAGCTTTGTACCAAATCCAGGCGCCCGGCCGGGGGGGGGCGCAGGCAGCGGTGCCACCTGCCCCGCATGTGGGGAGGGGTCTCTGCCCCCCACCCCCCCCCACCCAGCCCCACCACGGAGGGACGCTCGTCACCCCCCTGCCGCTCGCCCCCGCCAGACAATCTGGGGATGATGGACGGGAGCTGCTGCCTGCCATGCCCCCCCCCCACGCTGCCCCCCGCCGCCGTCCCCGCCTGCTGCTCTGCCCCCCCCCCCACCTCCTCCGAGCCCCCGCTGCTTATTTTTACTCCCCGCGCCGTCCCGCTCTGTACAGTGCTTGGGGTGTCGTTTTTTTTGTATGGACGATGCAACGCGGAATAAAGTCGTGCTGGGCTGCAGCGCCTTCGCCACAGCCCCGCGGGGTGTCCCCCCAAGTCCCTGTCCCCCACGGAGCCCCCCCCAGGAGGGTGGCAGCATCACCTCCGGAGCCAGAGGCAGGGCCAGGCTGCTCCCGTGGCCATTTGGGTCCCCCAGGGCCAGCAGCAGCCCCAGCCCAGCAGGGACTCCCTGCCTTGTAAAGCTGTTTTCTAGCGATTCTCACCAAATCCCAGCATTTATCGTTTTTCTTGCGTTCTCACTGCGCTCCTGGGCACCAGTTCGCAGCGAAGCCTCCCCTGGGAATCGAGCCCTGGGCTTCGCACGGAGACCGGAGCCCACCTCTCCCCGCATCACCCCCCCTGCCATGTATTTCTGAATCGTGTTGCTGCAAATAAAATGCTCCCGGCCTGCAGTGTCCAGCACCCATCGCACGCCTCCAGCTGCTTCTTGTCCCCCTCCCCAAAAGGGACCTGGCCACCTGGGGGGGCTCAGTTGAACCCGGGTCACCCAGCAGGGCTGGAGCTGGTGGGGACCCCAACCCCGCAGTGGGCTCACGGCAAACGGGCACATCCAGACCCCCCCCCGGGCCACGGCAGCACCGTGCTGGCACCAGGGGGGGGGATTAGAGCCAGGAGGCACCGCGGGCAGGGCGAATTACCAGCATGACACAGCAGCACCCGTGCCATCGGCACGAGCGAGGTTTGGGGTGGGGATGGGGGTCACGGCCACCCCATCACTGAGTCCACACACACACACACACACACACACACACACGGAGATGGCTTTTCTGTTTTTTGGGGGATTTTTTTTCTTTTTTTCTTTTTTTTTTTTTAACAGAGGTTTACGGTTATATGCAAATTAGGTCATTAAATGATTTGCATAAAATGTTGGCGCGTCCGCGACTAAGTGTTCCTAACTCCCCACCCCCCCCAAGGTAGTAAATCCTACTCGACTAGCGCCGCGCATGCACGCCTCCCGCCGCGGGCACCTCCCGGGGGTGCGCGCACACCCGGCACACGAGTGTGCCTCGCCGCCTCCTGACCCGGGGGCTTGCCGGCGTGTCCCCTTGCACCTTCCCCGTGCTCACGGGGTCCGGGCACGGTGGCACAATCGGTGCTAACACCTCGCTCACGGCCGCACGTCTCCGTGGCACACGCGCACAAACCACGCGCGCGTGCGTGCGGCACCGCGAGCGCACCCGTCGGTCCGTGCCGTGGCCAGGCACCCACACCGCACGCCCGGGGAGGGAGAGCCGTCCCCATACCACGTCCTTCGTGGGACAGCGTCCCCTCCTGCCCTAGCTGTTGGTGAGGAAGAGCCGTCTGTGTTTGGAGGCAGAGCCACGCGGCCGCCCCCTGCGCCGTCCCCGGCCCCGGTTGCCGAAAGGGCTTCGGCTGGGCACGGCGGGCTCTGCCCAGTTGGCGTTCCCAGCCTGCGGCTCGGGGAAGCTGGGCTCGGCTTTGGGCTGCTCGAGGAGAGGGCTGGGGTCCGGATGGGGCTCGGGTTGGGGTGCCTGGCTCTGCCGGGCGCTGGCCCTCTCCTGGCGCAGGTAACGGAGCTCGTCGCGGATGTCCGTGAGGACGCCCAGCAGGCGGAACTGGAGCTCGCGGTCGCGGGCCCTCTCCTCGCGCTGCGTGGCCCGTTCCTCCTGCCACATGGCCAGCTCCTGGTGGTACAGCTGGTCCCACTGCTCCTCCAGGTCCAGCAGGTGGTGGATGTTAGTCCTCCAGCTCTCCCGGCGCTCCTCCCGGAGGCGAGAGCAGCCCATGCCGCCACCGCCGCGGGCAGGGCCGGGGGCGGCGGGGGCGTCCCCCGGGGGGGAGGCGGAGGAGGGCAGCGATTCCTCCGTCAGGGCGCCGCCGTGCAGCGGGGAGCGAGCCGGGGGCTCCTCCTCGGTTGTTTTCTCCCAGGTGGGGCCCATCAGTACCCTGGGCAAAGCGCCCATCTCCGGGCCCGGCCCCCCCGCCTGCTCCTCGGGGTGCGAGGAGGAATCGAGCGAGCGGGTCAGGGGGGGCAGGTCGGACACCCCCTCGTGTCCCCAGTCCGAGTGAGCGTCCACGGGGTTGAGGGGGTCCTCGGGCAGGGAGGTGACGGAGCCCTGGGAGCTGCAGCGGCGGATCAGCATGGCCTGGCGGGACAGCTTCATGTCCTCCTCCGCGGGCATCGGGGTCTCGGGCCCGGGTTGCAGCCCCATGGCACCACCATGGCCCCTCTCCCCCTCCCGGCCTTCCCGTTCCTCCTCCTCCGACATGGAGGCGTAGGAGACCAGGGACTCGTTGCGCAGCGACGGGGAAATGGCTGTCATGTCCGGGGTCCGCAGCTCTGGTCCTGATTCGGCTGGAAAAGAAAAGAGAAAAGAAACCTTCCCGTGAGCGCAGCTCGCTGCCACAGGCACGCACCCGCAACCCTTTGGGATGTGCAGCCCGGGAGGCAAACGAGCAGCACCCACGGGACCCCAGCGCCGTGCCGAGAGCCTCCCCCCCCAAAAAACCCCGGAGCAGCCTTACCCGAACTGCTCTGCCCTTCCCCTCGGCTGTACTCGCAGATGCCCGAGGGGTCCGGGCTCTGCACCGCCAGGCGGGGCACGGCGGAGCCCTCCACGTCGGGGAGGGCCGAGGGCTGCCCGTTGGTGTCGATGTAGATGCTGGGGTGGCTGACGCCGGGCTGCAGGTGCATGAAGGATTGCTTGGTGGCGCCGGGGAAGAAGAGATCTGCGGGACAGACAGAATCCAGCATCAGCTGCTGCGACAACAGCACTGCCAGCTCGCCTGGCCCGGCTTTACGGGCAGCCGGGGGTCCCCCAGAGAAGGGTCCCCGAGTACTGGGCAGGGGGGTGACACGGCACAGGGGACACGGTGACACCGGTGTGCTTCCCTCAGGGCTACCTGCACGACTGGGGGGTATTCAGGGATACTTGGCACCCCCTGAATATCCCCCAAGGGTTTCTGCCTTGAGCCCAGAGCTTTTTTTGCTCTGCAATAATCGCGTTTGGTTCAGAGAGAGCCTGAGCCTGCTCCAGAAGCGAAACGAGACCCACGCCACCCGCCCGTCCCCGCTGGCACCCGATGGGCCGAGCCGAAAGGCGGAAAGCAGAGGAACTACCTGGGGGTGTCCTTTTGGGGTATAAAGAAGCCAAAAACATCCCCTTTCAGGAAATTAAAGGTCAGGGTTTTTTTTTGCCTCCTGGACAGCACCAAAGCCTCGCAGCGGGAGGACGGCGCGGTTCGGTGCCGCCGCAGCTGCTCCTGCTCCCTCTGACCTCCGCTAAGCACGAGGGACACCATCCCTGACAATATTAGGGGCAATAAAATCCCATCCCGTCTTCTACCGGCCGCCTTGAGGTGGCACCCAGCAAGGCCAGGCGCCGCACCGAATTTTAAACCAAGACCCACCCCAAAACGTTTGAGGCGCTCCCGTCGCTCCCAGCTTATTTCCAGGGTGGGTTTTTGACCCCAGCGCACGGAGCTTTCAGATTTTATAGGGCCACAGCCCTGCTGCGTGCTGTCATCCCGACACAAACCTCGTAAAGAGAGCAAAACCCACAAATCTTCCACGATCCACGCCGCGCCAGCAGGCACAGAGCCCGGAGCTGGGGGGGGGGACCGCAGCCCGGTGGGGTTCCCAAGCCGGGCATCACTCCAAGAGCTCCGGCGGGGGCTGCAACCTCTCCAAATCTCCTGTCCCCAGAGAACCACCACGACTGACCTGGGTCCAGGATGATTTCGGGCTCCGAGTCGTGGCTGGCCTGCAGGAAGGTGGAAGCCACCATCTTCTCCAGGGGGGTGAGGCGCGGCTTGTGCAGCGGCCCGCCGGCGCGGTTCATGGGCAGGTGCTTCTTGGAGGTGATCTTTTTCTTGACGTCCAGCCGCAGGTCGCGCCACTTGTGCTTGAGGTCGTCGATGGAGCGCTCGGTGTAGCCCAGGAAGTTGACGCGGCTTTGGATTTGGGTCCAGAGCTGCTTCCGCCGCACGGGGTGAGCCCGCAGGGCTTCAGACCCGTACAGGGCGCTGAAATGCCGGACCACATTCCAGACCAGGGTCTCGGTCTCGTCATTGGAGAAGTTGGCCTTCCTCTTCCGGCCAGATGCTGGCATCGCCTGCGAGGCTGCGGCAGAGGTGGAAGGGGCACAATTGAACCTCGGTCCCCACTCCTCTCTGTCAGCTCCTGGGGGAAACATGGGGCTGCGGGAGCCCGAGGGAGCCGCGGAGGAGGGAGCCGAAGCAAGAGCCCCCGAGGCATCCATGGCAGGGGAGGCTCGGGCCGGGGAGGATCTAAAGAGCCGCTTCGGCACACCACGCGGCAGGGGGGCACCTCATCCCCTCGCCCCGGCTCGAGAGCACCTGGGAGGGGAGAAAAGGAAAGGGCAGCGGTGGGTGGTGGCAGCGCGTCACCCCACAGGGTCCCTACGGCAAAGGGGGGGGGGGGGGGGGGGTGACAGCGGGGACCCCCAGCCCTCTCCATCCAACCACAGGAACCCAGGGCCCCCAGCCAGCTACCACGGGGGGGGCCGCGGAGGGGGTCGTGGTCATGGGGTGTGCGGTGGGACCGTGGCACGGGCCGGCACCCCGGGGACACGGCGAGTGCCTCAGGGCCACGCTGAGGGGGGGCAGCAGCCCCTCGGGGCGATGGGGAGCGCCTCAAGGCCTCGGCACCGCGTTGAGGGCGATGGGGAGCACGGCGAGGCCGTGGCGAGCATCTCTGGCTGCACGGCGAGGGGACGTGGCCTTGGCAAGCGTCCTGGGGCTGTGGCAGGAGCCACGGCGACGACTTCAGCACCACGGAAACTGCTTCTGGGCCACGGTGAGGGCCTTGGCCACGGGCAGCACCTCAGGGCCACAACGGGGGCCGTGGTGATGGCGAAAAGCACCAGGGACACGGGACAGGGTTTCGGGGTCACAGTGAAGACCCTGGCCAAAAATCAGGTGTTGGGGCCGTGGTGAAGGCTGTGGTGAGCATCTCAAGGCCACGGTGAGGGCCTTGGCCGTGCCGCAGGCCTCGGCACAGATTTTGTCTGTGGTGGGAGCCTCAGGGCCTCGGTGAGCACCGCGGTGAAGGCCTTGGCCATGGTGAACCTCTCAGGTCCATCAAGGGAGCGCCTTGGAGCTACGGCAAAGTCCTTCACCACGCCAAGCACCTCAAGGCCACGGCAAAGACACCAGCGAAGGCCATGGTGAGCACCTCAGGGCCCCGAAAAGCGCCCGGTGACAGCCCTGGGGTGACGACAACGGCCGTGGCGAGCGCCTCAAGGCCACGGGCAACACCTTGGCCATGGCCAACATCTGAGGCTTGCAGCACGGGCCACAGGGCAACCCCGAAAACCTTGGCCACGGTGAATGCCCTAAGAGGACGGAGAAAACCCAAACACCGTGGTGAGGCCCCCAGTTGTGGGGCAGGTCTCGTGTCCCCATGGCAAAGCCCTTGGGCACACCACGAACCCACGGCGCGGTCCCCTCCGAGCATCCCATGGCCGGGCTGAAAACCTCAGGACAGCCCCCGACGGGGTTGGGGGGGGGCAGAAAAATCAACCCCCCAAAAAAAACAACCCAGCAATCATCCCCTACAAACATCTCCAGGACCCCCGCTACGGACTTGGGCGCCCACCCTTGGGTGCCCCCCGGGGGTCCCCTCCAGCCTCTCGCACCCCCTTCAAAGGCCTCACCCCAGGGGGCTGGGGGTGGTGAGGACGACCCGGGGGGGGTTGGTTCATTGCATCGGGGGGGGCTGCAGCACCCGGGGCCGGAGGGGTTTTTTGGGGGGGGGGCTACCGGGCACAGCCGGCGCCCTGCCCTCCACCGGGCGCCTTTTGTTCGCGCTTCCGACGGGCACCGGGGACAAAGGGGTTGGGGCCGGTGCCTGCCCCCGGGCCCCCCCCCACCCCAAAAGCTGCAACCAGCACGAGGGGGGGTGCAACCTTAAGCTTTTTCCCCCCACCCCCCTTTAAGGGTTTCTCCCCGCAGGGGCATGCAAGGAGGAGCCTACCTGTACCGAGCCGGGCTTGCAATGGGGAGGGGGGGGGAAACGGGGAAAGGGGAAGGGGGAAAGGGGTGGGGGGGGGGGGGAAAGCGGCGTGGGGGCCGGTTTGGGGAAAGGTTCAGGTCCGGTGGCGGCGGGTAATGGCTCCCGCCTCGGCGGAACTCGCCTTCATTTCCTCCGCCTCCGAGCGGCGCCGCGCGGGGGCCCGGGGAGCCGCGGCTCGGCCGCCCCCTGTCGGATGAAGCCTCCCCGACCTTACCCTGGGGGGGGTTACGGGGGGGGGGACCTGTGAGCAAGGGGGTTCACGTCCAAGGGGGTCCCCCCCCCCCCCCGCGCCATCCGCACCGTGCGCCCCGGCGCGTCCCCGGTACCCGTCTGCCCCCAACCGCCCCCCCCCTTGCTGCCCCCGGTACCGGGGACCCCCCCACACACCCCCCCGATGTCTCCCGGTATCCCCCCCACCCCCACACACACACATTTGTACCCCCCCGGTGCTGGCCCCGCACCCCCCGGGGTGCCCAATGCGCCCCAGTCCTTGGGCATCCATGTGTGACCCCCCCCCAAGGATCCCGGGACCCCCCCCCCCAGGCAGCGTTTGCACCCCCCCCCGGTGCTGTTTGCACCCCCCCGGTGCTGTTTGCATCCCCCTCGTGCTGTTTGCACCCCAAAGACCCTCCCCGTGCACCCCCTTGTGCCACTTGCCCCCCCCCGTGTGCCGCGCACCCCGATGGATGCCCCCCCAGCACACGCTGCCCCTGCACCCCTGGGGGGCCCGGGCACCCCCCCCAGCCCCCAAATGGGCACCTCCCCGTCCTTCCTGCCCATTGCACCCCATCCCAAGACCCCCAATGCTGCTCACAGCCCCATGCCCCCCCCCCTTCACCCTGTGCCCCCCCCACAGGTACCCCTGGGCGAACCAACTGAGCACCCCAATGGGCACCCTGCACCCACCCCATGCAATGCAGAGGGTGCCCCTTATACCCCCACCCCATACACCCCAAAATCACCCGGGTGCATCCTGCCCACTGCACCCCCAGGGGTACCCCCATAACCCGTGGTACTCCAGGGGACCCCCCCGGTGCACCCCAATGAATTCTGCCTGGGCCAGCTGCCCCCACACCCCCAAACCCCATTGCCCACCCTGCTCGCTGCACCCCGATGGGCACCTCGAGCCCCCCTGCCCCGGGAACCCCAGCGGGCACCTCGTGTGTCCTGCCCCATTTGTGTCCCAAGGGGCTCCCCCTGCCCAAAACACCCCGTGACCCCCCCCCCCCATATCCCTCTGCAGACTCTGCCCCACACTGAGCTCTCCCCGTGGTGCCCGGCTCCCATCCGTGTCCCCACCAGCATCACTTTTGGGGAAAATAACCCAGCAGGACCCAGTTTGTACTGGGATCAAGGTGCCCTTTACCAGTTTGACCTCTTAACGCTGGGGCTGACCCTTCCCCTGGGTCCCAGTGGGGACCCCCACCAGGGTGCTGGCGGGGTGGGGGGCATGAGGTTCCCTGGGGTGCCCCAGAGCTGTGGGGACAGCCCCGTCCCATCCCAATTCCTGGATCCTGGTGCAGGAGGGGATGGCAGCGTCCCCGTGCTGGGGACGGGCATACATGGGGGGGCTGTGTAGGGGACCCCCAAGGCACCCATGGGTGCCATCTGCGGGGTTTGGGGAGCAGCCTCAGTGCCGCTGGGACGGGCAGCCCACGTCCCCAGCCCGGGGTGACAGGACAAAGGGAGGCTGAGGGGGTGGCACCGCTGGTGTCAGCAGCAAAACCCCAGCCCAGAGGCGCTCGGTGGGGAGTTTTGCTAATTGCTGCGCTGGAAATTGTGCTAAATTACGACAAACGCCACCCGCTCTGCGGTTTGCTGACGCTCCGCTTTAATGCACCCGTTACAGATCTCCGGGCTCCAGCCCCCTGCTCCCCGGGATCGCCTGCGCCAGCCCCTCGTGGGGCCACGCGGGATGGATCCTCCGGGCGCGGGGACACCACAAACACAGCAGCATCACCCTTGTTCCACTCCATCCAACGCAACGTCCCCCCACCCTGGGGCGAAGCCCACCCGGGGCAGCTCCGTGGTGGCACCGGGTGCTGCTGCCGCCGCCCCAGCTCGCAAAACCGCGGCTGAGAACGTGCCCAGCTCACGGCTTGGCGCAAGCATCCCCGTGCAGGGCTCGCCCAGAGCTGGTGGACAAGGTGTGCACGGCGTCCTCCAGCGCGTAGAAGGCCTGGAAGAGGTCCGGGGAGGTGGCCCGGCACTCCAGGTACCGCCGCAGCGTGGCCAGGCTGTCCCACACCTCGGGCTGCGAGGGGCAGGGCTGCGCCGCCACCGGCTCCCCGGCATCCTCGCCCTCCACCGTCCCCCCGTCCCAGTCCGCCACCTCGGCCGTTTCGGCGTCTGCCGGCTCCCCGAGGCGCTCCAGCCCCTCGTCCATCAGCACGAAGCGCTCGATCTGCTCCTGGCCGAAGCGGACGGGTGCCAGCAGCGTGTCGGGGCTGGCGTCGGGGCTGAAGCCGGCGGCGCGGAAGCAGCTGGCGATGAGCCCCGGGCGCACGTCACCCCAGGCTTGCACCAGCATGTGCAGGGCATCCAAAAGATTTGGCTGCTCCAAGCCACGTGCCGCCGGGAGCCGAGTCAGCAGCCGGCGCCGGTAGTGGCCCTTCAGGTCCCTGGCGATGCCGCGGTCCAGGGGTTGTGCCAGCGCGGCGGCGGGGGGCACGAAAACCATCCTGACGTTGGAGAGCTCGAGGTAGGGGTGCGCCTGGCGCCGGTCGAGGAGCAGCAGGACGCTCTTCCCCTTGCGCCGCATCTCCTCGTTGAAGTCCTGCAGCCACTCGGCGAAGAGCGGGGCGGTCAGGAGGGCCTGGCCGCTGGCACGGTAGCTCCAGGGCATGTGCTGCAGGTTAACGCCGCGCAGGCAGCGGGGCCGGGGGCTCTGCCCCACCACCCGCAGCGCCGCCTTCTCCGTGCCGTCGGCGTTGGCGCAGAGCAGCAGCGTCAGCCGCCCGCCGGGGCCGGCTGGTTCATCCTCCTCGGCCAGCGGGGTGTGCAGGAGGACCCCCGTCTCCCCGCAGCTGTACACCTCGGAGGGCGCGTAGCTGCGCAGCAGCTCGGGCAGCACCGCGCTGCTCCAGCGCTCGGCCCCCGGCTGCTCCGCGTCCCCCCTTTCCCGGGGCGGCTTCTCCAGGGCGATGTTGTGGCGCAGCCTGAAGCGGGCCAGCCAGTTGCCGCTGGGCTCGAAGCCCGGTTTGCCCAACGCCTCGGCCAGGTTTTTGGCCTTGACCTGCAGGAGCGGGGCGCTGACGGGGAGCTCGGCCGCGCGGGCGCTCTCCACCCAGCGCAGCAACGCGGCCTCCACGGCCACGTCCTTGCCCTCCCGCTTGCGCTTGCGCTCGGGGTTGCTGTTGTGGTGCCACTCGCTCAGGATCCGCTCCTTGTTCTTGATGATGCGGCAGATTTGGGGCTGCGACACCCCGAAACGCTTGGCCAGCTCGCTCTGCGACACCTTGGGGCCGTCCAGCATCTCCAGCACCCGCACCTTCTCCGTCAGCGACAGCTCCTTGCGCTCTTTGCGGGGTGCCCCCACCTCCGTCCCGGTGCACCCGCTGGCACCGGGGGGGGCTCCGGCCAGCCGTGCCGCGGGACCACCGCGCTGGCCAAAACCCCGACCGCAGGCACCGCAGACGTAGGGGCAGGCGGCGGCGCGTGCCAGCGGGTGCCGCACCAGCTCCGGTTTCTGCTCGGTGCCGAAGCCGCACTCGGTGCACTCGTGCTGCGGCCGCCCCCGCTGCGTGCCGGGGGTCTCGGTGAACACCGGTGGGAGGACGAAGCCCCCGTCACCCGCACCGGGGCTCGGTTCGGTGACGCCGCCGTGGCCGCAGCCTTGCTCCTGCGGTGGCACCGTGCCGGGCTCCGAGTCCCCTTCCTCGCTCCTCGCCTTCGTGCCCAGCCATTCCCCTGCGGAAACATGGATGCGTTTGGGGCAAAATCGTGCGAATCCTGCAGGATTTGGCCCGACACCTTACCGTGATGCATGTTTTCCTAGGGGCAGCCTGTCCCCGAGCTCCCCGTCCCCGGTGCCACCCCCGTCCCCGTTCACCATGGGAAGGGCTGGCTGGGGGGATGCGTAACGGGGGGCTACGAGCCGGGGGGCTACGTGCCGGGGGGCTACGGACCGGGGGGCTACGAGCCAGGGGGCTACGGACCGGGGGGCTACGGACCGGGGGGCTACGTGCCGGGGGGCTACGGACCAGGGGGCTACGTGCCGGGGGGCTACGTGCCAGGGGGCTACGGACCGGGGGGCTACGGACCGGGGGGCTACGTACCGGGGGGCTACGAGCCGGGGGGCTACGAGCCGGGGGGCTACGACGAGCCGGGGGGGGTCCAGCTGGGTGCCACCGTACCCCACCGGCACCGAGCCCCCCGTCCGGCGCCAGCCCGGTGGCAGCAGCCCCCCGGGAGCCCCCCCCCCCCCGGTGCCTTACCCAAAGCAACGAGGCGCTCGCGGCCCTCCTTCATGGCTCCGGCCCGGTGCCCGCGGGGCCTCCTCCGCTCGGGGGGCGACACGGCCGCCGTGATGCCGGGCCCTGCTGGGGGGGGGCTGCCGGTAACGGCTGAGCACGGGGGGGGCACGGGGATGGAGGGCGGCGGGGAGCGGCTCGCCAGGCCCCGGTGCTGGTCCCGGTCCCGGTCCCGGTCCCGGTGCCGGTCCCGGCCCCTCCCGCGCCGCCGCCGCCGCCGCCCCGCGCGCCCCCGCTGCCCGCACCGGGAGCGCGCGCCCCGCCCCGCCCCGTTCGTCCCGCCCACTGGGCCGAAAAGCGCCGCGCTGATTGGCTGAGCCGCCTGCCAATCAATGAGGGGACGGGAGGGGCGGGGCCCGGCTCTGGGGGCGGGGCGGGAGTGGCGCGTGCTGGGGGGGCGGGGCTAAAGGGGAGGGGAGGGGCCTGGGAGGTGACGTCAGGAGGTTGGGTGACGTCACGGGGCGGGTGTGACGTCAGAGCAGTGTGGGTGACGTCACGGCGCGCTAGGATGACGTCAGAGCGGTGTGGGTGACATCACAGCGCTCTGGGATGACGTCAGAGAGGTGTCAGTGACGTCACAGGGGTGTGAGGTGACGTCAGAGCTCTGTGGGGTGACGTCAGAGCAGTGTGGGTGACGTCACAGGTGTGCGTGCCGGAGCACCGTGGGGTGACATCAGAGTGGGGTGGGTGACGTCACGGCGCTCTGGGATGACGTCAGAGCTGTCCGGGTGACACCACAGGGGTGTGGGATGACGTCAGAGCGATCAGAGTGACAACCGGGTGACCTTCAGAGGTCCCTTCCAACCTCAGCCATTTTGGGGTTCTGCGGCATCACGGTGATGTTGTGTGACATCAGCAGCGGGGGGTGACATCAGATCCGCGCGGGGTGACATCAGCAGTCAGATGTCATGTGTGAGATGACATCAGCAAGGTGCTAGGACATCAGAGCAGGGGCTGCGGGTGCCAACCACGAGGGCTCCGTGGTGGGGGAGCCGCTGGTGACGGTGCCAGCGGTGACGAACCCATGGGGGGAGAATGGTGCTGCAGTGCTGGGCGCAGTGCATGCAGTGCAGGGCATTGCAGTGGGCACTGCACTGGGTGGTGCAGTGCTGGGTATTGCAGTGGGTGGTGCAGTGCTGGGTGTTGCAGTGGGTGCAGCGCTGCATGCAGTGTCACTGTACTGGGTGCAGTAGGTGCAGTGTTGGGTGTTGCAGTTGTGGGTGCAGCGTGCAGCATAGGTGCAGCACTGGGCACTGCAGTGCTGGGTGTTGCAGTGGCTGCGCTGCTGGGCGCAGCACATGCACTAGTTTGAGCACTGGGTGTTGCAGTGATGGGTGTTGCCGTGTTTGTTCTTGCAGTGCCAGGTGTTGCAGTGCTTGCAGTTGCAGCGTTTGCAGCTGCAGTGCTGGGTGTTGCACTCCTTGCAGTTGCTGTGTTTGTAGTTGCAGTGCTGGGTGTTGCAGCACCAGGTGTGGCAGTGCTGGGTATTGCAGTGTTCAGTGTTGCAGTGCGGGGTGTTACAGTGCTGGCTGTTTGCAGTTGCAGTGTCGTGTGTTGCAGCGCCGACTTTTGCAGTTGCAGTGCTGGGTTTTGAAGTGTTGGCTGTTGCAGTGCTGGGTGCCCCACCACTTGCAATTGCAGTGCCTGAAATTTGCAGTTTGCAGCCACACTGTTTGCAGTTGCAGTGTTGGCTATTGCAGTGTTTGCAGTTGCATCACTGCACGTTGCAGTGTTTGCTGTTGCTGTGTCAGGTGTTGCAGTGCTTGCTGATGTAGCGCTGGGTGTTGCAGTGCTGGGTGTTGTGGTGCTGGGTGTCACGGTATTTGCAGTCACAGTGTTTGCTGTTGCAGTGCTGGGTGTTGCACTGTTTGGTGTTGCAGTGCGAGGTGTTACAGTGGTGGGTGTTTGCAGTTGCAGTGCGGGGTTTTGCAGTGTTGGCTGTTGCAGTGCCGGGTGTCGCCCCGCTTGCAGCCAAACCGTGTGCAGTTGTAGTGTTGGCTGTTGCGATGTTTGCAGTTGCAGCACCGGGTGTTGCAGTGCCGGGTGTTGCACTGGTTGCAATTTGCACTGCTTGCAGCTGCACCATTTCCAGCTGTAACATTTGCAGTTGCAGTGATAGAAGTTGCAGTGACAGGTGTTGCAGTGTTGCCTGTTGCAGTGTTTGTAGTTGCAGCACTGGGTGTTGCAGTGCTGGGTGTCACAGTGTTTTCAGCCTCACCATTTGCAGTTGCAGCACCAGGTGTCACAGTGCTGGGTGTTGCACCGTTTGCAATTGCAGCACTGGGAGTTATAGTGTCAGCTGTTGCAGTGCCACATGACACACAGCTGCAAGTGCAGTGCTTGCAATTCACACTGCTTGCAGCAGCACTGCTCGCAGCTGCAGTGTTGGCTGTTACAGCATTTGTTGTCGAAGTGCCAGGCTTTGCAGTGCGTGGTGTTGCAGCACTGGGCGTTGCAGTGTTTGCAGTTGCAGCGCGGGGTTTTGCAGTGTTGGCTGTTGCAGTGACAGGTTTTGCCCCGCTTTCAGCCAAACCATTTGCAGTTGCTGTGTCGGCTGTTGCAGTGCTTGCAGTTGCAGCACTGGGTGTTGCAGTGCTGGGTGCTGCACCATTCACAATTTGCACTGTTTGCAGCTGCGCCTTTTGCAGTTGCAGTGTTAGCTGTTGCAATGTTGGGTGTTGCGGTGTTGCCTGTTGCAGTGTTTCCAGTTGCAGCACGGGGTGTTGCAGTGCTGGGTGTCACAGTGTTTACAGTCACAGCATTTGCTGTTGCAGCACCGGGTGTTGCAGTACCGGCTGTCACACTGTTTGCAGTTGCAGTGCTGGCTGTTGCAGTGTTCACACTTGCATTGCCGGGTGTTGCAGCACCATCTGTCACTCCACTCGCAGTCACAGCACCGGGTGTCATAGTGCCGGGTGTCGCACCATTTGCAGTTTCAGCACTGGCTTGTGCAGCGTCAGCTGTTGCAGTGCTGAGTGCCACACATCTTCCAATTGCACCGCTTGCAATTCACACCACTTACAGCCGCACCATTTGCAGTTGCAGTGCCGGCTGTTGCAACGTTTGGCGTTGCAGTGCGAGGTGTTAGCGAGGTGTCACAGCCCTGGGTGTTGCAGTGCCGGGCATTGCCGTGCTTGCAATTCACACCGCTTGCAGCTACACCGTTTGCAGTTGCAGTGTTGGCTGTTGCAGCGTTTGCAGTTGCAGTATCGGGCGTTGCAACGTTTGCAGCCACACCGTTTGCAATTGCAGCGTTCGCAGTAGCAGCACCGGGTGTTGCAGCGTTTGCAGTTGCAGCGTTTGCGGTTTCAGCGTTTGCAGTCGCAGCGTTTGCAATTGCAGCGTTTGCAGTAGCAGCACCGGGTGTTGCAGCGTTTGCAGTTGCGGCGTTTGCAATTGCAACGTTTGCAGCCACACCGTTTGCACCCACACCGTTTGCAGTTGCAGCGTTTGCAGCCGCAGCACCGTTTTGCAGCCTCACCACCGTCTCCCACCCCATCCCCGCTCCCCCCACCGCCCGGAGCCGCACCCCCCCCACCTCCCCCCATCCCCACCAGGGGTCGCTGCTCCTCTTCCTCCTCCTCCTCCCCTTCCTCCCCTTCCTCCTCCTCCTCCTCCTCCTCCTCCTCGTCTCCCAGCGTGCGCCGCGCTCTCGGCATGGCCGCGCTGCCCGCCCTGCCCGCCCCAAGCCGCCGCTGCTGAGACGCTGCCGCCCCCCCTTGGACACCCCCAGCCTCCCCCCTGGACGCCCTTCACCCCCCTTCACCCCCCTCTCTCCTTCTCCCCTCCGCCGCCCCCCGACGGGCCATGGCCGATTGGGCCCCCGCGCAGGTAAGCACCCGCTTCCCACCCCCCCAAAAAAAATCCCCCCCCCTCTAGGGGTGCCCACAGCGGTGCCAAGCTCGGCCTCGTCCCCCCTCCTTTCCCCCCGCAGGACCTGGAGTGGGCCATGGAGCCCCAGGAGCTGGCCTTGGAGCAGCCCCTGGCAGCCCCCGAGGAGGGGCCCGGTGGCGAGGCCGAGCTGCCGGCCACCGCCGAGCTGTCCCTGACGCTGGTGACCGAGGTGCAGGCGGTGGACAGGAAGGTGGACGCGCAGGCGGCCCAGCTGATGAACCTGGAGGGCCGGATGAGGATGGCCGAGACCAAGCTGATCGGCTGCGAGAAGACGGCGGTGGAGTTCGGCAACCAGCTGGAGAGCAAGTGGACGGCGCTGGGCACCCTCATCCAGGAGTACGGGCAGCTGCAGAAGCGCCTGGAGAACATGGAGAACCTGCTGAGGAACAGGAACTTCTGGATCCTCCGCCTGCCCCCCGGTGCCAAAGGGGAGGTCCCCAAGGTAACGGGGTCCGCTGACCCCCGTGCTGCTTCCCCCACCCCTATACGGGGCACGGAAACCCACACCATCAACCCAGTTGAAGGACAGCAGTGGTGTGGATCGGCCCAGCATCACAGGGCTTGTCTGCTCACTGAGTCCTTTTCGGTCCTTTTCGATCCTTTTGGGTCATTTTGGGTCCTTTTGGGTGGTTACGTGCCCCCCAGCACCCATCCGTGGTGCTCAAACCCATTGTGGGGCCGTGGATCCCCCGCTGCGGATGGTGCTGGGATCACGCCGAGCGCGGTGTGGCTCAGCCCCACGTGCCTGCCCAGTGCGCCCAGTTCCTCTTTGGAGGTGGTTTCGGCAGAATTGCAGCAAAAATAAAGTGAGGAACGAGCCTGTGCCCAGCAAAAAGCCCTGCCTGCAGCACCGGGAGGGCGAATAGGGCACGAGGGGTGGGCAGATAATGGGGGAAAACCCCACCACGTCCCTTCGCCGGGCTGCCTGCGCCGAGGCACGGGGCAGGAACGAGACGTGTGGGAGTCTGAGTGAGGAAACATCCCCAGATGTTGTCTCCAGCAAGAGGCAAACCAGCCGAGCATACGTTGGCTTCTAATTGCAGGTCCCCGTGGCGTTCAGCGACGCTTCGTTCAGCTTCTCGGAGGAGGAGTGGAAGAACTTGAACGAGTGGCAGAAAGAGCTCTACAGGCACATCATGAAAGGCAACTACGAGGCCGTGATCTCCATGGGTAAAAATCTGCCTGGGGTTTTCCTCCTCGCTTGCTGGTGTCCCAGGTCTTCCAGGGCCAGGCTGTGCCCGGCGGATCGGGGAGGGGGGGTGATGAGAGGGGTCTGGTCAGGGGTTGTGCTGGCTCCTGACGGCTCCTCGTGGTGCTGGGTGCACGAGGTGTGAGCATCACCGCGGTGACCCCGTCTCGCTGAGGGTCTCCGTGGCCGGTAGGAGCTGGGCGAGGACTTGGGTAGCGAGGAGGGGAAGCGAGAGACCCTCGAGCCCAGCGACGATGGGGAGAACGGGGAGTTTCTTGGTCCCGCAAAGGTCCACAGATCCACTGCGCTGGGGGCATCAGCGCGCTGCTGCTTGGGGCGAGAGCAAGCAGCAGGGGGGTGCCCTGCCTCGGGTTCCTTCCACCCCTATTTGTAGGGGATCCTCCATCCCCTCCAGCCCAGAGGAAGCAGGGCGAGGTTTGTCCACCCGAGCGCTCTGCCCAGCCCCAGCCTGGTGCCGGGGAACGTCTCTGTCCCCAAATGTTTTAATGTCAGCTTCTGCAGCTCTCCAGGAGGGCTCGGGGCAGCGCGTTCAAGGCTGCAGGATCGTGCCCCGCGGGCGCCTTGCAGTGCTGGCTGCGGGCCATGCCCTGTGCTGCACCTCTGGAGGCGTGCTGCCCTCACCAGGGTTTCACAGCACCTGCCTGTGTTTTGCAAAATGCTCTTTGCCTTGGCTGAGCATCCTCCTGCAGCACCTGGGAGCACTGACATCCCCGGTAGACAACCATCCCGCCCTCCAGGCCTGGGTGATCCAGGGCCTTTCATCATTTTTTTTCTTGTTTTTCTTCCTTTTTTTTTTTTTTTCATTCTTTTTTAATCACGTAGACGGTTCTTGTGCGCAAAGGAAAAAAGGTAAAGGATAAATACCGCCCCCGTTCTCCTGGTTAAAAAAACAATCCTGCATCCTCCTCTGGGTGCACAGGAACGGTCCTGCTGGAAGGGATCTGTGGGTCTGAGCCTGGAGCTTAGAAAAATGTATCTGTGCTTAATCTGAAGGTTTCCTTGGTTTGAGTAACCGGGTTTGGAGGCGAGGTCCTCGCATAAGGCTAACGGATCCAGTAGCGCAGTGGTGGAAATGAATGCCCAGAGACAAACGCTTGTTGTTTCGAAATTAAGTTTTCCGCTCTCCCTGCTAGGAGAGATTGCGATTTTCCCCTTTCCCGCACCAAAATCCACAAGCAGCCTGTGCCTCGGACGAGTAGGAAGGAACGGTTCTGGCTGTGGCAATCCGGGGCCGGAGGGAACCGTGTGGGGAGGGCACCTCCGCTGCTGCCGCTGGCTGACAGCTCTGGTTCTGTCCCCAAGCTGAAGCTCCCATTGCAATGGATCCGCGGACCTTAGCACAGAGGAGAAGAGAGGAAGCCTGGAGGTAAGCACAGATGCATTTTCTTATTCTCCTCCTCACGCTGCAGGCTGGGAGGTGCTCCTCACCTGAGCAGAGTGTGCTCCTGCAGTCCGCTCATGTCCCCAGGGCGCAGACAAGGTGAGCGGGTGCAGGTGTGGGAGAGCATCTTCCCAAAGCCTCTGCTTCCATTCCCCGTCCTCCCCAGCAGCGAAGGAAGGTTGGTGGGCAAAGGTTGAGGAGGCTCCGTCCCGCCGGGCGAAGGAAACCTTCTGATCCCTTTTTTACACGCAGACACCGCCATTTCCAAACCCGACCTCCTGTCGCGGATCGAGCAGGGAGAGGATCCCAACACCGAGGACCAGGATGACTCTGAGGGAGGAGAAACCCCCACGGACCCCAGCACCGGTGAGCCAGAAAGTTCCCGGGAGCCGGTGGGGTGATGGAAAGCAGCTCTCTGTGCTCTTCTCCTGGCTTCTGCCCTCCTCGTCGGCTCCTACCCGCTGCTGCCATCGTTCCCGAAATCCCCCGTAAGGTGTGAGCATAAACTCACGCTGTCCTTCCTTCCGTGCGCAGAATTTTCCTTCCCTGGTCCCGACGACAGCTCGTGGGGTAAATACGAGGAGACTCTGGCTGAAAGTCACGACGGCTCCGAGGGAGAAGAGAGCATGGAGGCCCCCAGCACATGTGAGTTGGAAACTTCCCCCAGGTGGAGTGGCAAAGGGGCAGAGAGAGGCGGGCTCGGGCTCCTGGCTCTGGTTGGGGACATGGGGACCCTGCCGTCACCGCGGTCTCTGCCAGCTTCTCCTCGGGCTCAGCGTGGAGCTGGACCTCAGCCCTTGCAGACGGATGGGCACGGGTGCAGGAGGAGCTCCGAAACACAAGCAGCAGGCTGCAAAAGCAGCTGAGGGGTCCCCAGGGGGGCACGGGCCACCTGCACGGGGTCGGATCGCTCGGCGAGGTGGAGATGGGCTGGAGCAGGCGTAGCACGGGCACGCTTCGCCGGCGTTAGCTGCAGTGTTCTCCCAAGGCTTCCACGCGGATGTAAAGTGATATTTTTCCCAGCTTCCTGTGTCAGCCAAATGTCAGGCTTTGTGGCGCAGCAGGAGACACGTCCTTGTCGCTGCCTGTCACCCCCAGGTCCCTGCTTTGAAGCTCGGGAACACGTAAGCCGCTTGGGGAAGCGCGTCCTGCTGGGACGTGTCTGGTTTCTTGGCCTCGTCCTCGCCAGCAGCCGAACTGCTCTGGCTGGTGCCTTTTCCAGAATTTCAGCCCGATCCGTTACCAATCGGCCCCGTTTTCAAACTGCACCTTGACAAATTTGGCAAAGGGACGAGCAAGCGGCGAGACAGGGAGCGCTGAGCGGGCTGCTCTGTGCACGCAGGCGCTGGGCATGCCTCTACCTCCGCGTGCTCTGCAGAAACCTGTGGCTTTTTCAGGCTTTTCCTCTGCACCCCCAGATCCTCCGTGCTCTTTTCATCCTCTGTTTGCCAGGGTCCTTGCCAGGAGCTTTGAGTTACCGTTTGTATCACAGGAGATCATTCAGCCCCCAGGCCTAGGCAACGTACAAGCGCAGAAGAAAAAGAGGTTTTATCCCCCTTCTTTCTCTCTCTCCCTCTCTCTTTTCTTTTATTTTTATTATTTTTTGCCTTTATCCTGTACCACACGCCCTCAGTGACCTGTTCTGGCTCACCTCTTGCTGAGAAACCTGCTTTTTCTCTTTGCCAAGCTAAATAGAGAGGTCTCACCATCACAGCGTCTGAGCTTTCCCCAGCAGTCACCACATTTGGGCTTTATTTGTACCGCAGCACTGCTCAGACAGCTCCCGGTCAGGGCTTACGGCCCTGTAGCGCCAGGAACCCTCCTGGGTGCACAAAGCAGCCGCCACCTCTGCCCCCCCAAAAAAAAAAGAATCGCAGTCTAAATAATGCAGCCGTTCTTATCCCAAAGCAATGATGTGCATGTTTCTGCCCCATCAGATGCCCAGCAGTGCGAGGAGGAAGGTCCTGACAGCCTCGAGCTCCCCAGCTCGTTGTCGGGGAAGTGGGAGGACGTTTTCTCCAACCCGGAGGAAGAGGTGATGAAACCGAGCGGCAAGAGCCGGGGCGGCTCGACCCCGCAGCAGAGAGCCGCCACGGGCAACGGGCTGAGGCGCTCGGCTCGCCGCGGGAGAGACTTGGCCAAAAAGGATGCTCCCGAGGAAGCGGCCGCCGTGGAGGGGCCGTACATCTGCTGCGAGTGCGGGCAGAGCTTCCTGGACAAGCAGCTCTTCGCTGCCCATCAGCGAGCGCACGCGGGGGAGGAAGCCTGCACGTCCCTGGAGCCCGGGGAGAGCTTCAGGCCGAAATCCAAAAGCTCTCCGAAAGGCCAGGGCCCGGCCCGCTCCAAGGCGTCCAAGCGCGCCGATTCGGAGAAGGGCTCGGCTTTCAAGTACGGCTTCGTCAGGCACCAGGCCAACAACATGGTGGA
The DNA here is from genome assembly GCF_963932015.1 of Anas acuta. Lineage (NCBI taxonomy): Eukaryota > Metazoa > Chordata > Aves > Anseriformes > Anatidae > Anas > Anas acuta. The sequence continues at coordinate 977,753 of NC_088980.1, forward strand.
GAGGCCGTACACCTGCTCGCAGTGCAAGGAGAGCTTCAGCCTGGAGGTCAGCCTCATCTTGCACCAGAAGCTCCACACGGGGAAGGGCGACGGGCCGCTCACCTGCACCTACTGCGGGAAGGACTTCCGAGACCTCTCCAAAGCCATCCGGCACCAGCGCATCCACACGGGCGAGCGGCCCTACCAGTGCACCGAGTGCGGGAAGAGCTTCATCCGACGGGACCACCTCCTCAAGCACTGGCGGGTGCACACCGGGGAGACCCCCTACCAGTGCCCCGTCTGCGGGAAGCACTTTCGCTACAAGGAGTCCCTGAATTGCCACCAGAAAATCCACTCCCGCAACCCCCGGCCCATGGAGGAGGCGCAGCACAACCTGGAGTCGGGCACGCAGACGGGCCACTTCTGCCTGAAAAAAGAGACGAAGCAGTAGCGCCGCGCGGGGATGGCCGGGCGGGAGGGAGGGCTCGCGGTGACGATACGGTCCAGCCGGTGGAGGTGGCGGCGCCAATGGGAGGTGAACTTGGATCGCAGCTCATCCATGTGGTTGTGCTACCAAGCCCGCTTTGTCGAAGCATCGTAGGAATTCCTCTTAAAAAAAAAACAAAAAAAAAACCAAAACTTCAAAACACGAAGGCCTGGGCACCTCTTGAGCCCCTCCGCGGGGTGACGTGGGACTTCCACGGCGGTGCCGGCCTCGCGCTAGTTTGTCCCCCGCGCAGGTTCGGATTATTGCCTGTCGGGAAGGCTCCCGAGAGCTTCTCCGGGGTCTGTATTTAGCAGGTGTTCCCCCACCTATCGTTGTGCATCTTCAGGAGTGACGAGCTTTTGGCTTTTCGTTCTTTTCCACTCGTTTTCACCGCGGGGGCTGGAGGGAGGGCGGGGAGCCGGACGCACCTCCAACAGCGGCCCCGCGCCGCGAGGGGGGCCAGGGAAAGAGAGGCGAAGCGGGGAGGTGGTTAGGGGCACGGCTCGGAAAAAAAAGAGGCAGAAAAGCAGAGAGGGGAGAGCGGCCAAGAGCAAGGTGAGAAAAAGAAGGTGAAGGAGGCGAAGGAGGAAGGGCTGAGGACATTGGGGCAGGAGGAGCCGGGAGGGCAGCGCATGGGCGCACGGAGGCACCCCGGGTACCTGACCCGGAGAGGGGATGTCTCTGTTTTTTTGAAGGATGTTGCTCGCACCAGTCAGGCCGCGGTTTCCTGACGGCGCCGCTGGTCTGTTGTAGGAAATCTTGTCCATGAAGGTGATTTTACTCTTTTATTTTTTAACTGGGTTTGGTCTCACACTCAGGTAAGTCAGGCAAACGAAAGGAACTTCTCCTAACCCCTGTAAAGAGCTGTTTGGTTTTTAGTTAATCTAGAAGTAGTGTAATTATTATTATTATTCTAATTATTATTATTATTATGATACAAGGAAACGTGTGGCACTATACTTCACTGTTGAACTAAAACACTTAAATGTTTGAGGCGACTTGACCGCAGTTTTTCAGGCGTCTCTGTAAATATCGGTCGAATTCTCTCGCCGCTCGGTGGTGTTGTTCCCCAGGTGACTTGTAAGCAGTGTCTCTTCCGCTGTTGTATTCGTCGGCTGCTGGTTTGTGACTGTGTTTTGTAAGACCTTTTTGTAAAGTCTGGCAATACAGTGTTCCCATTCTGAAGCCCGTGTGGGGTGAGTGAGCGCGTTCCCCTCGCCCAGCCTCCGCGTTTCTCTCCGTGATGACCGCACGCACTCGCCCTGCGCCTTATTTATCAGCGTTTTTCCAGGTGTTTTGCGCCTGGCTGGGATTTATCAGCGTTTTTCCAGCTGTTTTGCAGAACTGGAGAACTCCACGAGCCCAGCAAGGGCTGCTCCCATCCCTTAGTGTCCGTGCCCAACACCCGAGGAGCCACGTTTTGGAGAGCGCCGCTCAGCGCGGCTCTGGGGCTGCTGCGTGTGCTGGTGTTCAGCTTTTGGGGGTGGTGTTTTTAACCTTTTTCTCCCCCGATATCTGGACGCAGACCTCGGTTTCGCACAAAATTATCCCTGCACCTCCCGGAGCTGACTTGTACCGTGCACAAATGCTGCGGTGGTGGGTGTGGAGCCCCCCCCGTGCACCCTACAGATCCCTCCATCCTACCTCACCCAGCTGGGGGGTCCCCATAGCAGCCTGGCGAGGAGGGACCGGGGTGCACGGGGCTGCAAGGAGGGCAGCTGCTGAGTGGGACACGCTGGGTTTTGCATCGCGGCTTCCTCGCTTGCCTCCTACCCACGCTTTTTTTGGAGCAGGGCTGCCAAAAAACTGTTCCTGCCAGGCCTGGCCCCGCAGGGCAGCGTGAGCTTTTTGGCTTTTTTGGTGCTTTTTTTTTTTTTCCAGCCCTGTGTCCCCTGGGCTCCTCTGCTGGGGCACACGGGGAGGTGGCATTTGGCTGGAGAGGGGACACCCAGCCAGCTCCCCCCGTGCTCTGCAGCATCCAGCGGGGATGGGGCTGCCCCACGCAGCGGGATGGGGATGGGGATGGGATGGGGATGGGATGGGGATGGGATGGGATGGGGACGGGGATGGGGACGGGGATGGGGACGGGGATGGGGACGGGGATGGGGATGGGATGGGGATGGGGATGGGATGGGGATGGGGATGGGGATGGGATGGGGATGGGATGGGGATGGGGATGGGATGGGGATGGGGATGGGATGGGGATGGGATGGGGATGGGATGGGATGGGATGGGGATGGGGATGGGATGGGGATGGATGGGGATGGGGATGGGATGGGGATATGGGATGGGGATGGGATGGGGATGGGATGGGATGGGGAGGGGGAATGGGATGGGATGGGATGGGGATGGGGATGGGATGGGGATATGGGATGGGGATGGGGATGGGATGGGGATGGGGATGGGATGGGGATATGGGATGGGGATGGGATGGGGATGGGGATGGGATGGGGATATGGGATGGGGATGGGGATGGGATGGGGATGGGGATGGGGATGGGATGGGATGGGGATGGGATGGGGATGGGATGGGGATGGGGATGGGATGGGGATGGGGAGGGGGATGGGGATGGGATGGGATGGGGATGGGGATGGGATGGGGATGGAATCAGGATGGGATGGGATATGATGGGATGAATAGGATGGGACAGGATGGGACATGACAGCATGGTTTGGGACACGCTGGAACGGGATGGGATGACACAGGGGATGTAACGGGACGGGGCAGGACGGATGGGACCGGACCCGAGGGGCAGTGCCCCTGTTTCAGCACCGCAGCGGTGCCGGGATGGTGCCGGGGATGCTGCCTCGTCCCATCCCCCCCCCCGTCCCCTCCCTTTTTTCCACAGACCAAATGGTTTCCTGCCCGTCCCCACGCTCGGTGTCACCGACTTCCCCCCATTGTCACCCTGTGCCAGGGGGGGCCCCGGGGTTTGGGAACAGGAACGGGGCCATGTGGCGGGGGCTGCTGCTGCATATGGGGCCTGGATGGGATGGGATGGGGATGGGGATGGGATGGATGGGGATGGGATGGGGATGGGGAGGGATGGGGATGGGATGGGGATGGGGATGGGATGGGGATGTGGGATAGGGGATGGGGATGGATGGGGATGATGGGATGGGGATGGGATGGGGATGGGATGGGGATGGGGATGGGATGGGGATGGGGATGGGAGGGATGGGGATGGGATGGGGATGGGGATTGGGATGGGGATGGGATGGGAGGGGAATGGGATGGGGATAGGGGTTGGGGATGGGGATGGGGATGGGGATGGGATGGGGATGGAGGATATGGGGATATGGGATGGGGATGGGGATGGGATGGGATGGGGGATATGGGGGGGATGGGATATGGGATGGGATGGGGATATGGGATGGGGATGGGGATGGGGATATGGGATGGGGATGGGGATATGGGATGGGGATATGGGATGGGGATGAGGATATGGGATATGGGATGGGGATGAGGATATGATGGGGATGGGATGGGGATGAGGATATGGATATGGGATGGGATGAGGATATGGGATGGGGATATGGGATGGGGATGGGGATGGGATGGGATGGGATGATGGGATGGGGATGGGGATGGGAATGGGGATGGGAATGAGGGGATATGGGATATGGATGGGGATGGGATGGATGGGGATATGGATGGGGATGGGGATGGGACATAACAGCATGGTTTGGGACACGCTGGGACGGGATGGGATGACACAGGAGATGTCACAGGACGGGTAGACGGATGGGCCCGGACCCGAGGGGGCAGCAGGGGCTGACCCCCCCCGGTCCCGGTGCCCGGGGCGGGTGCCCTCCCGTCGGGTGCCGCTCCTCGGGGACCGCTCGGGAGGAGGGGAGGGGGGGGGGGTCAGATCGTTGGGGGGGGGGGGGGGGAGGAGGGCGGTCTCCATGGCAGACAGCTGCCCTCCGGCCGCCATTTCGCGACACCACCGGGGGGGGGGGGTTGGGGACAGCGGGACAACGAGGGGCGCCCGGAGCCCCCCGCATCCATACCCGGTGGGGTGGGGGGGGGGGCCCCGATCGCTGCCGTCGAGGGGGGGAGCTCCGGGGCTGCTCCTGCGTGGGGGGGGGCTGCCGTTCCCGCAGCGCCCCCCAAGTCCCTCCCAGTGCCCCCCCAGTGCCCCCCCCAGTCCCCCCCCACAGTTCCCCAGAGGCCCGGGGCCGCTCTGCGCATCCCTCCCCCACCGCCCGTCGGTGGCGTCGGTGGAACCGGATTGATTGGGTTTTGGGGGGTGAAGAGGACCCCCGGGGGCCTTTCCCTTCTCCTTCTTTGCGCCCCCGTCGCCTCCGTTTTCCCCGGTTTGGGGGCCACCGACGGCGGGGGCGGGCGCGGTGATGCCGTCGGTGCGGCAGAGGGCGCTGCGGGGCAGCGGGCGGGGGCGACCCCCCCCCCCCCCCTCACCGCTCCTCCTCCTCCTCCTCCTCCCCCCCAACCCCCCCCCACATTTCCAAACCCGGTTCGGCCCCCGGCGAGGCCCCCGCGCGGCGGCGGCGGCGCCGTCCCCGTCCCGCCCGCCCCCTGCCGGTGCGGCGGGGCAGCGGCGGGGGCCGGAGCGCCCAGCTCGGAGCCGCTTCAGCTCGGCTCTCCTCACCGCCCCGTCGTCCTCTCCCCCCCCCCTTTCCTCCCTCCTCCTCCTCTTCTTCTTCCACCGGTGCCCCCCCCACCCTCTTTTTTTCCTCCGTTCCCCTCCCAGCCCCGTCGATTCGCCCGCCGCCCCCCCCCTCGAGTCCCGGCGCTGCCCGCCCCATGCCCGGCGGCCACCGGAGGTGAAGCAGAGAGCGGGCGCTGGATCCTCCCGGCCGAGGCCCCCGGGGCTCCGGCAGGGAACAAAGGGGCCATGGCCGAGGGGGCTCCCGCTCAGGTAAGGGGGGGGCAGCCGCAATTTTAACCGGGGGGGGCCGAGGCCCGGCACGGAGCCGCCCCAGGGCCGCACCGTCGGGGCGGGCCGCGCCGTCGAGGCCGCGGCCGGGCCGGGCCGGGGGCTGTCAGCACCGGGATCGCGGCTGAGCCCCCCCCCCTCGTCTTTTTTTTCCTCCCCCCCCCCCCGTCGTTTTTTTCCTCCCCCCCCCCGACGGGGCGGCGGCGTGGGGAGCCCCGGGGGGGCGGCGCGGCCGAGCAGGGCCTCCGGGGCCGCTGGAGACGGCGCTGCCGTCGGGGCGCCCTTCCCGGAGCCCCCCCCCGCCCCCTCGGGGCCGCCCCCCCACACCCCGGGGCCCTGCGGAGGCCTTGGGGGGGGGGGGGGGAGAACCGGCGCCGCCGGGCCCCCCCCCCCCCCGATCCCCGCAGCTCCCCCCCGGTGGCGCCGTGACGGAGCCGTCTGGGCGCCCCCCCCCTTGCTGTCACCACCCCCCCCCCCCTCGGTGACAGGTCCCCCCGTGTCACCTCCCCGTCCCCATGGCGACAGGGTGACAGCGCCAGCCTGTCCCCCCGGGGTGTCCCCTCCCCGTCCCCATGGTGACGGGGCTGCGATGTCCCCTCTGTGTGTGTGTGTGGCCCCCCCCCCCTCCAAGTGTCACCCCCCCCCCCCCCTCCAAGTGTCACCTCCTGGGTGACACCGGTCCCGTGGGACCCGGCCCTAAGCAGCTTAACGGGGTCAGCACCCAGCGGGGACACGGCAAAGGGACGGGGACATCGGGGTGGCTCAGCCCCGAGGGGGTCCCCAAGCACCTCGAGGGGCTGGAGGGGGGGTCCCCAGGGTTGGGACGGGGACATCGCCGCCACCACGGGGTGGCTCAGCCCCGAGGGGGTCCCCAAGCACCTCGGGGGGCTTGGGGAGGGGTCCCCAGGGTTGGGACGGGGACATCGCTGCCACCACGGGGTGGCTCAGCCCCGAGGGGGTCCCCAAGCACCTCGAGGGGCTTGGGGGGGGGGTCCCAAAAGTTGTGCCCATCCCCGGTGCCCCCCCCCCCCCGTCCCTACCCGCAGGCGCCGGAGCTGGTGCTGCAGCCACGCTGCCCCTCGCCCTTCCAGGCGCCCGCCGGCCCCGAGCGCACCTCGGAGAGGGAGACGCAGACGGCGGAGCTGTCCCTGACGCTGGTGGCGGCCGTGCAGGCGGTGGAGAGGAAGGTGGACTCGCACGCCACCCGCCTGCTGGACCTGGAGGGCAGGACGGGGGTGGCCGAGAAGAAGCTGATCGACTGCGAGAAGACGGCGGCCGAGCTGGGCAACCAGCTGGAGAGCAAGTGCGCGGCGCTGGGCACCCTCATCCAGGAGTACGGGCTGCTGCAGCGGCGCCTGGAGAACATGGAGAACCTGCTGAAGAACAGGAACTTCTGGATCCTGCGCCTGCCCCCCGGCAGGAAGGGGGAAATCCCCAAGGTAACGGTGCCCGGGGCTTGGGGGAGTGGGCGCAGGGCGCAGGGGTTGCTCCCCAAATTATTTCGGTGAGCGGGGACGGCTCCGACGCGGGGTAGATGCTCGCCAAAGGGGACCTGGGGGGAGCTCAGATGGCAAAGCTGCCCTCCTGGTGTGCCCTGCGATGGGATGCCCAAAAAGGAGGGAGGTGGAATTGATGGGGGCAGCATCTCCCCATAATTCAGGTGGCATTTAGGGAGTTCTGGCTCAGCCAGCTGTGCCACAGCAGCTCGCCTCTAACCACCACTGGAGGTTGAATCAAGCACCCATGAAGGTTCAGCAGCTCCTTCCCTACCACTTTTGGATCCCCGAGGATGGATGGCGGTACCCGAGGAAGGAGCACGCGGGGTCTGCGGTGCCAAGCACGGGGGGAACCTCGGGGATCCGCAGGACGATGAGGAGCGCCCGCCCTTCCAGCCTGGGCTCGGCATCTTCAGCAACAAAAGGCTCCCACCATGAATATTCAAAAGTTTGCTGATGGGACCCTTCCCTACACGGGGAAATCAACGGCACCTGGTCCCCCGTGGGTGTTTGCGGGAGGAGGATTGACCCCAACCCCGGGGGGAGGCACGGCTGAGCATCGCGGGGCTCCCCGAGGAGCTGGGCACAACCCCCCCGAGCCGGCCGCATCCTGAATTTATCCGCAGAAATTCCTGCTCGGCCAAAACAGCCTCGGAAGCTGCCGTCTGCTTCCCGGCCAATTTGCGAGCAATAACTAATGATAACTCAGGGCCTGGGTCGAGTTTTCCCCGGAGTTCTGGGGTAATTGAATCTGGGTTTTTACGTCAGCTCATCAATAGAGATGAGGTCCAGCCGCGGCACCCGGTTTTTATCTCCTTTACGCTCCCTCCAGGCGCGCACCAAGCCGGGTGTTTGGACGAGCCCTTTGATGTCACAGGGTGGAAAACTCGGGTCTCGAAGTCGTTTTCCAAGAAAAACACAAACCCGGTGGTGGCCACGAAGGAGCTGGCCACGTCCGCGGGGTGAGAGGGGGGGAAAGGAAGCGAGGGCTGAAATGAGGTCCCCTGAACCCCTGGTGCTTGTGGTTGCAGGTGCCGGTGACCTTCGACGACGTGTCCGTCTATTTCAACGACAAGGAGTGGGAGAAGCTGGAGGAGTGGCAGAAGGAGCTGTACAAGAACGTGATGAAGGGGAACTACGAGTCCCTGATCTCCCTGGGTAAAACACGGGTGCCCCCTTTGCTGCCCCGAGGTGGTTTCTTGGGAATCCCTGGCTGCCTTCAGCCCCAGGCGTCCTCCATCTCCTCCTCGATTTCACAATTCGACCCTCCCGAGACCCAAATGTCCCTGTTGAAAGGGAGACTGAAAAAATACAGGAGGAGGTTTCCAGTCCTGCTCTTGCCTCCTGGCGATGCGCGATGCGCCAGCGCAGGGCGAGGGGGGCTGGAGACCTCTCGAGGCCCCCTGCAGCCAGAGATATTCTCTGAAAAAGCTGTCGTAAGGGCTTCCCTTCGCCTTCTGGGTTTGCTGCTCACGTACCTCTCCAGAGAAAACTTCTGCAGCTCCTGCCCCCGTGGCTGTCCGGGGAGCCCACCCCCAGCACCGGGCTCCTTGGTGGCTGTTCCCCGGTCCCTTCGTGTTTTCTCCCTTGCGCCGGGAGAGGTGGAAGCTGAGCCTGAGGATTCCCTCTCCGGTAATCCCTCCCTCTCTCTCCCCGCAGACTATGCAATTTCCAAACCCGGCGTTTTGTCCCAGATCGAGCAAGGGGAGGAAACGCGGGTCAGGAACGAGCAGGACTTGGAGGAGAGCGAGATCATCACCGATGCCACCGCAGGTGAGGGCAGCGAGACGAGGGCGCGAGGGGAATTGGGACGGGCAGGAGGGAGCAAGGCTAAAACGCTCGGTGCCAAGAGCTGTGGTGGAGGAGACGAGGATTTTGAAGTTAAATCAGGGCCAACAGGAGGAAATCCTCCGCTGCCCCCGGGGCTGCTGGCTCAGCCCCACAGCCTGGGGATTTGGGGTGTCCGAGGGGCACCGAGGAGTGGGTGTGGGGTCCCCAGATCCTTCGGATTCCCAGCTCCCGGGGCTGACGCCGGTGGGCACCTCTCTTTGCTGCAGCTGGCATCAGGGTCGTGATCAAAACGGAGGAGCTGCTTCCCGAGGACAGCCCCGAAAACCCCGAGCTGCACGGGATGTCGGGGCAGTCGGAGGGGAGTTTCCAGAGCCCGGACGAGGAGGCCGCCTGCGAGAGCCCCTACGGCTCCGTCTCCCCTCCCAGAGACCTGCCGGGCACCAGCCTGGGCGACCCCTCCGAGTACGTGGCTGACTTCAACGAGATCCAGAGGGTGATCGTGCACCACGGCAGCTGCACAGGTGAGGGGTGGGGAGAAGGCTCGGAGGGAAAATTGGGGAGAAATCCCCCCCCCGGATCGGTGCTGAGCCTCATCCGAAGGGGTACCCGACCTGCTGGGATCCCCTTTGGGAAAAGCCTTTCCCGAAAACTCTTGTCGGGGCAGGAAAGGGAGCAAAGCCAGGGGCTGCAGAGGCTGGGCAGGGGTTGGGTTTGGGGAGGGGACATCGGGGGTGACAGCCTGGGGAACGAGGATGCTGTTTAGCAGGGACAGGGCCACGCTTCTGCACGTGCACGGGGTGAGCAAGGGCACAAATTTGGGAAGGGGGAGCTGCTGGGGGGGCGGATTGCAAGGGGAAGGGACCTGGCCCCGTGTTTGGGGACCTGTCCTCATGTTTGGGGACGTGTCCCCAAAAACACGGAGCTCAGAGGACAGGGATAATGGTGGCTGGATTCATGATGTGTGAGCTTTTGGGTGAGGCCAGGGGGTGGAGGGGCACCCCGGGAATGTTTTTTCCCCTTCTGCCCCCTCCATGGGAGGGGAGAGGGCCATGCCTTGGAGACAACCCGGTGTGGGCTGCCTTTTTTTGGGAAAACCTGGCAGCTTTTCCTAGAAAGCCTCTGGAAGGTCCATAGCCCGACTCAAAATCCACCACGGGGTGACGGTCAGGGATCCGCCGTGCGCCCGCCCTCCCCAAATTCTGCTTTCTCCCCGCAGAGGACGGGATCGTGATCAAGACGGAGGAGGAGGAGGAAGAGGACGACCCGGACACGCTGGAGCCCTGCACCATGTTCTCGGGGAGGACCGAGCCGCCCTCCTTCCCCAACCACGAGGCCGGGCTGGGCTGCGAGGCTCAGTGCAGCTCCAAGGCACCGCCGCGGAGCCTGGCGGCCGGCCGCGTGGGGAAGCCCCCCTCCTGCGAGAGGGACTCGGGGGAGATGAAGCCCACCATGGCCCAGCAGCGCAACCGGACGAGGGAGAGGCCCTACATCTGCCCCGAGTGCGGCAAGAGCTTCATGCTGAAGATCAACTTCGTGATCCACCAGCGCAACCACCTGAAGGAGGGGCCCTACGAGTGCCACGACTGCGACCTCAGCTTCCGCAACAAGCAGCAGTTCCTGCTGCACCAGCGCAGCCACACGCGCCGCGGCGGCGTGGGGGTGCCCCGGCGCCCCGAGCACGGCCTCAAGCCCCAGCCTCGTCCCCCGCCCCCGGGGAAACCCTACAAGTGCTCCGAGTGCGAGAGCAGCTTCAGCCACAAGTCGAGCCTCAGCAAGCACCAGATCACCCACGTCGGCGAGCGGCCCTTCACCTGCGGCGAGTGCCGGCGGAGCTTTCGCCTGCAGATCAGCCTCATCATGCACCAGAGGATCCACGCCGGCAAGAGCGAGATGGCTTTCCTCTGCCCCCAGTGCGGCAAGAACTTCACCCGGCCCTCCCACCTCCTGCGGCACCAGCGGACTCACACCGGCGAGCGGCCCTACCAGTGCAGCCAGTGCGAGAAGACCTTCAGCGAGAAGTCCAAGCTCACCAACCACTACCGCATCCACACGCGGGAGCGCCCGCACGCCTGCGCCGTCTGCGGGAAGGGCTTCATCCGCAAGCATCACCTCCTGGAGCACCAGCGCATCCACACGGGCGAGCGGCCCTACCACTGCACCGAGTGCGGCAAGAACTTCACGCAGAAGCACCACCTCCTGGAGCACCAGCGGGCGCACACCGGCGAGCGGCCCTACCCCTGCACCGAGTGCACCAAGTGCTTCCGCTACAAGCAGTCCCTCAAGTACCACCTGAGGACGCACATGGGAGAGTGAGGGGCTGCCACGGCTTCCTCTCCCTTCCCTCCCTTCCCTCCAGCCCTCCTCCTCCTCCTCATCCTCCTCCTTCGCTCATCTCTCCCCTTCCCATCCCTCCATCCCCTCCCACTCCCCCGGCTCAGGGCATGGACATCAAGGAAGCTTTTTGTGTGGTAGCGCCGCTGCTCTGGTGGAGACAGCTAGGCCGATTGGAAATAAATTAATTAATTAAAGCAAGCAAAACGCGCGGCAAAATTAAGAGATTATATATATATATATAAAATTAACAGCAGCAGCTGATTTAGGGAGGATCCTCACCGTCGACGACGACAGCCAGCGAGAAAGGAAAACCTGTACAGGGTGTTTTGCCGGAGTAGGACTCGTAACTGCTTTTTAAATCTACTGTTTGTTTTTTTTAATAAATGTGGAGGAACTTTTTATTTGATAAGCAAACTTAGGATCGCCAAGCTATATATATATATATATCTCTTTTTTTTCTTTTTTTTTTTTTTTTTTTTTTTTTTTGCCCCCCCAGTGCTCCGCAGGCTGATTGTGGCACGGTCACTTTTTTGCCCGGGAGCTCTGCAGAGGTGCTGCTGCCCCGGCACCAGGCGTTGCCTCCTCTCCGGGGTGGCCGCGGTGGCCGCGTGGAGCTCCGGCAGATGCAAGGAGGCAAGGAAAGTTCTCTGTGTATCTAAACTGGAAGCGCTGACAGGTGCCTGCCCGGCTCTCGGGGCTGTGACGCACTCATGGATTATACAATAGAATAAAATGCTAGTTCCAGTCCAAGGACATCTTTCTGGTAGGGCCCCGCCACCAAGGCTCCTCCAAACGCTTGTTTCTGGCAGCGGTGACCCCGGGCACTTGGTCCTGCTGCTGCCACGAGAGCTGTGCCCAAGGGGTCACGGGCGCGAGGCGCGGTGCATGGAGGCAGGAGGACGTCCCCTGGGTCCTGCCGTGGGTTTGTGGCCGTGTCCCCAAAGGGCTGAGACCCACGAGCCCGTCCCGAGCTGCTCCTGCTCGCCCCCGTCCTCTTGCGATGATCCCGGTGGGGTCACGGTGTCCCCGTGCACAAAACTTTGGGGTTTCTGCCGCTCTCCTTAAACGCATCTCGGCGAGCAGGGCTGCCCGTGTAACCCTAACCCTAACCCTTACCAGTGGCATTGCAGTGCCTTTACCAGCTCTGCCCCCAAACCAAGGGGGCTTTGCTGCCGGGAGACCCCCGGTGCGCAGGTCCCCGGTGTCCCCGAGCTGTCCCCATCGCATCCCGGCCACGTCTGGGGCAGCAGCGCTGGGTTCCCAGCCGGGCACGGGGCCGTGGTGCTGGATGTGGTGTCACCAAACACAGCAGTGATGGGAGAGGTTGTGGGGGCCGTTAAAAAACACAATTTTGGGGTCAACTGCCCTGCCGTTTCCAGAGCCGATGCTGTATCCAAGCCCTGGCATTTCCGTGGTTCTCGAAGCACGTTTGCCAACAAGGCTCGTGGATATCGACGTGTGCGTATGAACAGCTCCTAAATTTGTCATTCCCAGACTCTTCCGAGCTAGGAAACAACCCAGCACAGCCAGGAGCACTTTGGGGCTGCTGGGGCAGGCTCTGGATGAGGTTCCTGGGTCTCCACCAGCCGGGCTGGTGCCCAAAATGTGCTGGGAGCTGTTTGGGGTCTGGGCGCATGGGCTGGCAGGAGCAGCCCTGGTTCCCCCCTCTCATAATTAGGAAGATGAAAAAAAAGCAAGAACCGAACCGATTCTATTTCTCAGCACCCCGGTAGCCTCCTTTTTTAATTCCTAAGAAGAAATAGGGGGAATGGTGGGCAGCCCTGGGGGGGCAGGACGGAGCCCGGAGCCCCTCACTGGGATTTCTTTGCCTGCGGAAGGGGCGCAGCGAAGCGGGCGGCCCCAGGAAGCCGCTCGAGCAGGGGATTACGCCGGGCTCCCGCTTGTCCCAGCTGCTGCCCTGGCACAATCCCTTCAGCTGCATTAACCCCGAGCCCGGCGGGTGGAAATCGGCACCGCCGGCCTGCTGGGGAGAAGCTCCCGGGCACGTTTCAGGCTGTAAATGATTTAATTTCTTTAAGTGGTCGAAGCAGCCAGGGCGGCCGCGCCGAACCGCAGCCCTGAAGGCTCTGAGTGCTCGGGAATGGGATTTTTTTTTTTTAACCAAATTCCGAAAGCTGAGACCCGAAAGCATGGACACACAAAGGGAGCCATGGAGACGTGCACATGCACGAGGTGGGGTCCCCAGTAGGCAGGCGTCGGGGTCTCCTTTGGGAACAGGGGAACAGATTGGGGGGCATTTTGGGCACAGGTTGGGGTCTCCTCTGCACATGGGCTGGGGCACCCCTCGGAGGAGCAGGAGTTTCTGTTCAGAATTTACATTTTTGTTCCAATTTACGGAGCGCATCCGAGCCACAGCGCTGCTGTCACTCCCAGCCTCTTCGCACAAATCCCACTTCGAACACCAAAAGTTGTTTTTTCCTAATAAATAATAATAATAATTAAAAAAAGCCCACAAACTTCAGGGTTTGAAGCTGTTCCAGAAATGTTCCTGGCCAAAACAGCTGCACACTGGGCTCTCTCAAGCCGGTTTCTAACAGAGGTGGGTGCTGTCGCTGAGCTCAGCCTTTCCCAGCCGAGGTAACCCCAAAAACTGTGCCCCACTCACCCCTCTCTGCCCCCCCAGGGTCTGTTTGGTGACGCAATCTCACTCCTGCAAATCTAACCCCCAAATCACCAAATATGCTTTTATTTTCCTCTAGGAGACGGTCCAGACCATTTTTTTTTTTTCCCTAGAAAAACAGAAAGAAGAGTTTAATCCCAAATGAGGAAACAGAAGCGATGCGCTGATGGTTATGTGCCTGCCATGCCCTCCCTGCCTGTCCGCCCACCCCTCTTCATGGGCACACCCCGTGTTTCCCTCTCCCCGTTAATTTTTATCCCCATCCCCGTAACACTGCTGTTTCCTCCCTGTCCATCCCATATATCCCTCCATCCTGGCCTCGTTCAGCTCCGCTGTCATTTTGGGACATCCAGCCTTGCCACCTCTCTCCCCTCTCCTCCTGCTCTCCCCCCAAACCCTTTTTCCCTTTCCCTGTGCTCTTTGTCCCCCTCTTTGCAGCACCGCATCCTACAGAGGAGGGGGTGGCTCAGGGGTCTCTGCGTGTCTGCCTTGGGGCACGGTGACCTGATTTGGAGAGGAAATTGCTGCTGGACACGCTCTGGAAAGGTACAAAACGAGCTCAGTGTCTCCTCCACACGTGGCCCTTCTGGGCAGAGGCTGTGCCAGCACCTGGGACCCAGTGTGGCAGTGGCTGGGCACCACAAGAGGAGAGAGACCTTCTTTAATTCCCTGTCCTTCTTCTAGTGAACCTGCTGAGCACGCTGGACAGAGAAAGGGGGAAGATTTTGGAGTTGCTGGGCACAAACAGGGAGAGAAACTTTCCAGAAATGAGCTTCCTTATCTCCTTGGGGCAGTGATGGGTTCACAGCCCAACATCTAAATCCCGTGTCCGTCTAAAACTGGATCCCTTCGTTTTAACTGGGTCTGCCGTGAAAATAAAGCTCTACTTCCACGCCAGGAGTGACCCAGAGATGCTAATGCCACAGAAGAGCTGGGGCAGCACTCGGCCCTTGGCTCTGCTGTTTCTGAAGACTTTTTTTTCTCACGCTGTGATCTGTGAGACCTGGGTTAAACGTGGCAGCGGGTGCACACCTTTGGCTTTTAGGCAGAGATTGGAAACGCCTCCGTGTGCTCCCAGGGCTCCCCATGGTCCTGGCAGCATCGCAGGGCTTGAGGCAGGTTGAAGCCATCCACAGTCCATCTGCTGTCTGCCCTCTCAGTTTTGGGGATGATGTGCAGGATGAGCCTGCCCTTACCCATCATCATAGTGGTTCCAACGAGTGCTTATCAATATGGTGATAGGCGCTTTATATAAATAAATATAAATAAATATAAATAAATAAATATAAATATAAATATAAATATAAATATAAATATATATATATATATATATATATATATAAATATATATATATAAATATATATAAATATATATAAATATAAGAAGCTGGTTTGCTTCTCAGCAGGAAACAGACCGACATTGCTCTCTGTTGTGCATTAGTGAAGGTGACACTGGACGCAGAGACAGCCAACCCATCCCTGACCATCTCAAGGGATCACAAAACCTTGCATATTGGAGAAGAACCCCAAAACCTCCCTGACACCCCCTGGAGAAGGCAGGGAAGATTTGGGTGCCCGTGGGGTCTCTGACAGCGCTGCTTGGTGTGGTGGGGGCAGCGCTGGGACACAGTCACCCCACACCTGGGAACTCGGGGTGGAGACACAGAGCTGCTAATTGTGCTGGGAAGTGCCCACATAAAACATCAAAAAATGTTCCCCTCCCTAAATAAGAAAAGTTCAGGGCCCAGCAGGGAGCTGCAGGGAGGGCTGGAGGTGGCAGGGGTGTGATGATGATCTGTGAGATCCCGGGTGGTCAGGGGGAGATAGGAGGGAGCAAATGCTGTGGTGTCTCATCAAGGGACCGCGAGCACCCCAAATGGGGTGGCAGGGCCCACCAGGCTGAGGGATGTGTGGTGTCGTGGAGCCATGGGATCCCCCAGCCAGGCCCATACCCACACTTATCAGGACTGATAACGTCGGACCCACCAGCTCTGCGGCTGGAAGGGCAGCACTGGGAGCTCTGGCAGAGCACATCCTGGGGGCTCAGGCCAGCAGCAGAGATCTGCAACCCCTTATACAAGGAGAAAACACGGGGCCTGTCCCACCATTTCCCTATTTTTCAGCCTACAAAACCGGATCGTGTACAGCCCACGACCAAGGGCCGGAGGCAGGGCTGACATTACAGGGCAGGGCACAGCGAGGTGCCTGTCCTCTGAGAGGCCGGGCACGCATCCATTTTGCAGCCGAGCAAAATGGACGCGTGCCTTTCCTCCCCGTTCGCCCCAAGGGCCGGGGAATCGGCGGGCGGGCAGAGCACACAGAGGAGCAATGAGCTGTGCAGGCGCCACAGCCCTGGGGACGCAGCAAACGGCCGGGAAACGAGACAAAGGGGACCTCGTGCTGCACTGAAAGGGGACAGACGGAGCCCAGAGGTGCCTCTGGGGCTCTGCTGAGGGTGCCACCGGGACGTGCCCCGATGTTGGGGTTGCTCTGGGGGGGGCTGTGGGGCTGTGGAAGGTTCCAGATGTGCTGCTTGTGACAGACGCCTCCATTGCTGTGTTGACTGCGGCAGTGCTCGGCTGGACGCCGGCGCTCAGCGCCTCCCTCCCTGGGGACACCGCTTGTTTATCACCATCAGGGGCATTGTTTGGGCAGAAATGGCCCGGGCCGGGCCCCTCGGTTCACCGAGGCCCCGTTTTTTGCCCGTTTTGTGCCTTTTCTCCTCATCTTCCCCCATTTTAAGGGGGGGGAGGGCCGCGGGGACAGAGCCTCCGACGGGGAGGCACAGGCAGAGGACTACATTTCCCAGCATGCCACAGCGAGGCGGGCAACCAGTGAGCGCGTTGCCCGCCTCGCGGCGGCACGCTGGGAAATGCAGTCCCCCCACCGTACCCCTCTCTTATTGGTCAGAACGGCCGTCAACCAGCCGGGAAGTCGCCCTTCTCCCACTCCCATTGGCCGGAGGGCGGGAGGTGGGCGGGGCGACGGGAGGCTATAAAAGCCGCCCCCCGCGCGGCGCGGCGCAGAGCGGCCTTGCGATTGGCGGCGGGAGCTTTGGCGCCAGCTTCGGGGCGGGCGGCGGCGCTGACAGGAGGCCGGGAGGGACGATGGAGGCCGCGCCGGGAGGCTCCTACCGCCGCCGCCTCCTGCTGCTTTCGCCGGCTTCCCCCGCCGCCGTCAAGGCGCTGTTCCCCGCCGAGCTCTCGCCCGTCTCCGACCTCCGCCTCACCATGGAGCAGCTGGGACGCGGCTCGGCCGGGTCAGTCCGCGCGGGCCCCGTGTCCCCCCCTCTCATCCCCCCCACCCTTGGGGCCTGTTCCCGGCCCTCAGCGAGGCCTGGGGGCTCCGCTCCCCTCAGGGCAGGGCCGGGGGCTCCTCTCCTCCCCTTTCATCTCTTTTCTTTTTCTCTCCCCTCCTTTCTTTTTCTCTCCCCACACGTGAGGCGAGGCCCGGGGGGGGGGGGGGTCCTGTCCCATCCCGTCCCCTCTGCTCCGGCAGGGCCCCGAGGGGCGCCTCTGCCCCTTCCCCCCCTGCAGAAACAGGGCCTCGAGGGCCTTCTCTTCTTTCTCCCCCTCCCCAACTGCTGCCTTCAGGGCCTCTTCTACCTCTCCCTCCCCCCAAATTACGTCCTCGAGGGCCTCCTCTTCATTCCACCCCCAACCGCAGCCTCGAGGGTCCCTTCTTCCCCCTCCTCTTCCCCCCCAACTGCAGCCTCGAGGACCTCTTCTTCCTCCTCCCTCCCCCCCCAAATTACCGCCCTGAGGGTCTCCTCTTTTTTCTTTCCCCCCAGCTGTAGTATCGAGAGTCCCTTCTTTTACCCCCCAAAACTGCAGCCTTGAGGGCCTCTTCCCCCACCACCCCCCCAACTGCAGCCTTGAGGAACTCTTCTTCCCCCCCCCTCAACTGCAGCCTCGAGGGCCTCCTCTTCTCCTCTTCTTACTCCCCCCAAACTGCAGCCTCAAGGGTCTCTTCTTTCCCCTCCCCAACGTAAGCCTCAAGGGCCTGTTCTTCCTCTTCCCCCACCCCAAATTGCAGCCTCAAGGGCCTCATCTTCTCCCGCCCCCCCCCCCCCCCTTCCCAACTGCAGCCTCGAGGAATTCTTCTCCCCCCCCCCCATTCCCCCAACTGCAGTCTTGAGGGCCTCCTCTTCCTCCTCCCCCCCCCTCTGAACTGCAGCCTCGAGGGTCTCTTTTTCCTCCTTTCCTCCCCAACTGCAGCCTCAAGGGCCTCCTCTTCCTCTCCCTCTCCCCCAACTGAAGCCTCGAGGGCCTCTTCCACCCCCAAAATGCAGGACCTTGAGCTCATTCCCCACCCCCCAAGCAGTTTTTCCCGTGCTGCCCCCAAACCGAGCCCCCTCCACTGCTCCTCCTCCCACCGCATTCCCCCTTCCCTGCCTCCCTGCCGCCTTTTTTTCCCTCCCATGCAGGCCCTTCTCCCCTGCCCACACGTGCTGGGGCTCCTGCTGCCTCCTGCCTGCTGGGCCGTGTTCCTCCTCCCCTGGTGGCTCACCACGTGCCACCATCTTCTCCCAGCTCTGGGCATCTGCCTCACTCCAAGCCCTTCCCTGTACTTAGCTCCAAGGCTGCATGCTTTTCCCCTTTCCCAGCTCTACAATCCATCCCCTACAGCCCCTGCCTTGCTCTGGCCTCCTGTGCGGTCCTGAGATCCCTCCTGCTCTTTGCCCTTTGCTTTTTGGCTTTCTCTCACTTTCATTTCTGTAATCTGCCTTCTTTATGGTTCTCCCCTCCTTCAGATTCCTGGAATTCCTGCGAGCGACTCGCACCAGCCCCCTCCACGGTTATTTTTCTGTCCTTTGACTTGGTGCCCCTAGCTCGTGCCCCGGTGCACCTTTTCAATTACCTGGCGCGAGGAGAGAAGCCGCCCTGCAGAAGCTCTTCCCATAATTCAGATAACAGAGTGCTCCTGGGCACAATATGCATCTCTGTGAAGCTGCTGGGACCCCTGCCCACGTGTGAAGGACGCGTGTGCCTGCAGGGCTCGGGCAGTTCGTGCGCTCCTTCAGCTCTGTGGGGCTCTGGGTGCCTCGAGCCCCTTCACCCACACACTCATCTGATGGTCCCGTGGGAGGGGAGGGTCTTAACTGATCAGTCAGAACTTGAGACCTCACTACTTAACAAAAAAAAACACCAAAAAAGACAATTATCTAACTTTTTAGATACACAGCAATCAAATCAGTGGCTGCCACAGAGGGTTACAGTCCCTAGAAAGATAACTGGGCTCTGATAAAGGTTTTTCTAGTGGATTATATGGGAGGTGCTGCCAGGACTCCAGGCACCGATGTTCTACTCCACATTTAAAGTGGTTTTAGTCCTAAAGTTTTATTGCAAGGTGTTGTTTTGCTATATTAGAACCTCAATTTGGGAAGGTACAGGATCACGAGAGACTCTAAAGTGTAGTTCCAGAAAACCCTCATGGCTTGAGTTATTTCCTCTGCACACCCCCTTCTCCAGCCACCCCTCATCTTCCTCTCTTGGAAGCCTTGTTTCTAACATCACCAATACTACACCTGTATTGTTTAAAAGAAAAAAACACTGAAATTGAGGTCCTTGAAGGCCCTGAGCATGTCTGTAGGTGCAGTGAGCTGGTGGTGGCATTGCCTGTGTGTTCAGCAGCAAGGAGCACACAAAAGACTGCTGTCTGCAGGAATCCTTGTACTTGGCTGGCAGTAACTGTTTTGGGTTATGCTTCCCTGTGCTGTATAGCTGCCTTTGTATCCTCTTCTGTATTCCTCACTTTACAAACATTTAAAATGAGCCCTGAACTTCTTTTACAGTCAGCACGAAAACGCTGAACAAGATCCGGGCAACAAGAACACCAATGGTCTGCAGAGAACGGT